>NC_057810.1:587733804-588060921 GCF_018294505.1 Triticum aestivum
CACCATCCTTAACCCAACCACCGGAGCAGCTTCTGACGCCCCATCCATGGCCGCAGATCCGCGTCGTCGACACCATCCTTAACCCAACCACCGGAGCAGCTTCACCTATGCCCTCGTCCACGGCCACAAATCTGCTTCGCCCACACCGTAGTCCACCCTACCGGAGCCGCTCCACAAACACCCTACTCGACGGTTCTAGATCTCCTTATCGGACCCCGACAGCCAGCGCGGCGTCATCACCCTCGATGTTTCTAACCTGATTCCCACCGTCTGGAGAGATGCCAAGCACCCGCCACGGCCTAGGTACTTGTCACCTTTAAACCCGTCCAGCATCACCTGCCCGATGCACTTCAAATATACTAACCGGTCCCTGTTACCTGTTATGCAGCTGGAAAAAATTACAAGGACGATTTTTCTTCTGGATCTAACAGCTTGGCCAACCAAGATCTTAGACTGAGGCATTGCTATGATCTTGTAAGCCCGTCTCTCTCTCTTGTATTGTTCTGTTCCTGCCAGCGTGCTTTGCTAGGATTTTTGACCAGTAATCCCTTTGTGCAGACAATGATTTCTACTACTGGCTGCTAAATTAGATATGTAGATGTCATACATGATACTACCTCGTACCTCCGTTCCTAAATATAAGTCTTTTAATGATTCCACTATAGGCTGCATACGGAGCAAAATGAGTGAATCTACACTCGAAAATGCATCTATATACATATGTATGTGGTCCATACTGGAATCTCTACAAAGACATATATTTAGGAATAGGGGCAGTACATTAAACAAAATCGTAGGTGGCATGTAGGAATTCCAGTGCACTACATTAGGCTCCCTTAGAGTGCTTGCTAGTCCAGCACACAGAGACATGGCTAGTTTATGGTACGCACACAATCGTTAATTGGTGGTTTAAATATGCGCAAGGGATATGCAATGTAGTATCATGTAGAGATGTCTGAAATTAGCCATGTCAACTTGCAGATAGGGTTACACAATGAAAAAGTACAAGATGTATGTGGCAATTTCATGGAACATCGCAAAAAAAGGAGAGGCAGAGGTGAGCCTATACAGTGTGCTATGGTATGTCACTCCTCCATTGCAATCATCGTGACATGTTATTTGTATGCCAGTTCTATTAGCCAAGTTTCTTAGGGATAGTTATTACGAGTTATCCTAAGAAAATAAGCACGTGTGAATATAAGCTCCATGTAATACGCCAACCAGTTCTTTTCATTGTGTTTTCAGCTTATCTTTGGTATGATTAGTGGAAAGTCTAGATTCCATTATATATTTTTCATTTTGCTGCCCATATGGAAATTAATTTGACTTGCAAACATCACAAATTGAACCCAGTGCAGTAATTAATATGATAGGAAAACAGACCATCACTATTTGCTCCAAATGCAAATACAAAGATACCATCTACTTGGCACAATCTACTTTGGTCAATGGTTTCCACAGAGATCCCATTGCCTAATTTAAACAAAGAACGCATGACCCACATTTAAATGAAGAACAATTATTTATTGAAATTCGATGGTCCAAGTGGCTGGTTATTATCATATAGCAGCACCACCTGAAAGCATCATATAGCAGCACCAGCAGCTCATAGCAACTCATCATACAGCAGCAGCAGTCTGCAATTCATCATATACCAGCAGCAGCTCATAGCAATTCATCATATAGCAGCAGCAGGAGCAGCTCATAGCAATTCATCATATAGCAGCAGCAGGAGCAACTCATAGCAATTCATCATATAGCAGCAGCAGGAGCAACGTGTAGCAACTCATCATATAGCAGCAGCAGCAGCTCATAGCAATTCATCATATAGCAGCAACAGTAGCTCATAGCAACTCATCATACAGCAGCAGTAGCTCATAGCAATTCATCATATAGCAGCAGCAGGAGCAGCTCATAGCAATGCATCATATAGCAGCAGCAGAAGCAGCTCATAGCAATTCATTGTATAGTGGATCAGAATGAAAATTTGGCAAAAAATCAGAGGAGATCCTCACCTTGTTGGATGAGCTCATCCTTCAATAGCACCTCAAGGCCATGGCCTGGAAGGAGGGCAGGGGAACAAGCTGCCTTCTGCCGCAGTGTGGCATCAGCCGTAGTTGTGCATCGCCCGCCAGAGTAGTGCGTTGGACGAACCATAGTGGAGCAGCTGCTGGAGACCATGAGAATGAGGGGCGGCGCTAGAGGGAGGAGTAGCCAGGGAGATTTGCCCCTATCCACCGGCCATGTAGCCTAGCTGGACATAGCATCATCGAGGACCATGCCAGATGGGACCAGTGGCGACGACTCGCTGGAGGAACCCTAGTGCTGCAGGCAGGGGATCGAGGTAGAGGGAAAGGGGAGAAGAGATGCAAGCGAACAGGGCAATGAATGCTTGTGTGTTTGTTTTTACTTGAGGGTCAGGTGTGACACAGGCATCAGCAGTTGCATTTTGAGTGTAATATAGGCAGACAACATAGCTATTTCACTATTCCCCTTCCCTTCAATTTTTAGTGAGGTTCTACCCGAAACACCCCCCTCCAAAGCGAAATTAGTTAAGACCAAGCCCATAACTCAAAAATGACTTCTTTACATCTTTTATGGCTTATTTTGACAATATGCCCTGAAAAGGCGGAATCGAACTGGCCCTTAACCTGCGATTCAATTGTACGTGCAATGATGAATCACTCCTGCCTGCTATCTGTACATTTAGGCATCATCATACATGGCATAACCTAATACATGTGCATTCCATTGTAGAATCTGGAATATGCAATGTTTATGTTAGTTCATACGTTGCACATGATGTTTAAATGCCCCTTAAATCTGGTCAGTCAAGTGATGGTCTTTAAGCCTCCTTATTTGCTTCTTTTCTTGATATGTAAGATTTGCTCACACATCTGTTCAATTGCTTGTTTGCATCATCCAGCCATACTAGGACTGTTTGCTTTGATTACTTTTTGTTCATGACCTAACACTCTAACAGAGCTTGGCAACAATTTAAACACTACGGGCTACTGTAGTGGGGCCTTGTCTAACTCATATGTGACATAAAGGTTTGGCTGTACACTACAGTAGGCTCTCCAAGAGTACCTGGAGATCTAGTTCGAAGGTATGCCTAGTTTTTACATAGTGCAGACATAGTAAATGCTCATTTCATTGTGTGCAAGTGCAAGAGATGCCGCATGTTTCATTATGCGGTGTTGTTTTGTTATAATCTCATCCTTTTGTGTTCATAGACTGGAAAGTATGCATATTTATCTTCCAAGGAGACGAGTAACTAGTTTGTGTCACCTTGTAGAGGGGGTGCAATGAAGATAAGATTGAGGATTTCCATGTATAAGATGTTAGGAAGGAGCCTTGCAAGAGAAGTAGGAGCTGCGCTGAGCCTCTTCAACCTGCTAAGGTAAGTCACTGTATGCAACTCAACAGTTCAATTCCTTGTTTGTTTCAGGCATAGTTAATTTTCTCTTTTCAATTGCTTTATCTGTCCTCACTTAATGAGATGCCCAAATAATTATGCCTGATGTTCGGTACTTGTATCACTATTAGTTGACATAATTAAAGGCGTTACCATTTAATTACTCTACCAAAGTGTGCCCGAAGCTTTGAAGTCTATTAAACAACTATTATTGCATGAGGCTCACAATCTAGTTTATACTACGCTAATGATTGCATAGTTTTTCCTGTTGTAGTATATTTGTATGAAACCCTCTGCTGTTCATTATGCTCCCTAAGACTTTAATTGATGTACAGAATGGCCAACTGCTTGCTTACTTATACGCAATGTGCTGTCTAAATTTGTAACTTGTCTGTGTTTTTGATTGGGCCCCAACATCATGCTCCTCTGGTGAGCTAAGAGGGATTTCTGTATGCAGGCTGCACAGACTATCTTTTTTATAATTTTTAAAATATCACCTACTTATGCTTCATGACGTGTAACATTTTTTTTTGTGAAAGTGACGTGTAACATTATTGTTAGTCCTGTTTTGCCATGTAGTACAAAATAGTGTCTTGTTCGCTTCACTGTTGTAACTATATTTTTGCCCTAGTCATGTGTACTTACAGAAACATTTCAGGATGAAGTGACATCAACACAAAAATCTGCGAGCAGTGCGGCATGGCCGTTACCGAATGATTATGGATTGGAATTGGAATGTGCTGATGTTCTCGAGCATCAACTAGAGGTGGCAAGACAACGTGTACATGATTGTCAATGTATAATCAACAAGTTGAGACTGGACATGCAGGTATTAGATGCATGAGTCAAAAAATGAAACAAGACACCGAGGTAACCATGAAGGAATTGGAGATTTTGCAGACTAAAATTTGTGCTATCTGAATCTGGCCAATCCTATTTTCTGAAGAGATTATAGTTCAAATGGAGTTAAGTTGATCCGCGTCCATGATGTATGAGTTGTATTTGCCCAGTGTATGTAATTTGCTGTTTGTGTATGCTTTATTATCACCTGTGCCGAACCATAATGCCCAGTGGGTATAATCAGCTGTAATTTCTTTATTGTATAGTGTAGGATTATTCTACCTTTCTATGCCTTGATCTCTTTGTTGTATAGTGTATGCTTTTTAGATGTGATAGTATTGAGTAGGATAATTCTTTGAATATGCTATATCGTTCAAACGGGGGCCAACTCGCCCGACCATGGCCCTTCACGGGCCGCAGGATCCATGGGCCTTCTATGTCTCGCAGGATCCATGGGCCTTCTACGTCACGTAGGATCCATGGGCCGCCGACTCATTTATGGGTCTTGTACGGGCCTTTAATGGGTCGTAGACGGGCCTATAATGGAAATCGTACATTTTATGGGCTGACCATAACGGGTCGTTAATAGGCCGTATTTGGTGATGCTATGAGAATGGTCCAACAGACTAACAGACCACAAACGGGCCGACTATAACGACGGGCTGAATTTGGCCCACAAGCAGAAAATGACAGTAACGGGCCGTAAGTAACCGAATGCTGCAAATGAGCCCAAGAATAAATGGGCCCTCAAAAGGCCGAAAGTTAACTTGGGCTGGAAACAGCCCAACAGAATAACCGCCCGTTAATGGGTATAAAGTGTTACACTATTCATTATGGGCCAGTTTCACCGCGGGGCGTTAATGGGTGTAAAGTAATACACTGTTCATTACGGGTCAGTTTCAGCATGGGCCGCTAATGGGCCAAGAGTTACAAAGGGCCTCATATGGGCCGAAAGACGTCATGGGCCATACATGGGACAGAAGTGAAAACGGGCTGGAATCATATTGGATGGCCCAGATGAAGCTACTGGGCCTAATTCGCATAGGGCGTAACGGGCCTTGGGTTAGCGGGCTGTAAATGGGCTATATGCTAACAGGCCATTAACAGGCTTTCCATGGGCCGGCCCGCCAGCTTTTGACCAAGTCAAACGGTCCGGCCTTTTCACAGGAATGGGCCACTGTTGGGTCGTGCCACGTGTCGACGTATCATAGGCGCCTTCTGTCCAGTGAGTGGATGACATATGTCCCAATGATGAGCCAACACGTGTTTCCTCCAGCCAATGATGATTTTACACGTGAAAAATCCCCATTGGTCGGGGCTGTTAATGGGTTATCGGATCCAAAACCCGACCCGATAGCTTAACGGCGTTCCGTTATGGTGGATGCCATGTGTCGGTCACCCTTGACAAAAGCACTTCTGTGACACGCGATTTATCGTCATGGAAGTGGACACTTCCATGATGATAATTTTGGTAATGTCATGGAACACTTCTACGACAGCACAGGTATGACTATCTTGATTCTGTCATAAAATTGTCATGGATGTACATGCATGACAAAAAACGCGACCTACTGTGACAAACACGTATCATCACAGAAGTGTATTTTTTTTGTAGTGATGCCATGCCCATCCTTTATAATTACATATTCCATCTGTCATCATACCATGTTTTTCCACTCAAATGCTGTTCTTGTGCATCAGACATCAAAAAGGAAGAGGGTGATTGCCGAACCTGAAGGAGCACCAGCAAAGTCCTTGAAAAACATGGTGGTGCCGGAGAAATCAGACAGCACCCCACTTATATTGGTTGTACAACCAGTGACACAAAACGTAGGACCGACTCTAGCAGACTGTACCCATACTTCACTAGCCACACCACTAGCCCCACCACACAGGACCTGCACTCCAGCAAAAGGTATACCGATTTCATTTGCCATAGCACCAGCCGTACCACAGAAAAATCCCACTCCAGCAAAAAGTACAGCAAGTCCACCAGCCGAAGACCTATCCCAACTGCAGAGACGGCCAATTCCTGTAGATTGGAACCCCATTCCATTTATTCCCAGTTTAAAAGACAATGCTTTCAATGTTGTTAGGGACTACGTGCATATGTCCCCATCATGGGAAGATTATAGTGAAGACAAACACCATTTTCACATCTTCCTGTCCAACTTACATGTAAGTGCATTATTCATGGTTATTATGTTCTTGTTTTCTGCTGATTGAACACATCAATGATTTACATTACATTCTTGTAACTAGGCGAGGGTCAATCTGGATAGTCATGATGAGCAAAGCTTGCTTGTGCTCTTCAAGGAAGCATTGCAGCAATATTGGTGTTACCTGAGGAAATCACACTTTGATGGCAAGTCTATAAATGAATTTCTGGTGAAGTCTCATGTGCTAAATTTAGAAGACATTGAATGGAAAAACCTTGTTATGCACTGGTCTCGTTCCCAGGATGAGGTACTGTCTATGAAATCACATGACAATTTGAACTTCTACTTTTCCGCATGTTCCTTACGGATCTTTTTTGCAGGAAATCTGCTCGAAGAACAATTCCGGTTTGAAAAGAACGACGGGATATCGCAAATATGCTGCCCACTCCTTTGCTCTTGTTAGTACCTGTTTTCCTGTATCACTGTACTTGCATACATACCTGGTTCATTATGTGACAGCAGTATGCATGATAGCTTGCTTATCAATTGTTCGCTCCAAATTATATAATCTGTATGAATGGTTACATTAGTGTAGATATATCCAATGCCAATAAATTTTTTTAGCTCTGCATTGTTCTTGTAAGTACATGTTGTCCTTTATCAGTGTACTAATATTGACAGGTAGTTGTTCATGTACCATCACTCTGCAGCTTATTTTCCTTTCCCCTCCATTTTCTACACATTAGATCTATATTTACTCTTACCATAAGGTTGGTACTGAAGAAGTTTAGCTGTGCATTGCTCTTGGCTGTGCCTTTTGCCTGTATCGCCGCACATACATTTATAGCTACTTGGTTATGTAGCATCACTCTTCACCTTATCTTAAATATTCTCCATTTTTTCATATATTATCACATCTATATTTACTCTTAACAAAATGTAGAATAAAGGCAATGCTTATGAAGAAGATTCTATGGTAAACTTCTTGAATTGCCTGCCCATTAGCATGGACGAGGGCTTTATAGAGCCTGTCTTCACCAGTAATGTAAGTTTGTCCTTCTCAAGCCTTCAAACTTTGTTGTGTATATTTGGTTAGGCATGACTGCAACAGCTGTTTATTTTTGGTGTTTGCATCAAATTGCATGTTTAAAGTTAATTATGTAGTTCATAAAAAAAGTTTGTCCTTTTCAATTTAAGTTTTCAGTTGTACAACCAAGTTCCTTCTTCATACCATGTAAATTAAACTATACAGAGCAAGTGATCTTCTTTTGCACTGAATGTATGCTTCTGTTCTTCATCCGTAATCCAGTTGTGTGGTGAACCTACCCACTACAGCACAATATCATATTCTGCAATGTCTTAACTATTAACAATGTCATATCATTCTACTATTATTTAAACCGTCTCTTTATTTGCCAATCTAAAATGGGATAAATTGACAGCACACTAACCATTGATACTTATGAGTTCTTGATCTATAATCAAGTGGTGTCGTGAAGCTACCAACTCCTTCACAATGTCATTTCCTGCCATGTCTTGACCTGAACAATACCATATTGTGTTAACGCAATTTTAAATTGTGTCACTTTATTCGTCAGTAAGAAATGTGATGAATTGTTAGCACTGATACTTTTATGTGCAAAACCTGTCATCTGTCTGCTTGTTTATCTTTTAGAGTGAGGAAGATACAAGTGTTGAACAAGCACAGTCTCATCATCTTGCTCAGCTGCTTGCGCTGCAGCTCCCCAATAGGGCTAACCTTTCTTGAACTCTATTGAAGTGCTGTCGGTTTTGTATATTATTTTGTCGGCGTGTTTATTTGCACTGGTGGCGATCTTTGATGCCCAGTGTATGTAATCTGCTGTCTGCTTGTGCTTTATTATCATAGTGACGAACTTTGATGCCCAGTGGATGTAATATGCCGTAATTTCTTTATTGTATAGTCTAGGTTTTTTCTTATTCACGATGCTGCAATTATTTTACTGTATATATATATATATACATATATATATATATATATATATATATATATATATATATATATATATATATCATGTCTTCGCAGTAAACTGGCCAAATCGTAAAATTACGGTAGATAATCGGGCCGTCATGCAATCACGATGTATGATCCGCATCATGGGCCCCGTCATCTTGGTCCGTTAAAAGGCCAAAAGTAAACTGGCCCACTAGTAGATTCGGGCCTTTAATAGGCCGAGTAACCCCCGGCCCTCTTTTCACAAGAAAACTCAATGGGCTTTTAGGAGGCTGAGAAGTAGGTTGGCCTGAAACGTGTCGAATAGCTCACGGGCCAGCAGCAGCCCGAAATGGACCCCGACCCATGATTGTGCGAATCAAATCATGGGCTTTTAACAGGCCAAAATTGTCTCGGTCCTTGTTTGGCCCAATCAGATATCGGCTGTGAGCAGCCCGGATGCAAACCGGGCCGTATTTAGGCCCAACTATATGCCCGGCTTTTAACAGACCGAAATTAATATAGGGCCGAAATGTTAAACGAGCCCTTAACAGGCGAAACTAATATCAGGCTGAATTACTAAATGGGCCTTTAGCAAGTGGGCCCAAAAGCATAGCGTCCAGTTGACGGGCCGAATCTGATATGGGCCATAATTTAGCCCAAAACCTCTTAAAGGGCCGGACCTGATCTGGGCCGTAATTTGGCCTAGAACGTGGTAGGATTTTAACGGGTCCGATCTCATATGGGCCATTATTAGGCCCGGAACGTGGCAGGCCATTAATGGACCAGATCAAATATGGGCCGGCATTTGGCCCAAAACATGGCAGCCAGTTAATGGGCCGGCCTAGTAGGGTCCTCAAAATCTTGTGGGCCTACAGCTGGGCCGGCCCATTAATGTCGGCAAAATCTCGTGGGCCTTTAGCTGGGCCGGCCCATTATGATCCGCAAGAATCTTGTGGGACTTTACCTGGGCCGGCCCATTATGGCACACAAAAATCTTGTGGGCCTTTACCTGGGCCGGCCCATTATGGCCCGCAAAATCTTATGGGCCTTTAGCTGGGCCAGCCCATTATGGTCCGCAAAATCTCGTGGGCCTTTAGCTGGGCCGGCCCATTATGGTCCACAAAATCTTGTGGGCCTTTAGTTGGGCCGGCCCATTTAAACTTGATGGGCCATTCCACGTGTTAACATATCATAGGCGCGTCTCGCCCATTGGATGAGTGACACCTGTGCCAACGCGGACCTGACACGTGTCTCCTCCAGCCAATGATGATTTTACACGTGGAAAATCCCCATTGGTCGGGGCTGTTAACAGGTTATCGGGTCCAAAATCTGACCCGATAGCTTAACGACGTTCCGTTACGGTGGATGCCACGTGTCGGTCACCCTTGACAAAAGCACTTCTGTGACGTGCGATTTATCGTCATGGAAGTGGACACTTCCGTGATGATAATTTTGGCAATGTCATGGAACACTTCTACGACAGCATAGGTATGACTACCTTGATTCTGTCATAAAATTGTCATGGATGTACATGCATGACAAAAAATGCGACCTAGTGTGACAAACACGTATCATCATGGAAGCGTAATTTTTTGTACTGTTGCTTGGCACACTAATGAACATGCCGGAGAAGACCAAGGATGGGCCGAAGGCAAGGAAAGACTTGGAAGATTTGAAGATCAGGAAGGATCTCCACCGTAAAAAGTTGATGGAGGAGACGGAGACGGAGACGGATGAGGGGGAAAGGGGCAGAAAAGTCAACAAGAAGGAGGAGAATTATTGCCCCCCTTCTTTCTTCACCTTAAGTGGGAAGGAGATCGATCAATTCATCAAGTGCCTTATGGGAATCAAAGTCAGTTCCGGTTACTGTGGGAAGATAAGCAGATTTCTAGACCCCAAGCAGAAAAGGGTCAGCGGGATGAAGTCTCATGACTGTCACGTGATGATGACGTAGACACTCCCGGTTGCCATTAGAGGGATAATGGAGAAGCACATCCGTGCCACGCTTACTGGTCTCTACAACTTCTTCGATGTTATATCTCGAAAGTCCATCAGTGTGAAGCAGCTCCAAAGGCTATAGGAAGAGATCGTTGTCATACTATGTGAGCTTGAGATGTACTTCCCGCCCGCGTTCTTTAACGTCATGGTGCATCTGTGTGTCCACATCGTGGACGACATCATCGACCTCGGGCCGACATTCCTTCAGAGCTTGATGCCGTTCGAGAGGATGAATGGGGTCATCAAAGGATTCGTTCATAACATGTCCCGTCTCGAAGGGTGCATCGTCCAGGGGTATCTGACGCATGAGTGTGTCTCCTTTTGCGAGAACTATATAAGCGTCAGAGACCCTATTGTTGGTTTGCCCGTCAAGAATCACAAGGGGAAGCTCAAAGGAGATGGTCACAACAACGGCCGGAGGGAATTGCACATGGACTACTCGGGTCGACGGAACGAGTTTGACAGGGCTAACTTAGTAGTGCTACAACACCTAGATGTGGTAGATGATTATGTGGCACAGCACAAAGAAAGCATCGCAAAGAAGTACCGTGATAAGGGGATGCTCAAGACGGATGACAAAGTTACTGTAGAGCACAACGCCACTTTCTTGCATTGGTTCAAAGAGCAAGTTCTTGAAAATCCCCCGGAAGAGGGCAGTTCAGACTGATTGTTATATTACCACATTATCATATTAGCTTCCAATCAATTCGACTACAAGTTTTGTCACATTAGTAAACCATCCATGTTCCTTTTGCAGAAATAGCAGCACCAAAAGGCAGCCGAAAGCGACGAGTTGTCACAGTCATTGATAACCCACAAGTATAGGGGATCGCAACAGTTTTCGAGGGTAGAGTATTCAACCCAAATTTATTGATTCGACACAAGGGGAGCCAAAGAATATTCTCAAGTATTAGCAGTTGAGTTGTCAATTCAACCACACCTGGATAACTTAGTATCTGCATCAAAGTATTTAGTAATCGGAGAAGCCTCCCCCAAGCTTGTGGGAGACTCTCTTCTTCAATTTGCACAAAATTATATATTTCCCTTAAGGCAGCTTGTTTCTTATGAGCAGGGAAATATTTAGCAGAGAAGTAATAAATCATATCCTGGGGACTACGCACACAACCAAGATCAAGAGAATTAAACCAAGTTTTAGCATCACCCTTTAATGAGAATGGAAATATCTTAAGGATATAGTAGTAGCGAGATTTCTCATCATTAGTGAACAGGGTGGCTATATCACTACAGGAATCTGGTACTTTGCCATCAGCCATGGCGGACGGCAAAGGCTAGGATGGCGGACGGCAAACAGTGATGGCAAAGACAGGGTCGGCAAAGGCCTTCTTTGCCGTCTGTTTTTTGCAGCGGACGGCAAAGAGGCCTTTGCCGTCAGTGGCGGACGACAAAGGGCACGACTCTTTAGCATCTGCTGGCAGACGGCAAAGGGCACAGATCTTTGCCATCTGCTGGCAGACGGCAAAGGCTGTAGGCTCTTTGCCATCTGTTGGCAGATGGCAAAGAGACCAAATAGGCATTAATTCTGTTTCTTCTTATATCAATTCATTTTCACAGAAAATCAAACACAATCAAACACAGACTATATGTATGACCAATATAGCATATCCAACACATATTACCAATACTCATGAACACATATATCCAACACATATCCATGAACACATATCCAACACATGTTACCAATATATAGTCATGAACACATATATATCCAACACATATCCATGAACACATATCCAACAAATACTACAAGGAATGATCTAAAACTAAATATCTATTTTCCTAAAAACTATCTTATTACTAAGATCTTCTCTGGATCTTCTTATTTTCTTCCAACCTGCATAACAAAAACACTAAGAAAGAGAGAATGGGTTAGGAGTAGAAATGTAGCATTTCACTTGGTGAAATGCAATGCTGTAGGAGCCAGTACTTGAGATCAAGATAATCTTAGTTAAGATCCTGATTTTCTAAGTGATCTTAATTAGAAAGCAAAATAGAGTAAACCAATACCAAAGAGCCAAAGAAGAGAACCAACCAAGGACCCAATCAAGAAGACACCACAATTAGCAGTAAGTTAAATGCCAACACAAAGACCACTATCAGTACTAGCTCCAGGAATTAAGTCAACTAAAAACTAGTGATTAAAGCCAAAGATTAGACTTCATCACCACAATCAGTTTTGTCTAGTGACAATAGGTACATGTCACTGTGCAACGCCAAAAACAAAGCTCCAGGAGGAGATATACATCACAACCAGCCAACCAGACCAAGTCCCAACACATCCAACCACCAGCAGCTTAGAAGAGATAACTATTAAGGAGAGCTACAGAAGACCTCAAGGTATACTTGAGGGATTATGTGCTCAGACAGCCTGGAAGTGCCAGGGCTAGTTCATCACAGCACAGGGATAGTCACATGTAAATTAAGCCTAAGAGAGGGGGGCTCAGACCAGCATCACTGCCCAAATCAGATGTAGTATCTGTCTTATCAGTAGAAAACTAGGAAAGTAACAGCCAAAACCAAGTATAGTATATGTTCATAGGCTATTAGAAAGAGACAAATAGGAATAGCCAAACCAAGTGGTATCTGTTCATATCAGTATTAGAAGTAAAATAACTAAGAACAACTGAGTATCCGTTCATGAGTAAAGTAACTGACCAAAGTAACAACTCCAGGATCAACTACACAGAACAGAGCAGTACAGGAGTATATATACTTCACAAATACACATAGATGGTCACTGACCAAAACCATGACACAGCAAGAATCCATCACAGAAAGCTCCAATACAAGTTGATGCTCATCTACAGCAGCTAACCACAACTAATAGAGCCTCACATCCAACAGGATCAAGAGCTATGCATTAGAGAGATCAGGAGGGGAGCAAGGAGAAGCTCACCAAAAGGAGTTGTAGCCGAAGCAGGTGTTGGGGAACGTGGTAATTTCAAAAAATTTCCTACGCACACGCAAGATCATGGTGATGATATAGCAACGAGGGGAGAGTGTTGTCTACGTACCCTTGTAGACCGAAGCGGAAGCGTTGACGCAACGTAGAGGAAGTAGTCGTACGTCCTCCGGTTCAACCGATCCAAGTACCGTTACTCCGACACCTCCGAGTTCTTGACAAGCGTACAGCTCGATGATGCACCCTCGATCTCCGATCCAGCAGAGGCGCCGAGGGGGAGTTCTGTCAGCACGACGGCGTGGTGACGATCTTGATGTTCTCCTATTGCAGGGCTTCGCCTAAGCACCGCTACAATATGACCGAGGTGTAATATCGTGGAGAGGGGCTCCGCACACGGCTAAGGAACGATCAATGATCAACTTGTCTGTCTAGGGTGCCCCCCTACCCCCGTATATAAAGGAGGGAGGGAGGAGGTGGCCGGCCCTAGGGGGGGCGCCATGAGGAGGGGGAAACCTACTCCAAGTAGGTTTCCCTCTCTTTTCCTTATCTTATTTGGAGGGGGAAGGAAAGAGTACTAGTATTAGGAAGTAGTACTAGTAGTAGTAATAGGAAGAGGGGGGAGGAGAAAGGAAAGGGGGGGCCGGCCCCCCTCCCCAATTCGGATTGGGCTTGGGGGGGCGCGCCCCCCTCCCTTGCTCCTTCTCTCTTCCTCCTACATGGGCCCAATAAGGCCCATATACCTCCCGGGGGGTTCCGGTAACCTCCCGGGGCTCCAAACTTCTCCGGAACCTTTCCGGTGTCCAAATATATCCGTCCAATATATCAATCTTTATGTCTCGACCATTTCAAGACTCCTCGTCATGTCCGTAATCATATCCGGGACTCCAAACAACCTTCGGTACATCAAAATACATAAACTCATAATATAACTCTCATCGAAACCTTAAGCGTGCGGACCCTACGGTTCGAGAACGATGTAGACATGACTGAGACACATCTCTGGTCAATAACCAATAGCGGGACCTGGATGCCCATATTGGTTCCTACATATTCTATGAAGATCTTTATCGGTCAAACCGCATAACAACATACGTTGTTCCCTTTGTCATCGGTATGTTACTTGTCCGAGATTCGATCGTCGGTATCCAATACCTAGTTCAATCTCGTTACCGACAAGTCTCTTTACTCGTTCTGTAATACTTCATCTCATAACTAACTCATTAGTTACATGCTTGCAAGGCTTAGGTGATGAGCATTACCGAGAGGGCCCAGAGATACCTCTCCGACAATCGGAGTGACAAAACCTAATCTTAAATTATGCTAACTCAACATGTACCTTTGGAGACACCTGTAGTACTCCTTTATAATCACCTAGTTACGTTGTGACGTTTGGTAGTACCCAAAGTGTTCCTCCGGTAAACAGGAGTTACACAATTCTCATAGTTACAGGAACATGTATAAGTCATGAAGGAAGCAATAGCAGAATACTAAACGATCAAGTGCTAGGCTAATGGAATGGGTCAAGTCAATCACATCATTCTCCTAATGATGTGACCCCGTTAATCAAATGACAACTCTTTTGTCTATGGCTAGGAAACATAACCATCTCTGATAAACGAGCTAGTCAAGTAGAGGCATACTAGTGACACTATGTTTGTCTATGTGTTCACACATGTATTATGTTTCCGGTTAATACAATTCTAGCATGAATAATAAACATTTATCATGAAATAAGGAAATAAATAATAACTTTATTATTGCCTCTAGGGCATATTTCCTTCAGTCTCCCACTTGCACTAGAGTCAATAATCTAGTTCACATCACCATGTGATTTAACACCAATATTCATATCTGTATATGATTAACACCCATAGTTCACATCATCATGTGACCAACACCCAAAGGGTTTACTAGAGTCAATAATCTAGTTCACATCGCTATGTGATTATTACCCAAAGAGTACTAAGGTGTGATCATGTTTTGCTCATGAGAGAAGCTTAGTCAACGGGCCTGTCACATTCAGAGCCGTATGTATTTTGCAAATATTTTATGTCCACAATGCTCTGCACGGAGCTACTCTAGCTAATTGCTCCCACTTTTAATATGTATTCAGGTTGAGACTTAGAGTCATCTGGATCAGTGTAAAAGTTTGCACTGATGTAACTTTTACAATAAACTCTTTTATTACCTCCATAATCGAGAAACAACTCCTTAGTCCTTACTAAGGATATTCTTGACCAATGTCCAGTGATCTACTCCTAGATCACTATTGTACTCCCTTGCCAAATTCAGAGCAAGGTATACAATAGGTCTGGTACATAGCATACTTTATAGAACCTATGACTGAGGCATAGGGAATGACTTTTCATTCTCTTTCTATTTTCTGCTGTGGTCGGGATTTGAGTCTTACTCAATACCTTTGCAACACAGGCAAGAACTCTTTCTTTGACTGTTCCATTTTGAACTATTTCAAAATCTTGCCAAGGTATGTACTCATTGAAAATCTTATCAAGCGTCTTGATCTATCTCAATAGATCTTGATGCTCAATATGTAAGTAGCTTTTACTGAGGTCTTTTCTTTTTAAAGAACTCCTTTAAAATACTCCTTTATGCTTTGCAGAAAAATTCTACATCATTTTTGATCAACAATATGTCACTCACATATACTAATCAGAAAGGCTGTAGTGCTCCCACTCACTTTATTGTAAATACAGGCTTCATCGTAAGTCCATATAAAACTATATGCTTTGATCAATTTATCAAAGCGTATATTCCAACTCCGAGATGCTTGCACCAGTCCATAGATGGATCGCTGGAGCTTGCACATTTTGTTAGCACCTTTAGGATTGACAAAAACTTTTGGTTGTATCATATACAACTCTTCTTTAGTAAATCCATTAAGGAATGCAGTTTTGACATCCATTTGCCAGATTTCATACAATGTGGCAATTGCTAACATGATTCAGACAGACTTAAGCATCGATACGAGTGAGAAAATCTCATTGTATTCAACCCCTTGAACTTGTTGAAAAACCTTTTGCAACAAGTCGAGCTTAGTGGATAGTAACACTACTGTCAGTGTCCGTCTTCCTCTTGAAGATCCATTTATTTAACATGGCTTGCTGATCATCGAGCAAGTCAATCAAAGTCCATACTTTGTTTTCATACATGGATCATATCTCAGATTTTATGGCCTTAAGCCATTTCGCAGAATCTGGGCTCATCATCGCTTCCTCATAGTTCGTAGGTTTATCATGGTCTAGTAACATGACTTTCAGAACAGGATTACCGTACCACACTGGTGCGGACCGTACTTTGGAAGACCTACGAGGTTCTGTAGTAACTTGATCTGAAGTTTCATGATCATCATCATTAGCTTCCTCACTAATTGGTGTAGGAATCACTGGAACTGATTTCAGTGATGAACTATTTTCAATTCGGGAGAAGGTACAAATTACCTTATCAAGCTCTACTTTCCTCCCACTCACTTCTTTCGAGAAAAACTCCTTCTCTAGAAAGGATCTATTATCAGCAACAAATTTGCCTTCGGATCTGTGATAGAAGGTATACCCAACAATTTCCTTTGGGTATTCTATGAAGACGCACTTTTCCGATTTGGGTTCGAGCTTATCAAGTTGAAAAAACCCTTTTTCATATAAGCATCGCAACTCCAAACTTTAAGAAACGACAGCTTAGGTTTCTTGCCAAACCATAGTTCACACGGTGTCGTCTCAACGGATTTAGATGGTGCCCTATTTAGCGTGAATGCAGCTGTCTCTAATGCATAACCCCAAAACGATAGTGGTAGATCGGTAAGAGACATCATAGATCGCACCATATCTAATAAAGTACGGTTATGACGTTCGGACACACCATAACATTGTGGTGTTCTAGGTGGCATGTGTAGTGAAACTATTTCACATTGTTTTTAACTGAAGGCCAAACTCGTAACTCAAATACTCTTCTCTACGATCAGATCGTAGAAACTTTATTTTCTTGTTACGATGATTTTTCACTTCACTCTGAAATTCGTTGAACTTTTCAAATGTTTTAGACTTATGTTTCATCAAGTAGATATACTCATATCTGCTCAAATCATCTGTGAAGATCAGAAAATAATGATACCTGTCGCGAGCCTTAATATTCATCGGACCACATACATCAGTATGTATGATTTCCAACAAATCTATTGCTCGCTTCATTGTTCTGAAGAACAGAGTCTTAGTCATCTTGCCCATGAGGCATGGTTCGCAAGCATCAACTGATTCATAATCAAGGGATTCCAAAAGCCCATCAGTATGGAGTTTCTTCATGTGCTTTACACCAATATGACCTAAACGGCAGTGCTACAAACAAGTTGCACTTACCATTATTAATTTTGCATCTTTTGGTTTCAATATTATGATTATGTGTATCACTACGATCGAGATCCAACGAACTATTTTCATTGGGTGTGTAACCATATAAGGTTTCATTCATGTAAACAGAACAACAATTTATTCTCTTACTTAAATGAATAACTGTATTACAATAAACATGATCAAATCATATTCATGCTCAACACAAACACCAAATAACACTTATTCAGGTTCAACACTAATCCCGAAAGTATAGGGAGTGTGCGACGATGATCATATCAATCTTGGAACCACTTCCAACACACATCGTCACTTCACCCTTAACTAGTCTCTGTTTATTCTGCAACTCCCGTTTCGAGTTACTAATTTTAGCAACTGAACTAGTATCAAATACTGAGGGGTTGCTATAAACACTAGTAAAGTACACATCAATAACATGTATATCAAATATACTTATGTTCACTTTGCCATCCTTCTTATCCGCCAATCACTTGGGGTAGTTCCGCTTCCAGTGACCAGTCCCTTTGCAGTAAAAGCATTTAGTCTCAGGCTTAGGATCAGACTTGGGCTTCTTCACTTGAGCAGCAACTTGCTTGCCGTTCTTCTTGAAGTTCCCCTTCTTCCCTTTGCCCTTTTCTTGAAACTAGTGATCTTGTCAACCATCAACACTTGATGTTTTCCTTGATTTCTACCTTCGTCAATTTCCGCATTACGAAGAGCTTGGGAATCGTTTTTGTTATCCCTTGCATATCATAGTTCATCACGAAGTTCTACTAACTTGGTGATGGTGACTAGAGAATTCTGTCAATCACTATCTTATCTGGAAGATTAACTCCCACTTGATTCAAGCGATTGTAGTACCCAGACAATCTGAGCACATGCTCACTAGTTGAGTGATTCTCCTCCATCTTTTAGCTATAGAACTTGTTGGAGATTTCATATCTCTCAACTCGGGTATTTGTTTGAAATATTAACTTCAACTCCTGGAACATCTCATATGGTCCATGACGTTCAAAACGTCTTTGAAGTCCCGATTCTAAGCCGTTAAGCATGGTGCACTTAAACTATCAAGTAGTCATCATATTGAGCTAGCCAAACGTTCATAACGTCTGCATCTGCTCCTGCAATAGGTCCGTCACCTAGCGGTGCATCAAGGACATAATTCCTCTGTGCAGCAATGAGGATAAACCTCAGATTATGGATCCAATCCGCATCTTTGCTACTAACATCTTTCAACACAATTTTCTCTAGGAACATATCAAAATAAACACAGGGAAGCAACAACGCGAGCTATTGATCTACAACATGATTTGCAAAATACTACCAGGACTAAGTTCATGATAAATTTAAGTTCATTTTAATCATATTACTTAAGAACTCCCACTTAGATAGACATCCCTCTAATCCTCTAAGTGATCACGTGATCCAAATCAACTAAACCATGTCCGATCATCATGTGAGATGGAGTAGTTTCATCGGTGAACATCATTATGTTGATCATATCTACTATATGATTCACGCTCGACCTTTCGGTCTCCTTGTTCCGAGGCCATATCTGTATATGCTAGGCTCGTCAAGTATAACCTGAGTATTCCGCGTGTGCAACTATTTTGCACCCGTTGTATTTGAACGTAGAGCCTATCACACCCGATCATCACGTGGTGTCTCAGCACGAAGAACTTTCGCAACGGTGCATACTCAGGGAGAACACTTCTTGATAATTAGTGAGAGATCATCTTAAAATGCTACCGTCAATCAAAGCAAGATAAGATGCATAAAGGATAAACAACACATGCAATCAATATAAGTGATATGATATGGCCATCATCATCTTGTGCCTGTGATCTCCATCTCCGAAGCACCGTCATGATCACCATCGTCACCGGCGCGACACCTTGATCTCCATCGTAGCATCGTTGTCGTCTCGCCAATCTTATGCTTCTACGACTATCGCTACCGTTTAGTGATAAAGTAAAGCATTACATCGCGATTGCATTGCATACAATAAAGCGACAACCATATGGCTCCTGCCAGTTGCCGATAACTCGGTTACAAAACATGATCATCTCATACAATAAAATTTAGCATCATGCCTTGACCATATCACATCACAACATGCCCTGCAAAAACAAGTTAGACGTCCTCTACTTTGTTGTTGCAAGTTTGACGTGGCTGCTACGGGCTTTAAGCAAGAACCAATCTCACCTACGCATCAAAACCACAACGATAGTTCGTCAAATAGACTCCGTTTTAACCTTCGCAAGGACCGGGCGTAGCCACACTCGGTTCAACTAAAGTGAGAGAGACAGACACCCGCCAGCCACCTTTAAGCACGAGTGCTCGTAACGGTGAAACCAGTCTCGCGTAAGCGTACGCGTAATGTCGGTCCAGGCCGCTTCATCTCACAATACCGCTGAACCAAAGTATGACATGCTGGTAGGCAGTATGACTTATATCGTCCACAACTCACTTGTGTTCTACTCGTGCATATAACATCAACGCATAAAACCTAGGCTCGGATGCCACTGTTGGGGAACGTGGTAATTTCAAAAAATTTCCTACGCACACGCAAGATCATGGTGATGATATAGCAACGAGGGGAGAGTGTTGTCTACGTACCCTTGTAGACCGAAGCGGAAGCGTTGATGCAACGTAGAGGAATTAGTCGTACGTCCTCCGGTTCAACCGATCCAAGTACCGTTACTCCGGCACCTCCGAGTTCTTGACACGCGAACACCTCGATGACGCACCCTCGATCTCCGATCCAGCAGAGGCGCCGAGGGGGAGTTCTGTCAGCACGACGGCGTGGTGACGATCTTGATGTTCTCCTGTTGCAGGGCTTCACCTAAGCACCGCTACAATATGACCGAGGTGTAATATCGTGGAGGGGGGCACCGCACACGGCTAAGGAACGATCAATGATCAACTTGTCTGTCTAGGGTGCCCCCCTACCCCCGTATATAAAGGAGGGAGGGAGGAGGTGGCCGGCCCTAGGGGGGGCGCGCCATGAGGAGGGGGAAACCTACTCCAAGTAGGTTTCCCTCTCTTTTCCTTATCTTATTTGGAGGGGGAAGGAAAGAGTACTAGTATTAGGAAGTAGTACTAGTAGTAGTAATAGGAAGAGGGGGAAGGAGAAAGGAAAGGGGGGGCCGGCCCCCCTCCCCAATTCGGATTGGGCTTGGGGGGGCGCCCCCCTCCCGTGCTCCTTCTCTCTTCCTCCTACATGGGCCCAATAAGGCCCATATACCTCCCGGGGGGTTCCGGTAACCTCCCGGGGCTCCAAACTTCTCCGGAACCTTTCCGGTGTCCAAATATATCCGTCCAATATATCAATCTTTATGTCTCGACCATTTCGAGACTCCTCGTCATGTCCGTACTCATATCCGGGACTCCAAACAACCTTCGGTACATCAAAATACATAAACTCATAATATAACTGTCATCGAAACCTTAAGCGTGCGGACCCTACGGTTCGAGAATGATGTAGACATGACTGAGACACATCTCTGGTCAATAACCAATAGCGGGACCTGGATGCCCATATTGGTTCCTACATATTCTACGAAGATCTTTATCGGTCAAACCGCATAACAACATACATTGTTCCCTTTGTCATCGGTATGTTACTTGTCCGAGATTCGATCGTCGGTATCCAATACCTAGTTCAATCTCGTTACCGACAAGTCTCTTTACTCGTTCTGTAATACTTCATCTCATAACTAACTCATTAGTTACATGCTTGCAAGGCTTAGGTGATGAGCATTACCGAGAGGGCCCAGAGATACCTCTCCGACAATCGGAGTGACAAAACCTAATCTTAAATTATGCTAACTCAACATGTACCTTTGGAGACACCTGTAGTACTCCTTTATAATCACCCAGTTACGTTGTGACGTTTGGTAGTACCCAAAGTGTTCCTCCGGTAAACGGGAGTTACACAATTCTCATAGTTACAGGAACATGTATAAGTCATGAAGGAAGCAATAGCAGAATACTAAACGATCAAGTGCTAGGCTAACGGAATGGGTCAAGTCAATCACATCATTCTCCTAATGATGTGACCCCGTTAATCAAATGACAACTCTTTTGTCTATGGCTAGGAAACATAACCATCTCTGATAAACGAGCTAGTCAAGTAGAGGCATACTAGTGACACTATGTTTGTCTATGTATTCACACATGTATTATGTTTCCGGTTAATACAATTCTAGCATGAATAATAAACATTTATCATGAAATAAGGAAATAAATAATAACTTTATTATTGCCTCTAGGGCATATTTCCTTCAGCAGGATGCAGCCACACCATCACTATGGTGTGACCAACATCACAACCAACACCACCACAACAAGCCGGAGCTTGCCAGAGAGCACCACAACGGCGGCGCCAGTGAGAGCACGGGCACGAAGGCGCCAACCAGGGGCACCGTAGCACGGAGGCGCCACCCGGGGGCACCACCGCGCCACGGCACATCTAGCACAGCCAGAGGATCCTCACGGCAACCGGACCTAAATACGGTCCGTCCACTTTGGTTGCACATGCGAAATCAGCGATGAATGAGCTACTTTTCCCGCATAGCAAGCAAACACTCCATTCAATAGAAGAAAGGCCGGTTTTACAGAAGCAAAGATTAAAGGTAGAGTGTTCAGAAGCAATGAATGATCGATTTGGCATAAGCAGGACCAAACCAAAACCATGGCAGAAACTAAATTGACAACACATGATGATGCCTCCGAAGTAGATAAGGACAACACAAGTTTTACCTATACACAACACAACGATCACTATACGAAATAGTAAGCATTTATAGTTTCCTTGTGTTTGATTGATTGACACTCATTATTAACAAGTCAAGTTAAATCCCTGTAGCATATGTAGTAAGGACCCTATCAAATCGAGCTAACCACGGCAGCCCTCAAGCAGAGTAAACCGATTTATGGCACAATTATAGAAGTGAACAACTGAGTCCTCCTCAACCATTATTGCATATGCAGCAAAAACAAGATTGATAATTTTTCTTGTTTGGTTTAGAACTTGAGTGGACGGGTGCAAGGCAGGAAAAGAAGAAATCCAAGAGGGGGGAGAGGAGAAGGGGCGGACCTGGATGGCGTTGGGGCAGTGGTGGAGCTGTGTCCTCCACGGCGTCCTTCCCGTCGATGGTGTCCTTCCCGTCCATGGCTTCCCGGCGTGATGGATCTGTGAGGGAGAGGAGACGCGACGCGACGCAGTGAGAAAGAGAGGGATGGATGTGACGAGGAGTGAAGAGACTCTCCTGAGTCACCGGAGCAACACCGGAGCCACGCCGGCGATGTGGTGGCCGAAACCCTAGCCGCAGGGGAGGGTCACGCGTGGTCGCTGGAGGACGCGCGAGTCAGATCTGGTCGGAGGGGATGGAGGAGCGGGGCGAGGGGGTCACGTGGGTGTGCTGGGCGGCGTCGAATCCCGTTGGAGCTCGCCGAAATCGGCCGCCGTAGGTGCTCGCGCGAGGGAGAGGGAGAGACGAGCGGGGGAGAGAGAGAGGAGGTGGGGGCTGTGCGGAGAGAGGGGAGACAGAGAGAGGAGGTGGGGGTCAACGATTTTCTTTGTACCCGCAAAAAAAGAGATAGCCCCACCTCTTTGCCATCCGCCAGCACATGGTAAAGATTCTTTGCCATCTGCTGGCAGACAGCAAATAATTGGCTGATGGCAACTGGCATCTTTGCCGTCTGTCAGTTCTTTGCCATCTGTTTTTTGCAAGCAGACGGCAAAGTGCCTCTTTGCCGTCCGTCAGCTGACGGCAAAGAACTGGCAGACGGCAAATAAGCTGATTCCAGTAGTGTATCATTTAATTTAGTAAGATGTGCCACAACAGTTTCAGATTCATGGCCATAAAAAGGATCAGATTCAACCAAAGTAATTATCTCAGGGTCGACAGAGAATTCATAATCCTTATCAGTAACAAAGATAGGTGAAGTAGCAAAAGCAAGGTCATATTTCATTCTAGCATTTAGGGATTTATTTTCAGTTTAACTAGTAACTTCTTAAGATCAGATCTATCAATGCAAGCAAGAATATCTCTACTAGTTTCTTCATCCATAACATAACCCTCAGGAACAACAGGCAATTCATACTTAGGGGGAGAAGCTTCATCATCACTATCTTCAATAATTTCATTCTCAATAATTTCATTCTCTCTAGCACTACCAAGTTGTTCATCAAGAAATTCACCTAATGGCACAGTATATCAAGCATAGAAGTAGTTTCATCATAAGTATCATGCATAGTAGAGGTGGCATCATCAATAACATGCGACATATCAGAATTAATAGCAGAAGCATGTTTAGGTGTCGCAAGTTTACTCATAACAGAAGGAGAATCTAGTGCAGAGCTAGATGGCAGTTCCTTACCTCCCCTCGTAGTTGAGGATAAATCTTAGTTCTTTCGTCTTTCAAGTTCCTCATAGTGACCAGCAGATATAAATCCTAAGTGACTCAAAGAATAGAGCTATGCTCCCCGGCAACGGCGCCAGAAAATAGTTTTGATAACCCACAAGTATAGGGGATCGCAATAGTTTTCGAGGGTAGAGTATTCAACCCAAATTTATTGATTCGACACAAGGGGAGCCAAACAATATTCTCAAGTACTAGCAATTGAGTTGTCAATTCAACCACACCTAGATAACTTAGTATCTGCAGCAAAGTATTTAGTAGCAAAGTAGTATGGAAGTAACGCTAACAGTAGCAAAAGTAACAGTAGCAGCTTTGTAGTAATTGTAACAGTAGCAACGGTAAAGTAAATAAGCAAAGCACAATATGTGAAAAGCTTGTAGGCATTGGATCAGTGATGGATAATTATGTTGGATGTGATTCCTCATGTAATAGTTATAACATAGGGTGACACAAAACTAGCTCCAATTCAACAATGTAATGTAGGCATGTATTCTGAATATAGTCATACGTGCTTATGGAAAAGAACTTGCATGACATCTTTTGTCCTACCCTCCCGTGGCAGCGGGGTCCTAATGGAAACTAAGGGATATTAAGGCCTCCTTTTAATAGAGTACCGGACCAAAGCATTAGCACATAGTGAATACATGAACTCCTCAAACTACAGTCATCACCAAGAAGTACCCCGATTATTGTCACTTCGGGGTTGTCGGATCATAACACATAATAGGTGACTATAGACTTGCAAGATAGGATCAAGAACTCACATATATTGATGAAAACATAATAGGTTAAGATCTAAAATCATGGCACTCGGGCCCTAGTGACAAGCATTAAGCATAGCAAGGTCATAGCAACATCAATCTCAGAACATAGTGGATACTAGTGATCAAAGCTAACAAAACTAACTTGATTACATGGTAAATCTCATACAACCCATCACCGTCCAACAAGCCTATGATGGAATTACTCACGCACGGCGGTGAGCATCATGAAATTGGTGATAGAGGATGGTTGATGATGACGACAGCAACGAATCCCCCTCTCTGGAGCCCCGAATGGACTCCATATTAGCCCTCTCGAGAGAGATTAGGGCTTGGCGGAGGCTCCATATCGTAAAACGCAATGAAACTTTCTCTCTTATTTTTTTCTCCACGAAAGCAAATATATGGAGTTGGAGTTGAGGTCGGTGGACGTCCAGGGGGCCCACGAGGCAGGGGCGCGCCCAGGGGGAGGGGGCGCGCCCCCCACCCTCGTGGACAGGGTGTGGGCCCCCTGACACTAATTCTTTTGCCAGTATTTTTTATTAATTCTAAAAAGTTGCTCCGTGGATTTTCAGGTCATTCCGAGAACTTTTATTTCTGCACAAAAATAACACCATGGCAGTTCTACTGAAAACAGCGTCAGTCCGGGTTAGTTCCATTCAAATCATGCAAGTTAGAGTCCAAAACAAGGGCAAAAGTGTTTGGAAAAGTAGATACGACGGAGACATATCAGTCATCGGCGAGGCCCAAGTGGGACACCCCATTCAATCGGGCCCTGAACATACTGAAAAATGTATCGGTGGACAAGCCGTCATCCTATGGACGTGCGCACGGCATCGGAGATGGCGCCTCGTGGAAGACGTGCTACCACAAGGAGCCAGAGGAAAGAAAGAAGAGACGGTTGGTCGTCACTCAGCAGAGCATCAACGAGAAGGTCGCGATTGCGGTCAATAAGACCAAAGTTGAGACCAAAGAAGAGTTGGTCAAGCTAGTCAATGTAGCGGTTACTGACGCGGTGCAATGCTTGATTCCGGCAGTTTTCGATTGGTCGAAGAACAATCCAAATGCACGGCTGGAGGACTTTCCCCTTCCCAGCTTTGTCGGGAGTAATTCGGCGAACAACACAACACCAGCACCTGCTCAAGCAACCGCAAAAGGTCCCGCTCCTATCCATAGCAGCCCGACCTCTGTCTCTTGCATGCTCGGCAGGCCTTCATCACTGGCTGAGCTCGACGCCCTCACGGTAATTACACGTCATACCCTTTTCAACAGCATGTCTATAGTCTTCCATTTTAGTTGCCTTTTGGATGTTTGACGTCGCCGACATGTCTCCTTCGTAGGCCGACGACACCCCGTGCACCCTACTCTGTGACATCAATGGCCAGAAGGTGGCCGTGGGAAAGGAAATGATCGTGAAGACCAAGGACCGCATGTTCCACAACCGAGAGATGCCCGATGGTGTCTTAAAGGTTAACGTGGCCGGTGTATTAGCGGGCTTCGAGGATTTGCCTCCTCCGGTACCAGTCAATGACGAAGAGACCCCTAAGATGATTTGCGCATGCAAGAACTGGTTCTTGCATTAGCCAAAGTTTCTTCTTCGTCTCGAGGGACCCAGTATCATGCAAATGCCACCTTCTCAAGAAGGTATGAACACCACCCCACCTATCAAATTACCTACACCTGTCGTGGCGGGTGATAGCGGACGATGCGAGGGAGAGCCTACATTAGTGCCAGATGATGTCGCCCCCGCTGTTAAAGAAGCAAATGTTGATGATGACATGGAGGATGATGATGATGACCCAGACAAGTATTTCAATACCGCCTATGATGATGAAGGATTGATGGCTCGGGACGATGAAGACTCAGGCTATGAGCGTGGAGATGATGACTTGATGCTGCCTGATTTGCTGGAGTCGGAACATCCTAAGGCGGAATGCAAAACGTCTCTCTTCAAGCGATCCTCATAGGAGACGCCTCTAGATGCTGCCTGTACCCAGCAACCCCCCGAGGGCCATCGACTGATTAGCCCGACGACACTGGGAGTGGTGGTTAGGGAAGGTATGGTGGGCTCACTACCACCACCCGCCAAGAAGCAAAGGAGGAGACCGGACAAGAAAGGCCCTAAAGGCACCAGAGCTGCTTCAAGCAGCCAACCGCCTCTGAAGCCTCGGGTGGTAGACATAATACCTGTCGAAGGTAAGAAGCGTTTCCATGTCGTCGGCGACCCGATCCTACCTGCCAAAGCGCTAGTGCACTTACTGAACAATGATCTAAGGAGACTCCATGAAGATGTGCTGGCCAGAGAGAAAAGCCTTCTGATCGCGGAAAAACCAGGATACCCGCTTTACGCGGCTAAGGTGCCGGCTGGGAAGTTGTACGTCGAGAACTGGTCTGCGAATCAGTTCATCATGCGATTTGACTACATCTACGACATGTTCCACACGACCAAGTTGGATTTCCAGTTCATCTGCATGTATGCGCTATGTCTCAACTACTTCATCAGGATCGAGAACATAAAATATATCTGCGCCGCGGACCCGTACTATATGCACGAGAGCTTCTTGGCAGTCTGCAAAGAGCATCTTGACTATGCGAGCAAGTACCTCAGCAAATTCATGATCACTAATAAGGACAAGGAAGTGATTCTCTTGCCTTATCATGCCACGTAAGTCATCCGCACATACCCTTTCGTAAGTGTTAGTCATTCCTTTGTAAGCATGGAGGCTAATTTGAGGTGTACTTAATTTGCGCAGCGGGGGGGGCGTCCTCGTTGTTCTGTCCCCGGAATCACTCCCATGCTATGTACTTGGACTCATGAAAGAACCTCAGGAAAAAGGATTACAAGCACATAAAGAGTGTTCCCGATAGTGCTCTATTAACCTTCAGCATGTCTGGTGGATATATCAAGGTGAAAAAGTACAGGAATCGCGGGCTGGCTTCAGCTTGTCTGGCATCCAGCAACCGCACACCAGTATGGTTGATG
Organism: Triticum aestivum; assembly: GCF_018294505.1. Classification (NCBI taxonomy): domain Eukaryota; kingdom Viridiplantae; phylum Streptophyta; class Magnoliopsida; order Poales; family Poaceae; genus Triticum; species Triticum aestivum. The sequence continues at coordinate 587,761,646 of NC_057810.1, forward strand.
GATTCTACCTCATGCATCACCTGCTTGAGTACAGAAGGGATAACCAACGCCTTCGCATGTCACCTACTACCAACGATGCCTAGATTGTCAGCTGGGCCACAAGCATAGGAAGGACACCGGATCATCAAATCAGAGCTGAGTTTTATCACATACAGTGTGAACTTGCCCAAGTGATCGTGAAGCAGGTCCTCCAACCAACATGGATGTTCTACCATGGGCTAATCACGCGGGAAGATGTCCGAGCACTACTACTCGCTCAGCGTCTGGACCTGAAGCCTTTCAAGAAGCTCGGGTGCTTTCTCCCTAACTATGAAGATTGGACCGCCAACATGGAGGACTGATTGTTGATGACAATGTGTCACTACTGTCTTTCTATGGCAAAACTTTGAACTTATGCACGGCAAAACTATGTGATGTAACTAAACCGTGATCCTGAACTAGCATAGATCGCTCTAGTTAATTAGTTTGGGTATGAGGAACTTCGTCATTTATGTTTACTATTGGTTGCTTGTATTTTGCTAATTATGCCTCCTAGTTTTCTTAATTACAGATTATGTTGCATATTATCGTTCAATTCATCAACTGATGATGCAGGTACATAGATCAGAGATGGAGAAGGACTTCTACGCCATGTACATTGGGAGGGTTCCAGGAGTCTACGACCACTGGCCAGCCGCTTAGGCCTAGGTGCACAGGTACTCGGGTGGTAGCCACAGAGGGTTCGACAGCAGAGCCGAAGAGGAAAGTAGTTACTTGAGGTGGACACTCCAGCATGAGCAGGGGCGGGACCGCCGGTACTATATAGTCGCGCTCTTGCTCATGTTGATCGCTCTTCTCTTCTACATCATGGTTTAGATAGAGATGATGAAACTTGTGTGTTTGCCATGACCATGAAGTTGCACTTATTCGAGACATGACATGATCGCACTTGTGTATCGCTATTTTCGAGATGTGATGATATTTGTGTTGAATGATGATGATGATGATGGTATGACGAGACTACTGTATGTATATGATACGATGAGAATAGTGTATGTTTAGTATGATCTAATGAAACTATTGTATAGAGCCTTTATAAATACATCACAAATACGTAGAGGGGTGCAAATATGTGAAAGCAGGAACATTAGCAGTAGCGCTGGAAAGAACCTAGCAGTAGCGCCGGCTTAGCAGCAGCGCTTCGTGTGAACGAGCGCTACAGATAGTTATCAGTAGCGCTGGTCCTGGAAGCGCTACTACTAACAATACTTACCAGTAGCGCTGCCCATAAAAGCGCTACCGCTACAACTTAGCTGTAGCGCAATAGCAGTAGCGCTGGACCTAGCGCTACTGCTATGCATATTTCAAGCACTACTACTAGGGTTTTCTCTAGTAGTGCCCCGGGCCCAAGGCACGCTCGGACTTGGCTTCGCGGTGAAGCCAAAGGGCAAGGGCGAAGCGCCGTGGGCCCCAATCCCTGAGGGCCCGGTTGACACGTGGCGCTTGATGGGACATGGGCGTCTTTGCTTCCCCACGCAGCCTCGGCAACCGTCTGACTTGACAACTTCCGGCTACATGCAGGAAGATTATCATTACCGGGGATCCTGGAGGCCGGCGGTTGGCCTCCCTCTGGCTATAAATGGGGGGAGGGGCAGAGCCCTCCTGCTCATCTCCGATCTTCTCGCTGCTTGCTCTTTCTTCTTCCTTCTTGACCCGCCGTCTTGCTGAAGTGTCCATGGCGCCAATAAGGAGGGTTACCGCAGCGGGGAAGGGCAAAACCCCTCTGGAGGATCTCGGGCCACTTCCACCGAAGAAAAGGCTCGGCCGCTTTCACACCATCGTCAAGGGGCCAAAGGTGACGCATCCTTGGCACGAGCGGCCTCCACCTGGCTTCCCAGTACCTATGTACGCTCGCGCACAGAGCTCTGGGCAGGAGGGAAACACCCGGTGCCGCGCGGGTCGGGGTCGTGGAGGACATGCCTGTTGGGGAACGTAGTAATTCAAGAAAATTCCTATGATCACAAAAGATCTATCTAGGAGAAGCATAGCAACGAGCGGCGAGAGTGTGTCCATGTACCCTTGTAGACCGAAAGCGGAAGCGTTTAGTAACGCGGTTGATGTAGTCAAACGTCTTCACGATCCAAATGATCCAAGCACCGAACATATGACACCTCCGCGTTCAGCACACATTCAGCTCGATGACGTCCCTCGAGCTCTTGATCCAGTTGAGGACAAGGGAGAGTTCCGTCAGCATGACGGCATGGTGACGGTGATGATGATGTTACCGGCATAGCGCTTCGCCTAAGCACTACGACGATATGACCGAGGTGTGTAACTGTGGAGGGGGGCACAACACACGGCTTAGAGAAATTTTGGTGTGTCTTTGGGGTGCCCCTCTCCCATGTATATAAAGGAGGGGGGAAGAGGAGGCCGACCCTAGAGGGGGCGCACCAAGGGGGGGTCCTACATGGACTCCCGGTCCAAGTAGGATTCGCCCCCCCCCCCCTTCTTATTCCAACTAGGAGAAGGAGGGAAGGGAGAAGAGGGGAGAAGGAAAGCCCCCCCCCCCCAACACTAGTCCAATTCGGTTTGGGCTTGGGGGGGCACGCGCCTCCACCTGGCTGCCGCCTCCTCTCTCCACTATGGCCCATGAAGGCCCATTAACTCCTCAGGGGGTTCTGGTAACCTCCCGGTACTCCGGAAAAATGGCCGAACATTCCGGAATCATTCCGATGTCCAAATGCAACCTTCCAACATATCAATCTTTACCTCTCAGCCATTTCGAGACTCCTCGTCATGTCCGTGATCTCATTCGGGACTCCGAACAAACTTCGGTCATCAAATCACATAACTCATAATACAAATCGTCGTCGAACATTAAGCGTACGGACCCTACGGGTTCGAGGACTATGTAGACATGACCGAGAAACATCTCCGGTCAATAACCAATAGCGGAACCTAGATTCTCATATTGGCTCCTATAAATTCTACGAACATCTTTATCGGTCAAATTGCATAACAACATACATTGTTCCCTTTGTCATCGGTATGTTACTTGCCCGAGATTCGATCATCGGTATCCTCATACCTACTTCAATCTCGTTACCGGCAAGTCTCTTTACTCGTTCCGTAATGCATCATCTCGCAACTAACTCATTAGTCACATTGCTTGCAAGGCTTATAGTGATGTGCATTACTGAGAGGGCCTAGAGATACCTCTCCGATACATGGAGGGACAAATCCTAATCTTGATCTATGCCAACCCAACAAATGCCTTCGGAGACACCTATAGAGCATCTTTATAATCTCCCAATTACGTTGTGATGTTTGATAGAACACAAGGTGTTCCTCCGGTATTCGGGAGTTGCACAATCTCATAGTCAGTGGAACATGTATAAGTCATGATGAAAGCAATAGCAATAAAACTAAACGATCATTATGCTAAACTAACGGATGGGTCTTGTCCATCACATCATTCTCCTAATGATATGATCCCGTTCATCAAATGACAAAACATGTCTATGGTCAGGAAACTTAACCATCTTTGATTAACGAGCTAGTCTGGTAGAGGCATACTAGGGACACTTTGTTTTGTCTATGTATTCACACATGTATCAAGTCTCCGGTTAATACAATTCTAGCATGAATAATAAACATTTATCATAATATAAGGAAATAAAATAATAACTTTATTATTGCCTCTAGGGCATATTTCCTTCAGTCTCCCACTTGCACTAGAGTCAATAATCTAGTTCACATCGCCGTGTGATTTAACACCAATAGTTCACATCACCATGTGATTAACACCCATAGTTCACATTGCCATGTGACCAACACTCAAAGGGTTTACTAGATTCAATAATCTAGTTCACATCGCTATGTGATTAACACCCAAGAGCAATAAGGTGTGATCATGTTTTGCTTGTGAGATAAGTTTTAGTCTACGGGTCTGCCACATTCAGATCCGTATGTACTTTGCAAATTTCTATGTCTACAATGCTCTGCACGGAGCTACTCTAGCTAATTACTCCCGCTTTAAATATGTATCTAGATCAAGACTTAGAGTCATCCAGATTGGTGTCAAAGCTTGCATAGACGTAACTCTTTACGACGAACTCTTTATCACCTCCATAATCGAGAAATATTTCCTTAGACCTTTAAGGATAATTTTGACCGCTGTCTAGTGATCCACTCCTGGATCACTATCGTACCCCCTTGCCAAACTCATGGCAAGGTACACAATAGGTCTGGTACAGAGCATAGCATACTTCATAGAAACTATGACTGAGGCATAGGGAATGACTTTCATTATCTTTCTATTTTCTGCCGTGGTCGGGTTTTGAGTCTTACACAACTTCACACCTTGCAACACAGGCAAGAACTCATTCTTTGACTGTTCCATTTTGAACTATTTCAAAATCTTGTCAAGGTATATACTCATTGACAAAATCTTATCAAGCGTCTTGATCTATCTCTATAGATCTTGATGCTCAATATCTAAGTAGCTTCACCGATGTATTTCTTTGAAAAACTCCTTTCAAACACTCCTTTATGCTTTCCAGAAAAGTCTACCTCATTTCCGATCAACAATATGTCATTCACATATACTTATCAGAAAGACAGTAGTGCTCCCACTAACTTTCTTGTAAATACAGGCTTCACCGCAAGTTTGTATAAAACTATATACTTTGATCAACTCATCAAAGCGTATATTCCAACTCTGAGATTCTTGCACCAGTGCATAGATGGATCGCTGGTGTCGGATATCGAGTTCCAGTAAAACCCTTAAGGTTCAAACACTGGGGTGCGCACGAAGATCTCTCCCTACCAAAACACGCCCTTAGCCTCGCCTCGATCTCTAAGCTAGCAAGATGAACAACACAAGGGACATAAAGATTTATACAGGTTCGGGCCACCGTTGTGGTGTAATACCCTACTCATGTGTGTGGTGTGTGGATTGCCTCTTGGGCAGATGATGAACAGTATAGAGGAAGTACAGCCTCGCGAGGAGAGGTGTTCTTGGCTAGTGTGGTGTTCTGCTTCGGAAGGATTCGATCCCTCTCTATGGTGGTGGCTAGCCCTATTTATAGAGGCCCTGGTCCTCTTCCTAAATATTGAGTGGGAAGGGATCCAACAACGGCCATTTTGAAGGGGGACAGCTAGTACAAGCTATCCTGACTAAAGGTGGTCTTCGCCTACCAAAGGCGCTGGTGGTGATGCCATCTTGGGCTCCACGGTGACCTCCGTCCTGGCGTTCTGCTGGGTTTGGTCTCGTTGCACCGATAAGGAAACCTTTGCCTGATGCCTCGGTACTCCACGCCTGCGCTTGCCCACTTTGCACCAAAGAGGAAACAAGGACACTGCATGGGCTGGCGCCCGCCTGGTCTTGATCATCATGGCTTGCGTCATGGGGACCTCGCGAGGTACCCCCTTGCCTTGATCTCTCTGCCTCCTCGCGAGCCTGCCTGGCGAGGCCACTCCTGAGGAGGCCTTGCATCATCCGTCCTGCGAGGCTTGGCCCCTCGCGAGGGTCTTGAGTGTTGGTTGATGAAGACGGGCTGTACTGGGCCACCGATTGAGCCATGCCACAGGACGCAGGTAGGCAAGTCTGGGGACCCTCGTTCCTAGAACGCCAACAGTAGCCCCCGGGCCCAAGGCGCGCTCGGACTTGGCTTAGCAGCGAAGCCAAGGGGCAAGTACAGAGCACCGCAGGCCCCAACAGCCTACGGTCTTGGTTGCCGCGTGGCAACTGATTGACGTGGGCGTCTCCGCTTCCCCATGCTACCTCGGTAACTGACCGATTTGACGGGTCCCTGCTGCATGCAAAAAGAGTCATCATTACCTGCGATCGTGGAGGTCGACGGTTGGCCTTCTAGGGACTATAAATAAGGAGGGGCGAGAGCCCCCATTGTCCATCTCTTCTCGCTCTGCCTGCTTCTTCTCCCTTGCTCCATCTCCATCCTCGATGCCGATGGCATTGATCCGCAGATTATCGGCCGAATAGAAGGGGAAGGCTCCCCGGGAGGGACCTGATCCGCTCCCGTCGAAGAAATGGCCAGTCCCATGCCGCCGCGACGAGGTTGCGAGGCCGGAGATGACGAGTGTCGGTGTCAAAACCGGTGGATCTCGGGTAGGGGGTCCCGATCTGTGCGTCTTAGGCTAATGGTAACAGGAGGTAAGGGATACAATGTTTACCCGGGTTCGGGCCCTCTCGACGGAGGTAAAACCCTACTTCCTACTTGATTGATATTGATGATATGAGTAGTACAAGAGTTGATCTACCACGAGATCATAGAGGCTAAACCCTAGCAGCTAGCCTATGATGATTATGACTGTGATCGTCCCTCTAAGGACCAACCTCTCTGGTTTATATAGACACCGGAGAGGGCTAGGGTTTACATGGAGTCGGTTACAAGGAAGGAAATGTAATATCCGGATCGCCAAGCTTGTCTTCCACGCAAAGGAGAGTCCCATCCGGACACGGGACGGAGTCTTGAGTCTTGTATCTTCATGCTCCAACAGTCCGGACAAAGTATACAGTCCAGCTGTCCGGATACCCCCTAATCTAGGACTCCCTCAGTAGCCCCTGAACCAGGCTTCAATGACGATGAGTCCGGCGCGCAATTTTGTCTTCGGCATTGCAAGGCGGGTTCCATCTCTGAATACTCCAAAGTATTTATCGAACACTTAGACCATGTCCGGATCTGCAAGATGATCCTCACATACCACTGTAGAGAGGATGGTATTTAACAAAATATAACCTGCTGACAACTTTAGATAAAGTGACATGACACTACAGTCGGGTCATTATTCGAACCGTTTTTCCATAACCAGCCGTAGCGCATATTGCGAGGCGGTTTCCTTGGCACGTCTTGTCACAGCAGAGATCATGTCCCCTTATTACGGGATTTCCATCAATACGGGTGCGGGTAACCCAACCGCGCAACCAATCGTGCCATTTGGGAAACAAGCGATACTCAACGGGAAAGTGGGGAGGTGCATCGTCCGTCGCCTCTATAAAGGGATAAGGATTCCCCATTTTCACCCACGCCTTCTTCCTCCTCTGCTTATCCATTCCCACACCCTCGAGCTCCAGCACCCTGGTTCACGCCTTCTCCGCACAGCCAAACATGTCCGGAGCAGGAGGTAAGTGGGTGGCCTCCACCGTGAAGGAGGAGCATATCGCGAAGCTCCGGGCGGCCGGGTACTTGGCCGCAGACATCACGCACCGGCTGCCGAACAAAGGGCAGGTCACTCCAACTCCGGAACCCCATGAGAGGGTTGTCTTCCTCGCCAACTTTATGCATGGACTGGGATTTCCACTTCATCCCTTCGTCCGCGGGCTCATGTTCTACTACGGGCTAGATTTCCACGATCTATCCCCGAATTTCGTCCTCAACATCTCGGCATTTATCGTCGTGTGCGAGGCCTTCCTCCGCATCAGGCCTCACTTCGGCCTGTGGCTATGAATCTTCTGCGTGAAGCCAAAGATCGTGAGCGGCCAGCAAGCGGAGTGCAGAGGTGCCATGGTGGGCAAGATGCCCCACGTCACCTGGCTTGACGGCTCCTTCACGGAGACCGTGAAAGGGTGGCAGTCGGGGTGGTTCTACATCACCGAGCCGCGTGATGCCAACTAGCCGGTGGCCCCTGAATTCCGATTCGGATCTCCCATGCGGCTCACCTCCTAGGAAAGGAAGGACCTGGCCTGGGGCGAACCTGCAGAGCTGACCGGACTCCAGAACTATATAAAGAATATGAAGGACAAGAAAATCAAGCTTGTCAACGTGGTCCGGGTCATGCTCGTCCACCGGATTCTTCCGTGCCAAAGACGGGCTTTTAATCTATGGGAGTTCGTCCCGGCCAACACCAGATGCTTCAAAAGCTTTACGGCATGACGCACAAAGGCACCTGGAAGGCGCTATTCAAGGCCTCCGAAGTACCTCCTCCTATATCCGAGGATCGCGGGCTCCATGCCGCCCCCCCTCCCCCGTCCGGTGAGTTTTCTGACTTTCACCGGATTCAGTTCTTCCCAATGTATTCATGGGGGAATCTTAAGTCATTGTGTGCATTTGATCAGGAGTATGTGGAGACGGCAGAGCGGATTGACTGTCCGGCTCCATTGCCAGAAGGCCCGATGGATGCTCTCCTAACGGAGATGCTAGTCCCGGCGCCTTACAAGGCACCGGAGAAGAAGGCCGAAAAGAAGGCCCCGGGGACTAGGGAAGGTCTCCGGCGTAAAGTTGTACCGGAAGCCTTGTCCGAAGACGACAAGGCACACTCCTCTCCTGAAGGGGGGGAAGAAGAGGAAGAGGATGCCCCATCCGGAGAGGATGGGGGGCCTGAGAAGGCGGGCCAGGGGACCGAGAAGGGTCCCCGGCGCAAGGCCTTTATACCCTTGTCGTTCGAAGACGACGAGGCAGATTCCTCCCGTGGAGGTAGGGGAAACACGAAGAAACTCTACCTCCCCGTACTGGGGAGGAGAAGAAGAGGAAAGCCGCCCTGGAGGGGGAGGCTAGGACGCCCAAGAAGGGAAAGGCATCCCTTCCGAATTACTCCGCCACTACCTCCCATAGCGAGGATGAGTGGCTGCCTAGGGGGAAGCCCCTAGTAAGATCGTAAGTATCCGCACTCTTTTATACTTTAGTGCAACTTTGCTTCATAGTCTGGTTATAACGCCGAACATATATGCCGTATGGTCAAGGTCCATCCCGAGGTATCGTCTTCGGATGGGTCCTTGAGTGATTCAGCGATGAACTCGCTCCCAACGGCCACTACTCCTCAGCCTGCGGATGACACGGAGGTGTTGTCCCAAAGGCTCCCAGAGCAGGGGGGAGGTGACTCTGGAGACACCCCAACGCGGAATTCCAGATGCCGGACACACAGGGTACAAGATCCCCGCGGATTGTGTCGATGAGAGCCGCAGCAAGCCGGGCTCTCAGGCGGATACTGTGGCGGAACCTTTGATGGTTCCGGATGCGGACAGGCGGCCCCTCGCTAGGAGGGCATGCCGTCCGTGCCGATGACTTCCGTTACGACAGAGGCGCCGGATTGTCTGCTAGAAGCGCTTCGCGGCGCTTCCATGGATGAAGATCACCGTACTCTTATGAGTGCGGTGATTCAGAAGGTTCTGTCTGCCAAGAGTGGACTAATCGAAGCCTGCACCAGCCTCCTGACAGGCTTTGAGGTAAGTAATAAATGTGTGAAATTACCACCCGATAGGTAGTAGCCCCTGATACTCTGTTTGGTGTTCGGAAAGAAAAGCCAAACAGAGGGTCAATTATAATCCACAGGAGTCTAATAGTAAGTGTGCATGTGAATAAGCAGGCTGTGCTGCTTGCCGCTGCTGTCCGCACAGCCGAGGTCGCCGAACTAAAACAGGACCTGGAGTAGGCGCAGGGACAGCTTGGCCTCACGAAGAGGCATCTCGAAGAGAACAAAGGTAAGTGATACCCCATTCGCATATAATGAAGGATAGACAAAATTTGTTATTCTAACGACAAAGTGTCGTGACTTTGTAACAGGGGCCACCACCGAGGTGGCGTCTCTGAAGAAAGTGTTGTCCGAGGCCGAGGACAAGGTGGCTCTGGAGCGCAAAGAGCGCGAGAAGCAAGATGCTAGAGTGGGCGAGGTACAGCAAGAGCTCCAGGAGCTCGGCAAAAAGTGTGAGTCCTTGGAGCATGACCTTAAGATGAAAGAGACTGAGCTTGTGAAGGCCCTTGCGAGTGTGAAAGACGCCAAGGCCAAAGCTGACAAGGCACAGCAGGAAATCCAGGCGGCCAAGAAGATAGCGGCGGGTAAGACATTCTTTATGCAAAGCAAGCATGTGGAGGAGGCGTTTCTTTTACTTACCCGAATTTGGAGCTCTCCAGGGGCATTCACAGATCTGCCATGCAGCGTATCCGATGCCGCGGAGTTCTACCGTGCCGAGGAGGGGAGCTCAACGGAGAAGCTGTTCTGGTCCCAGTATGCTGGAGCCGAACACCCAATGCCTCTGAGTGACCAGCTGAAGCAGTTGGTGGAACTCCACAGGGCGGCCGAAGTGGCTATGAAAAATTTCATAATCTGGATGTGGCCTGGTGAGCCCTTGCCTGCCAGCTACTTCGGCCTGATAAAGTGGATGGTAAATGCATGTCCGATGCTGGAGGTGATCAAGCGATCCGTTTGCATTGAGGGTGCCCTCCGGGCCTTTGCCCATGTGAAGGTGCACTGGGGCAAGCTGGATGTGGAGAAGCTGGTGAAGGAGGGGTCACCGGAGGGCAAGGCGCACCGCTGTCCTGGGAAATATTATGATGGCATTATGAAGGGCGCTCGTCTCATGGCCGATGAATGTACCAAGGACACGATCCTCGAGTGAATGTACTTTGGTCGTTGTTTGTAATATAAAGACGAAGTTACTTGCGCTATGTAGCGCTTTTTGATTTAAAATATTACCTTCTCTGCGGCTGTTTATAGAATTCTGAAAGTAGGCCAGTCGTCGGCTTCCGCCCCACATAACTAGTACCGGGGTGTTCCTGGAAAGACCCAGACACTCTTTATCCAAATTTTTGGTCCCTTAAGGAGGTATCCGGTGCAGCGAACAAGACAATCGGACCATGCGGCTTTATAACTTTCACTTAGCCATAGAAGTCTATAATTTTAAATTTCGGCGAAGCCCCTAGAATTCGGAAAGCCGAATTGGGATGCTATATACGCCTAAATCGGACGAAGCCGATTCCTCGCCTAAAGCGGAAAAAATCTTGAAGGATTTTAACACCTCTCGAACAGCGACCAACTCTCGCCGCATCATGCCAGTTAGTTTTCAGCTTTCTCTACTGAGGTGCTCATCCGGAAGAACCAGGACACAATCGCAGTAGTTCTCCCTGCGCTACCTTAGCCGATATAACGGAACGTAAGGTACCAAAACAAGGGAGCCGGGCAAACCCAACTATTGACCCAAGACATGATTCGGAGCTAATGCATATACTGCTATAAGTTCGGGGGTGCCGCACTGTTGAAAGTGCTCGGACTTGTCTTGCCGTATTATGGGGCGCTATAAGAATCCCCTGGCAAACTGAACGTACCAAGGTGTACGAATGCAGTATTAAATAAACATTTATAGAAAAAATGTGTAAAAGAGGAATAATAAGCTGACACTATATATGATCTCCCATTGATGAATAATACGTTTAAGCGTATGTTTACAATGAGTGCGGTTAAGCAGAAGTAAATAGGACTATTTAACATGTCCTATCCAAGGTCAGGCTGCATGTAGGTATATAAAACAGGTATAACGATCGTGAACAGATTCCACCTGGGTATTTCTTTTGTGCGCAAAGCCTGTTGCCTCCTTAGTTTTCTCTCCTATGTGAGTCCATCAATCCGGCTCTTCTGAAGAGGCTGCCCGAAAGCAGCGTCCTGAAAGGTAAAAGGGGGGTTATTAAAGTATGTTGGGGTTGTACCACACTGTTGACTGAGTCACTGTTGCGCCTCCACCCATGCCCATGGTATTTTCGGTGCGTAGTTGTGTACGCGCGGCACGAATGATCCTTTGATAGGGCTTGAGGGTAGGCCGGACTGCTAGTCGCGCTCTTGGCGTGCCTGGCGATCCAGTTGCGGGGTGCTCCAGACTCGCTTGACGGTGTTCGAGGTTGTTGTCGCCGGATTGGTGGTTTGTCGGAGAAGGCCGCATTGTACTTCCGCCGCGAGGGCTGCAGTATGTTCTTCTGTACGGAGAGAGCGGTCCATGTTTCCATTGACTGTTATGACCCCGGGGGGTCCTGGCATTTTGAGCTTGAGGTATGCATAGTGTGGTACCGCATTGAATCGAGCGAATGCAGTTCGTCCCAGCAGTGTGTGGTAGCCACTGTAGAAAGGGACGATATCAAAGATTAACTCCTCGCCTCGGAAGTTATCCGGATATCTGAAGACCACTTCCAGTGTTATGGAGCCCGTGCAGCGAGCCTCTACTCTTGGAATTACACCTTTGAAGGTGGTTTTGGTGGGCTTGATCCTTGAAGGGTCGATGCCCATTTTGCGCACTATGTCTTGATAAAGCAGGTTCAGGCTGCTGCCGCCGTCCATAAGGACTCGCGTGAGGTGGAATCTGTCAATAATTGGGTCTATGATCAATGCGGCTGAACCGCCGTGACGGATGCTGGTAGGGTGATCCCTACGATCAAAGGTGATCGGATAGGCTGACCATGGGATGAACTTTGGGGCGACTGGCTCCATCACATAGATGTCCCGTAGTGCTCGCTTCCGTTCCCGTTTGGGAATGTGGGTGGCGTAGATCATGTTGACCGTTTTCACCTGGGGAGGAAATTTCTTCTGTCCCCCCGTGTTCGGACGCCGGGGCTCCTCGTCATCATCACTGTGCAGCCCCTTGTCCTTGTTTTTGGCGTTTATTTTACCGGCATGTTTGAACACCCATCAGTCTCTATTAGTGTGGTTTGCTGGTCTGTCCGGAGTGCCATGAATTTGGCATGAGAGTTCCAGTATGCGGTCCACACTGGACGGTCCCTAATTGTTTCTTTTGAACGGCTTTTTCTGCTGACCGGATTTGGATCCGCTGAATCCGGCGTTGACTGTCGTGTCTTCAGCGTTGTCGCTGTTGTTCCGTCGCTTATGTCTGTTGCGCCATGGCTTGCCATTATTGTCACGGATGTCCGAGGTGCCGGAATGTGGCGTGGTGCTGCTACGAGCCAACCAGCTGTCCTTGCCCGCGCAAAAGCGGGTCATTAGTGTCGTGAGTGCTGCCATGGACTTGGGTTTTTCCTGGCCGAGGTGTCGGGCGAGCCACTCGTCGCGGATATTATGCTTAAAGGCCGCCAGGGCTTCGGCGTCCGAACAATCGACTATTTGGTTCTTTTTAGTTAGGAACCAAGTCCAGAATTTCCTGGCTGACTCTCCGAGCTGTTGAGTATTGTGGCTCAAGTCATCGGCGTCCGGTGGTCACACGTATGTGCCCTGGAAGTTGTCGAGGAATGCGTCTTCCAGGTTTTCCCAACTTCCAATGGAATTTGCCGGCAGACTGTTTAGCCAATGCCGGGCAGGTCCTTTGAGCTTAAGGGGAAGATACTTGATGGCGTGTAGATCATCTCCGCGGGCCATGTGAATGTGGAGAAGGAAATCTTCAATCCATACTGCGGGGTCTGTTGTGCCATCGTATGATTCGATGTTTACGGGTTTGAACCCTTCTGGAAATTCATGATCCATCACTTCGTTAGTGAAGCAGAGGGGGTGTGCAACGCCTCTATGTCGGGCTATGTGGCTACGCAGTTCGAATGAGTCTGGGTGGCTGTATTCGGCCCGGCCGGACTTGTTCATAGTGTATCTGGCGTGACGATCATCATCGCGTGTTGGGGCACGTCCCCGCGATCCGTAGATCGATCTTGGCTTTCCTGCTTTGTTTTCCAGTATACCTTGCAGGTCTTGTCTATTGTCCCGGGCCGTAGTGTATTCGCATGGGGGTGCGGGCTGGTATTTGGGCTGATATGCCGTTTTATCCCGTCCACGAGGTGGCCGGTCAGCCGCGTGGCGCTCGAGTCCATATTCCTCGGCTGCCAGGACTTCAGTCCATCTGTATGTGAGCAGGTCTTGATCAGCTTGGAGCTGTTGCTGCTTCTTTTTCAGGCTCCTGCTCCACGGGGTCCTCAGGTACGCCGAACTCGTCGTCGCCGAGGCTAATCTCGTCTTCGGAGGGGGGCATGTAATTGTCCTCCTCCGGATATTCGTCCATCACCTGTTCGTTTGGGCTGACCTGCCCGTCTTCCTGCTCGGCCTGCTCGAAGGCGGGCTGATCAGGGTTGTACTCGTCTTCAGCAGCATCTGGATTGTTTTCATCTTCTGTGCCGGTATTGCTATGGCGGGGCTTGGAGTGGCGCCGGCGATGCCCATGCTTTGCTTTCTTCCCTGAGGGGTTATCCTTCGTTGCCTCATCGCCATTGGTTTCTTTCGGAGTGTCCACCATATATATATATCATATGAGGAGGTGGCTGTCCACTGCCCCGTGAGCGGTGGAACCTGTTCTTCTCCTGCATCGTCGTCCATACCGTCGATGTCTTCGGAGTCGAAGTCAAGCACGTTGGTTAAATCATCGCCCGTGGCAATGAAGTGGGTGGTGGGTGGGCAACGAATTTCTTCGTCGCCTGCTTCCCACTCAACCGGACATAGTTCGGCCAAGAGTCTCCTGAAAAAGAGAGAGATTTTAACGAGCTCAGCACGTCGCCAAAGGGCAAGTGCTGGAAGATATCCGCGGCGGTGAACTCCATTATAGGAGCCCAGCTAGGTTCGGCGAGCTCAGGAGCGCGCGGACTGGAACCTACAGGCGGATACGAGTCCGGGGGTCCGGTGTCACAGGCTTCTTTGGGAGTGAGGCCTATGTTCGGCTCTACCATCGATGGGTGTGCGGCCTGCGGGGTGGGGCCCATCCACCCGTCCTCAGGCGGCGCAATCTGCTCCGAATTTAGATCCGGGCTCCTGCAGGGGCGATATCCCGAGCATTATCTAACAGCAGGTTTAAGCCGTGCTCATCATGATTGTCCAGAGCTCCTGGCGCAGGCCCGAACCCGTTGAAGATCAAGTCTCTACGGATATCGTTCGTGTAGTTCAGGTTTCCAAACCTGGCCTGGTGGCCAGGGGCATAACTGTCAATCTGCTCCAGTTGGCCAAGCGAATTTGCCTGCAGTTCGAAGCCGCCGAACACGAAGATCTGTCTGGGAGAAAAGTCTCACCCTGGACCGTGTTGTTGACGATTGAAGGAGACATCAAGCCTTGCAGTGAAGACACAGAGGAACTCTCAATGAAAGCACCAATGTCGGTGTCAAAACCGGCGGATCTCGGGTAGGGGGTCCCGATCTGTGCGTCTTAGGCTAATGGTAACAGGAGATAAGGGACACAATGTTTACCCAGGTTTGGGCCCTCTCGATGGAGCTAAAACCCGACTTCCTTCTTGATTGATATTGATGATATGAGTAGTACAAGAGTTGATCTACCACGAGATTGTAGAGGCTAAACCCTAGAAGCTATCCTATGATGATTATGACTGTGATCGTCCCTCTAAGGGACAACCTCTCGAGTTTATATAGACACCGGAGAAGGCTAGGGTTTACATGGAGTCGGTTACAAGGAAGGAAATATAATATCCGGATAGCCAAGCTTGTCTTCCACGCAAAGGAGAGTCCCATCCGGACACGGGACGGAGTCTTGAGTCTTGTATCTTCACGCTCCAACAGTCCGGACAAAGTATACAGTCCGGCTGCCCGGATACCCCCTAATCCAGGACTCCCTCAACGAGGCCTTGGTGCGAGCGGCCCCCTCCTGGGTTCCCACTACCCATGTACGCCTAGGCCGAGGACTCCGGATAAAGGGACGGTGAGCGACGCCGCCCACGTCATAGACGTGGTCGGCGAGCCGCGGCGACGCGCATCGTTGCTCCTGGAATCCATGCCACGGACTCCTCTCGCGAGCTCGTGCTACATGCGGTGATGCCTCCAAGCACCTGGATCCGCTTCCCTTCGCTCTTCGCCACTGAGATGCCGTCGAGGGGACCTCTCGAGCTTTGGCTGCAGCACGCCAAATGTGGCGCTCCGGCGACCGGAGCGGAGGTTGAAGTCGTTGCCTCGGGCAAGGTCTTCATGACCCGAGGCTGGGACGAGGTCGCCCGGGTCTGCCGAACGGGGGGCACCCTCGTGATTCATTTTGAATACGATGGCGCCTCCTTGTTGTCCTTCAAAGTCTTCGACGCAGAAGGCCGCCGCGTGGAGTGCTGCCCTAGAGGAGGCAATCGGGACATCAACGTGGCAGGGGCCAGGTCTGCCGTTCGCTCCCCCAACGGCTCCTCCGACAGCAGCAGCGATGCTTGGGAGTCCAGCGACTCTCCCGAGCTCTTCGTGACTCCGGAGACGAGCGACGACAACTACGTGTCCCCGAGCTCGTGCCATGCTGAGAGCAAGGCGGCCGCACCAGGCCGTCGCTGCAGCTGATCTAGATGGGGTTGGTGCCGGCCTCCCGTGGCCCACTGTTGATGATGGCGTCGGCCATGGAGGAGCGGCTAGTTAGGGCTCCTTAGGATTCTCGTCTTTTGTTCCCTGTGAGGAATCAAGAAAACACCCCGTGGAGGCATGTAAAGGGCCTGCGACGTCTTTTGTTTTGTGTTATCCTTATTATGAAATCGCGCGAATGCTTGTCCTGTCCCGGCTTGGTTCCCCCTTTCTAACCTCGCGATGACTTGGTGCTCTATGCTGACAGGTCCCGGTCCCCAGGCAGGCTTCAGTCGTCGCTGGTATGCCAGGTCGAGATGCTGTGGTCAAGGCCGGGAGGTGAGCGGCCCGAGGTCCAGTAAGAGCCCCTGAGGCACGATGCTCAGGAGGTCCCCTTTAGCACGCAAGCAGCCGCCGAGCGGTGAGAAAGGAAGGCAATGTTGCCGTCACAGAGCCACATCAAGTGAGGATTCCATGCTGCATCGGTTAGCCAATCCAGGCATGAAACTTATCTTAGCAATGTGGAGTCGTTCCATCGCGTTACGCTGGACTTGTATGTCGGAAGCTGTGGCACAGCTAGGTTAGGCCCTCGCGAGCCTTCCCTTTCTTCCGCATCCTCTCCTTTGTGCTCTACGTCATCAGGTCCCGGCCCTCGAGCAAGCTCAGCCGCCGCTAGTATGCCAGGTCACGATGCCGTGGTCAAGGCCAGGGGTGAGGGCTGGAGAGTCAGTAAGAGCTCCTGAGTCGCGATGCTCAAGAGCCCACCGTTTAACGCGCAAGCAGATCGCGTGGGAAAGAGAGAGAGAGCTTCTGGTGCCGCCCGTTGTAGACCTCAGGAAGTTCCTGTAAATCAGCACGAGGAAAGCATAGGTTGCCATTATGATTGCTGGTTGGCCATTGGTTGCTCCGAGAGAGTGGTGAGGGCACTGAGGGCCTGGTGAGGTGACGCGCACGGGGCTACCGCGGGCCAGAGCTCGACCGCTCAGATTTGTCAGCGTTACAGGGACGGACCCATGCGCAAGCACCATGCCAGCACGAGCAGCTCTAGTGGTAGATGTCAATCGAGCAGGCGATAATCACAGGCAGGTTAGGCATGAAAGTCAAATCAGCTTAGGTAAATGCAGGAGGGGATACATGCCACTGGGTCAGGCCCGAGCGGCTTGGGGATGATGCACCCTGAGGGGCGCCCCCAGCAAGGTAAACTAAAGACATAAGCAAAAGGGGTACATGCCGCAGGGACGGACCTATGCGGCATGGGAATGATGCAGCCCTGAGGGCACTCCCAGCTAAAATGAACTTGGAAGATGTCACCTGGTACCATTGTAGAGGGGGTGTTGGAGTAGCTGAAGACGCGCGGTGAAGAGGCCGACCCACACGAGCCACCGGAGCCCTGAGCCTCGGGAGGCTCTGGGGGTCCAGGCGGTTCCTTGAGGACCATCTCCATCTCCGCTAGGACCGCATGATGCCTGGCCTCCTGAGCCGCCAGAATGCTCCGCAGGTGACGCTGGTAGGTAGCAGCCGTGTTCGGCAGGCCAAAAGGCATGCGAACATAGTTGTGCGGCGGACCCTCATAGCGTCCCACGCGCGAAGGCCAGAAGTGCTCCTGAGATGCGCCTCGGTTGAGCCCTGGGACATCGATGAAGACATGCAGCCCACCATCCTCGCCTGGCTAGGGAGCCACGCACGGCAAACAGCAATCGCCGCGCATGGCTCTTGCTTCCTGAAGCTCCTGAGTGGTCTTGGTGATGAACTCCTGAGGGTTGGGCTTTCCATGCCATGTGCCTTCCTGAGGGAAACGTGCTGCGAAGCACGCCTCCAAGTGGTGCTCGAGCACCTCCCTCGTGATGTTGGCAAGGTCCGAGGCCCTCCAGAAGAGAGCCCCCGAGCCCTGCCTGAGGAGGGCGCCCAGGTGCGCCTTCCTACGCTATGGAAGGAGGCGCCCCTTGCATGTGCGCGGATCCTGATGCGGCACCACCTGAGATGCCAACCTCCTGAGGCCTTGTGCTGAGCGGTGTCTTCTTCTTCTTGGGGATGGCCTCCGGAGGGTTCCCGCCCTTGCTGTCCAGGTCCTCGATTGATGCAGCTTGGAAGGCACGCTCAAGGGAGCACACCGCATCTCTTTCCTCGCAGGGGACCGTGATGATCCCGCCGCTTCCTGGCATCTTGAGGACATTCTAGCCGTGGTGGGTCACCGCCATGAACTTGGCCAGGGCTGGATACTCGAGGATGGCATTGTACGGCAGGTGGATATGGGCGACGTCAAAGTCGATGAGCTTGGTGCGGTAGTTGTTGCACTGTCCGAAGGTGACAGGGAGGCGGACCTGCCCTATCGGGGTGGTGGAGCCGTCAGTCACTCCTGAGAAAGGCTTGGTAGGCTGAAGTTGATCATATGGCACTTGAAGGTTGTCAAACATCTCAACGGACAGGACGTTAAGCCATGCGCCGCCATCGATGAGGGTACTGGTAACCTGCACGTTGCTGATGACTGGGGAACGAAGCATCGGGAGGACACCAGCAGTAGCTGCGCACTTGAGTTGATCCGCCGAGCTAAAGGTGATGGCGCACTTGGACCACCTGAGCGGGCACGTGGCCTCAAGCCTGGGGAGGACTGCATTCACTTCGTGAGCAAACTGGTTGAAGATGCGCTAAGAGGCTGGGGCCTAAGCTCCGCCCGATACGCAAGCGATAACACATGGCTCCTGGAAGCCCCCAGCCCCCTCGTCCTAGTGGTGGTCGTCATTCCTTCTCAGCGGCAGCGGCAGAGGAGGAAGAACTGCCTTGCCCTGCGGGCGGTCCTCGTGAGGCTGATCCCTCCAGGCGCCCTCGCGAGGCTGGTCCTGCCAGCGATCCTCACGAGGTCGGTCACGCCACTCCTGGAGAGGGCCACGGTCGTCCCATCGTCCTCCACCTTGTCCTCCTCCTCGGCCGTAGCCCTAGTTGTTACGCTTGGGCATCGACCAAAGCGTCCTTCTCGAACGGCCCTAAGCTCTTGGCATTCGTTGGTGTTGTGGGTGTGGAGGTTGTGGTAGGCGCAGAATGGTCGGCTGCCCTTGGACGACTCCGACTGGTCCCTGCCGTGCTTCGTATTTGGTTCTGCCGCAAGCACGGCTACTCCCTTGCGCTTCACGTCCTTGGCCTTGGTCTTCTTCTCTTCTGGGTCCACAGATGGAAGCTCGAGGAGGGAGAGGCGTCCCTCCTTAGCTCTTGCGCACTTGGTCGCCAGGTTGAACAGCTCCAGGGATGTGCACAACTCCTCGTGGATGGCGAGCTCCTCGTTCATCTCGACGTCACAAATGCCGTCAGAGAATGCCGAGATGACGGCTTCGTCCGTCACCTTGGGGATCTTGAGGCGGGCGTTGTTGAAGCGCTGGATGTATTTCTGCAGGGTCTCCCTAGGCTCCTGCTTGATGCGGCGCAGGTCATCCGTGGCCGGGGGGCGGTCGCGAGTGCCCTGGAAGTTGGCGATGAAGCGGCTACGCATCTTGTCCCGGGAGGAGATCGAGCCGGGAGGCAGGTTTAGGAGCCAGGTGCGGGCACCATCCTTGAGCGCCATGGGAAACCAATTTGCCATGACCTTCTCGTCTCCATTGGCCAGCTCGATGCTCAGCTCTTAGAGCTGCAGGAACTCCGTGAGGTCGGCAGTACCGTCGTAGCAAGGAGGCAGATCCGGCTTCAACTTGCCCGGCCAGGCGACACTATGCAGCTCGATGGTGAAGGCACGGCAACCTGCTGTGGTCACCGGAGCCCTTTGCTGACGCGGAGCTTGCTCTTGATGGTGCCCACGCACCGCTGCCAGAGGCAGTACGCGGTCTTGTCACGCCGGTGCTGGGAGCACGTGGGCGCCTTCTTGAGGCTGAGGGATTTCTTGGCAGCTTCTTTCTTTCCACGCGGGCGCTGGATGCGGTGGGTCACATCCAGGGGCCGCACGCCTTGGAGCTAGGGCGCCTTCTTGGGGCGGAGGTGGTGGAGGCGCTCCCTGAGCCACATCGCACGCACCTGGCGGAGGATGAGGCAGCGAGAGGGACGACGCGGGAGAGCCCCCTGCGGCGCTGACGAGCTCGGTGGTGTGAGCGAGCCATCCTTTGTAGAGGTCGTTGACGGGGCGGTAGTGCAGGAGCTCACGTGCCAGGAGCAACGCGGCCTGCGCGTCCGTGGGGGCGCGACGAGCGTGGGACGACGAACCAGTTGGGGTCAGTGACGGGGTGGCGGTGCGGCCTTCCCGCTGCACCAAAGGGTGTAGGGAAGATGCTTGCTGCTCGTTCCCCACCGGGCCGGTGGCGGCGCTGGCGGCAGGCGATGGAGAACGACGAGGAGGCCTGCCGACGGGAGCCGTCTGGGCAACGCGGGCGGCGAGAGCAGCCCGGCGCTCAGCACGGGCTTGGTGAGCGTCCGCCATGGATGCGATGAAGCGATGGGACACAGATCAGCGAAAAGAAGATTTCGGCGCACCCCTACCTGGCGCGCCAAATGTCGGATATCCAGTTTCGACAAAACCCTTAAGGTTCGAACACTGGGGTGCGCACGAAGATCTCTCCCTACCAAAACATGCCCTCAGCCTCGCCGCGAGCTCTAAGCTAGCTAGATGAACAACACAAGGGACACAAGATTTATACAGGTTCGGGCCATCGTTGTGGTGTAATACCCTTCTCCTGTGTGTGGTGTGTGGATTGCCTCTTGGGCAGATGATGAGCAGTACAGAGGAAGAACAGCCTCGCGAGGAGAGCTGTTCTTGGCTAGTGTGGTGTTCTGCTTCGGAAGGATCCGATCCCTCTCTATGGTGGTGGCTAGCCCTATTTATAGGGGCCCTAGTCCTCTTCACAATATTGAGGGGGAAGGGATCCAACAACGGCCATTTTGAAGGGGGACAGCTAGTACAAGCTATCCTGACTAAAGGTGGTCTTCGCCTGCCAAAGGCGCTGGTGGTGACGCCATCTTGGGCTCCACGGTGACCTCTGTCCTGTCGTTCTGCTGGTTTTGGTCTCGTTTCACCGATAAGGAAACCTTTGCATGATGCCTCAGTACTCCGCGCCTGCGCTTGCCCCCTTTGCACCAAAGAGGAAACAAGGACACTTCACGGGCTGGCGCCCGCCTGGTCTTGATCGTCATGGCTTGCGTCATGGGGACCTCGTGAGGTACCCCTCCCCTTGATCTCTCCGCCTCCTCGCGAGCCTGCCTGGCGAGGCCACTCCTGAGGAGGCCTTGCATCGTCTGCCCCGCGAGGGTCTTAAGAGTTGGTTGATGAAGACGGGCCGTACTGGGCCACCGATTGAGCCATGCCGCAGGCCGCAAGCAGGCAAGTTTGGGGACCCCCATTCCCAGAACGCCGATAGCTGGAGCTTGCACATTTTGTTAGCACCTATAGGATTGACAAAACCTTCAGGTTGCATCATATACAACTCTTCTTTAATAAATCCATTAAGGAATGCAGTTTTGTTATCCATTTGCCATATTTCATAAAATGCGGCAATTGCTAACATGATTCGGACAGACTTAAGCATCGCTACGAGTGAGAAAATCTCATCGTAGTCAACACCTTGAAATTGTCGAAAACCTTTCTCGACAAGTTGAGTTTTGTAAATAGTAACACTACCATAAGCATCCATCTTCCTCTTGAAGATCCATTTATTCTTAATGGTTTGTCGATCATCGGGCAAGTCCACCAAAGTCCACACTTTGTTCCTATATATGGATCCTATCTCAGATTTCATGGCCTCAAGCCATTTTGCGGAATCTGGGCTCATCATCGCTTCCTCATAGTTCGTAGGTTCATCATGGTCTAGTAACATGACTTCCAGAACGGGATTACCATACCACTCAGGTGCGGAACGTGCTCTGGTTGGCCTACGAGGTTCGATAGTAACTTGATCTGAAGTTTCATGATCATCTTCCTCACTAATTGGTGTAGGCATCACTGGAACTGATTTCTATGGTGAGCAACTTTCCAATTCGAGAGAAGGTACAACTACCTCATCAAGTTCTACTTTCCTCCCACTCACTTCTTTCGATAGAAACTCCCTCTCTAGAAAGGATCCATTCTTAGCAATGAATATCTTGCCTTCGGATCTGTGATAGAAGGTGTACCCAACAGTCTCCTTTGGGTATCCTATGAAGACACATTTATCCGATTTGGGTTTGAGCTTATCAGGTTGAAGCCTTTTCACATAAGCATCATAGACCCAAACTTTAAGAAACGACATCTTAGGTTTCTTGCCAAACCATAGTTCATACGGTGTCGCCTCAACGGATTTAGATGGTGCCCTATTTAAGTGAATCTAGTCGTCTATAATGCATAAAACGATAGTGGTAAATCCGTAAGAGACATCATAGATCGCACCATATCCAATAAAGTACGGTTACAATGTTCGGACACACCATTACACTGTGGTGTTCCAGGTGGTGTTAGTTGTGAAACTATTCCACATTGTTTCAAATGAAGGCCAAACTCTTAACTCAAATATTCGCCTCCACAATCAGATCGTCGAAACTTCATTTTCTTGTTACGATGATTCTCCACTTCACTCTGAAATTCATTGAACTTTTCAAATGTTTCAGATTTGTGTTTCATTAAGTAGATATACTCATATCTGCTCAAATCATCTGTGAAGGTCAAAAAATAACAATACCCGCAGTGAGCGTCAACACTCATCGGACCGCATACATCGTATGTATTACTTCCAGTAAATCACTCGCTCGCTCCTTTGTTCCAGAGAATGGAGTCTTAGTCATCTTGCCCATGAGGCATGGTTCGCAAGCATCAAGTGATTCATAATCAACTGATTCCAAAAATCCATTAGCATGTAGTTTCTTCATGCGCTTTACTGCTACCTCTTGAGAATGCGTTGGTTTTTCCCTTGAAGAGGAAAGGGTGATGCAGCAAAGTAGCGTAAGTATTTCCCTCACTTTTTGAGAACCAAGGTATCAATCCAGTAGGAGGCTCCTCAAAAGTCCCACGCACCTACACAAACAAACAAGAACCTCGCAACCAACACGATAAAGGGGTTGTCAATCCCTTCACGGTAACTTGCAAAAGTGAGATCTGATAGAGATAATAAGATAAGCTAAATATTTTTGGTATTTTTATGATACAGATTGGAAAATAAAAGATGCAAATAAAAGTAGATGGAAAACTTATATTATAAAAGATAGACCTGGGGCAATAGGTTTCACTAGTGGCTTCTCTCAAGATAGCATAAGTATTACGGTGGGTGAACAAATTACTGTCGAGCAATTGATAGAAAAGTGCATAGTTATGAGAATATCTAGGCATGATCATGTATATAGGCATCACGTCCATGACAAGTAGATCGAAACAATTCTGCATCTACTACTATTACTCCACACATCGACCGACTCCTGCCTGCATCTAGAGTATTAAGTTCAAGAAGAACAGAGTAACGCATTAAGAAAGATGACATGATGTAGAGTTATAAACTCATGAATAAACCCCATCTTTTTATCCTCGATGGCAACAATACAATACATGCCTTGCTACCCCTGCTGTCACTGGGAAAGGACACCGCAAGATTGAACCAAAAGCTAAACACTTATCCCATTGCAAGAAAGATCAATATAGTAGGCCAAACCAAACTAATAATTCGAAGAGACTTGCAAAGATAACCAATCACACATAAAAGAATTCAGAGGAGATTCAATTATTTCTCATAGATAAACTTGATCATAAACCCACAATTCATCGGATCTCGACAAACACACCGCAAAAAGAGTTACGTCGAATAGATCTCCAAGAAGATCAAGGAGAACTTGGTATTGAGATTCAAAGAGAGAGAAGAAGTCATCTAGTGTCACGCCCAATATGCGACCCTATCCAAAAGGAACTCGAAGGTCCCACCAAGGATAGACCCACATATTGAAACGCTTTTGCAAGGTGGATATCATTACATCAACATTACATAATAGATGGGGATACATACAAGAGGCATACAATGCCACACGAATACATCATCACAATACATAAGATCAACATCCGACTACGGATGAAACACAAACAGAAACTCAAACGACATCCACCCTGCTAGCCCAGGCTGCCGACCTGGAACCTATCCCCTGATCGAAGAAGAAGCAGAAGAACTCAACGCAAGCAAGCATCGCTCTCGCGTCATGACCATCGCATAACCTGTACCTGCAAGTGTTGTTGTAGTAATCTGTGAGCCACGAGGACTCAGCAATCCCATTACCATGGGTACCAAGACTAGCAAAGCTTAATGGGAAAGGAAGGGGGTAAAGTGGTGAGGCTGCAGCAGCGACTAAGCATATATGGTGGCTAACATACGCAAATAAGAGCGAGAAGAGAGCAAGCAGAACGGTCGTGAAGCTAACAATGATCAAGAGGTGATCCTGAACACCTACTTACGTCAAACAGAACCCAGAAACCGTGTTCACTTCCCGGACTCCGCCGAAAAGAGACCATCACGGCTACACACGCGGTTGATGCGTTTTAGTTCGTATCTGGTGTCAAGTTATCTACAACCGGACATTAATAAATTCCCATCTACCTATAACCGCAGGCACGGCTTTCGAAAGATTATACCATGCATGGGTGTCCCAACTTAGCCCATGATAAGCTCTCGCGATCAACGAAGGATATACCTTCTCCCAGAAAGATCCGATCAGACTCGGAATCCCGGTTTACAAGACATTTCTACAATGGTAAAACAATACCAGCAAAGCCGCCCGATGCACCGACAAATCCCGATAGGAGCTGCACATATCTCGTTCTCAGGGCAACACCGGATAGGTCAGCCTACGAGTAAAACCAGCCCTCGAGTTGCCCCGAGGTGGCCCCGCAGTCTGCCCGGTTCGGACCAACACTTAGACAAGCACTGGCCCGGGGGGCTAAAATAAAGATGACCCTCGGGTTGGCCGACCCAAGGGAAAGGTATAGGTGGTGGTGAGGCAAATGGTAAAACCAAGGTTGGGCCTTGCTGGAGGAGTTTTATTCAAAGCGAACTGTCAAGGGGGTCCCATAAATCACCCGACCGCGTAAGGAACGCAAACTCCGGGAACATAACACCGGTATGACGGAAACTAGGGCGGCAAGAGTGGAACAAAACACCAGGCATAAGGCCGAGTCTTCCACCCTTTACCAAGTATATAGATGCATTAATAATATAGGAGATATTGTGATAACCCAACCAAAATCCAGTCCACCATGGAGAAATCTTCAACTTCACCTACAACTAGCAACGCTATAAGAAGGGCTGAGCAAAAGCGATAACATAGCCAAACAACGGTTTGCTAGGAAGGGTGTCAAAGGTTAGAGGTTCATGGCAATTTGGGATGGCTTGAAGAGTAAATGATAGGTAACGCAGCATAGCGATAGAACGAAGCAACTAGCATAGCAATGATAGTAGTGAGATCCAGGGTAGCGGTCATCTTGCCTGAAATCCCGCAAGGAAGAAGAACGAATCCATGAAGAAGATGAACAGATGAAGCCGAACCAAGTGTAGACGAACGAATCCTCACAATCACAACGAAACAGGAACTAACAAGAAGAAGCACACAACATGGTAAACACACCACACATGAACAAGGCATGATGCACACACAAGCATGATGCATGACAAAGCTACATGAATCTACTCATGGCAAGAGATGATGCAAACAAGAGCAACACATCAAAGCAAGTTTAAATGAGGCCGGGAACAACATATAACAATTCCGGTAAGTCCTCATATGCAAATTTCGAAATTGGTCCAGATCTGAATAAACCTTATGTTCAAGTTGTTAAACAGCAATTTAAGATGCACAAAGATGATCTACACGAGATTCTAGTCAAGTTACATATAAAGTTCATTTAGTTTGGAGCTACGGCCTAGTAGATATGAGCAACACAAGTTAAACATGGCATTGATGCAAAATGCACCCAAACATCAAGCAAACACACCAAAACAAGGATGCAACAAGATAATATGAAGCTACATACAATTCTAAGCAAGTTTTATATAGAGCACACTCAAAATGGAGCAACGGTTCAACACACACTATACAAGTTATAGCAACAATCTGTCCAAAACAGCAACTAGGCATCTTGAAAACATCAAAACAACATGCTACAGGACCTCAACAAGAAAACAAAAGGCATGGGCATGATGTACAGGTAAAGCATAACAAAACATGAACACTGAGCTATCTCTGGAAACTACTAGAACATGCTCAAACACACATGGCAAGATTGCAAATAATATCAGTTTCAGACTTTGCAGAAATTAACATCAGGTTGCAATGTCCAGAGCTATCAAACAACATGTTACAGGAACTTATCATGGCAAACAAAGGCATGGCATGAACCTACTAATTGCATAGATCAAAAGTCCTTAACTGACCATAAGCCAAAAAGGATCAGAAAATATGATGGCACCCATGTAAACATAGCAAGTTATATTACAGATTCAAACATGGCAGAAACAAAATTATGAAGGCATGTTGGTGAGCTTGTGCAACTCACTACAGAGCAATACATGGCATGGAAAGGCAACCAACTGTAAGAAGACATGTTTGTGAAGCTAAGCATGGCAACAGCAAGTTCATAGGATGCATGGAACACTAGGAAAACACATGGCAACAACTAAACTTAATGTTAACGGGCTGACAGCAACATTATGAATCAACTTTAGAGCAAGATTACAACAAGCTAAAGCAACCTATAATTGCAACCAGGGACATGGATGGATAGAGCATGACATGTAGAACAAAACACTCTTAGTGAACATCTCCATATTATGCATAGAATGACTAGTAGCAGCAGGTTTACATAGCATCACGAAATAACAGATTCAGCCTAGCAAAACAGCAACAGCAAGTACCCTACTTAACAAGCTTGATTCACTCACCACAAGTCATTGCATGACAAGATAAGCATAGCATCATCAAGAAGACATGTTTACGAAACAAACCAAGGCAAGAACAAGTTCATAGCATGCAAGGATCAACTACAACAACCTTGGCAAAATTGAATAACATGTAAACAATCTGCCAGGAAACATTTTGAAGCAAAAGTAGAGCACGAAAATGACATGCTAGACTACTCCATAATTTCAACCAAGGGCAGGGATGGATAGAGAATAACCATATGTTCAAAACATCCTTACTTAAGTATCTCAAAATAAGCATGGATCCCTCTGTAGCATCATGTTTACATGGCATGAAAATAACAGCAGAACAGGGACTAAAATCAGTAACATCACGAAGCCTAGTTTACATGCTTGTGCTAGTCACCACATTGATCACAAAAATACATGGTAAGCACCTCTATAAAGATGGCATGGCATAAATCAAAACACATGTAGACATCAACCTCATAGGATGCACACATCAATCATGGCAAAAATGACAAATGAGCATGTTCTGTTAACATACAGCAGACAACATCATGAAGCACTCTTGCAACAATGATTCAGGCATCAAGATTGACTCAAATGAACATGATGCAATGGAATGAAGTGAAGTACTCGTTGAGACGAACAATTTGACATATTGCACGCACAAAACGGAGATACGGATGCAGAGTTACGGCATGATGAACAAGGCATGATAATGCAAAAATATTCGGGACTTGGTGGAATTTTGGACCTCGGGGGGAAAGTCAACGGCGCCGGGATCTCGCCGGAGACGAGGAGAAGGACGGCCAGCGCGGCTCGAGGCGGCCGGAGATGCTCAGAGGGGGCCGGATCCGGGCGGCGCCGTCCCGTATCTGGTGGCGCGTGGCGGCGGCGACGAGGGGCGGCGCCGGAGGGAGCTTGGGGCGGCGCGGCGGCGGCGACCGGAGCGCTCCCGGCCAGCGGCGGCGCGGGGCGGGACGCCAGCACGGCTGCCGGAGGAGGCCGGGGCGGGGCCAAAGCACGGGCACGGCGACGGCAGGGAGGCGCGGGGGCGGCACCGGCTGGCCGGCGTCGGACGGCGGCGAGCGCCGACGCGGCCCGTCGCAGAGGCGGCAGATGGCGGCGGCGGCGACGCGCCCGGCAGACGGCGGGGCTGCTGCGGGCCGAGGCGGGCGGACAGCGGCGGCGGCGCGGGCTCGTGCGGGCCCGATCCGGGTCCCGCGGGCCGCGCGGGTGGGAGGAGAGAGAGAGGGAGGCGTGGGTGAGGTGGCCGCGCAGGATTGGGTGCGGGCGGCGGCGCTGCTGACGTGTCGGCCTGCCATTGGCCGGCGCGACGTGGAAGCTGGACATGTCCGGCGGGGTTGGACATGTCCGGCGCGCGAGGGAGCGGGGCTAGGGTTTGGACTGCGGGAATTTCGGGGGAGGACCTATTTATAGATTCTGGGAGCTAGGAGAGTCCAAATGAGGAGCGGTTTTCGGCCAAGCGATCGTGATCGAATGACCGAGAGCATGGAGGAGAGTTTGCTGGGTTTTGGGCCACTTTGAAAGGGGTGTTGGGCTGCGAAGAGAAAGGGGGTTACGGTTACCCGGTTAACCGTTGGAGTATCAAACGGGCTCCAAATGGCATGAAACTTGACAGGCGGTCTACTGGTGCTATACCAAGGCCACTTGGCAAGCCTCGGGCCATTCCGAGAAAGTTTAACACCCGCTCACAACAGGAGACAAAAGGGGAACGCCGGAGGGCATAGGAGAGCCAGGTTGCAAAACGGACAACGGGGAAAATGCTCGGATGCATGAGACGAACACGTATGCAAAATGAGATTCACATGATGACATGACAAAATGCAACACTCAAGAAAATGACATGGCAACGACGATGAATAACTAGCGGACACCTGGCGCATCGGATCCGGGGTGTTACAACACTCCTCCACTAACAAGAGATCTCGTCCCGAGATCTTAGGACCGAGACCGAAGGGAAAAGGGATGAGGTGAAACAAGAACTGAAGGGAAGAAGCAAAAAATCGAGAGCACTTGAAAATAAGAGAGGAACAACGAGCATGACGAGAATCAAAAGTTCACGGAATCAGATAGACTATGAAACCACTCCAGTTAGATCGAGATAAGAAACGAATAAGACTGAAAGGATTTAGGCAGCACTCCGGCTGAACAAGGAAAGAATAGAACATGAGCTTCACCCAAAGAGATGGCACTTGACGAGATGAACAACGCAATGCCTCCGGAAGAATTGAAAGAATGGAATGAAAAGAACTTAGAAGGAAGGATTGACTGGAGTTGTTGAGAAAATCAACAATGAAAGAATAAGCTAGTTGTGGAGTTATGGATAACATCTCAAAAATTATGAGGTGATAACCAACCACAAACGGAAATGATTGGATAACTGAGAAGAATCAAGAAATGCAAAACTCCACTTCAAAAGAATTCGGAGAATTAATTGCACTTTGAGATGCAAGAAGGAAGATACTAGAATTCCACCAACAAAATGTTGATGAACTCTTGAGAATGAATTAAATCATGACGAACCACCATGAACTCCGGTAACAAAAGAATGACGAGATAAAATTAAAGGATGAAAGAATAAGATGAGCGTTGCGATGATTTAGATGGAGGCACCGACGAAATGGCCGAGGAAATTGAACTCCGGAAAAGAAAAGATGAAAACACTTGGAACTAGAATTTATTCATCTAGAACAAACTCTGAAGGAAGGGATTAATCACTCTTATGAAATAAGAATAAGATTTATTGTATGCTTATCCTTCATCAAATTAAATTGATGAAAAACAATGGATTTTTGCATATTACTTATTCTCATTGGAAAAGGATTGAGGGGGGATATAGCGCAACACTTGAGAGGGTCTTCATGAACCACCGGTAGGATTGAAAGAACGAATGGATTGGAATGATAATCAAAGGAAAAGAATCTTGGTCGAACCACCGTAAGAATTCGAAAATGAATGATGAAAGAGAATGAATCACCGGGAAGGATTAGAAGAACCAATAAGCTCGAGGGGATTTAGATGCAAAAGGACAAAGAGATCATGAGCTGATTAAAGAACACTTGAACGAAGCACTGGGATAATTTGGATAACGGTAGCTAAAATGATGGCCTCCGGTGAAAAGAAATGGAAAAATAACTTCTGAAATACTCTGGATGGATAAGAAAAGGAATATCTGACAATTGGAATAATTTGAGAGGATAACATGAAGCTAGAATCACGGAACTTCGAGAGAACGGGCAAGATGGAAAAACTCTTCTTCGATCATCAAATGACGACGAGAAACACCAACAAAATTGCTGAGATACTCTGGGAGAATGAAAATCGAAGAGGTTGAGGCAACCATGAAAAGAATTTGAATGTGATCTTGGAGAAGGCATGTGACTGATAAAATCCATTCTTACGTCACACTTGAAAAGAATTGAGAATAACTCCGAGGGGAATTAGAAGAGTCGGGTAAGATCCTGGAAAAAGACCTGTGGGTTAGGACCCACTGAAGAGATAACACCGTTGGAAAGGGATGATGAACAGATAGATGAAGCACCGGAACAATTGAAATATTTGAATGAGGTGACAACCTCGCATTAGTTCAAACACAGACAAATCTCCTGAGATGTCCTGAGCACTCCGGAAGGATAAACTGGCGAGAGGCGAACGAGCAGGGAAAACACTTGATCCAAGGAAAAGAATATGATCAACCCGAAAAACTTGAGTTGAGTCCACCGGAAAGGAAAAGAGATGAAGAATGACGAACGAGACGAGAATTCACCGGTTGAAATAATTGAGGGAAGACTGAAGAGGCTCCGCACGAATGAAATTGATTGCCGAGAGAGACTCAGACTCCGGGAAGAAAAAGGGTGGGAGGGCGGGAAAACAAAGGCAACTTGGAAGGGGAAACCGACTAATATCTTGAAGAGAAAACACCGGTTGAAATCATTGAGGAGAGAGAGAAAAACTTTGCACGAGTAGGATGGATACTCGATTACGGACTCCGGTTCCGAGATGAAAAAGGGTGGGCGGGTGGGAAAGAAAACAACTGAGGATTGAACTTGGCAAAGATGAAGAGGCTCGAGTCGACTTGACGAGAAATGCACCGGATGAAAAGAGCTGAGGAACAACGATCGGAAAAAACAACTGCGTGATCCTAAAGAAAATTTTTGAAGGGGAAGAGAAGTAATTCAAAACACCTACGTCAAGATTCCTCACCAGAGCGACGAAGGGGCTGAGGAGTAAAAAGAATTCCTACTCTTCGATATAACTAGACTCCGAAAACAGTTTTCTTCTAGACTCCACAACGGCCAAACTACACGATCAATCAAGGGGCTCCTAAGGTCGGTCGAGGCTCTGATACCAACTTGTCACACCCAATATGCGACCCTATCCAAAAGGAACTCGAAGGTCCCACCAAGGATAGACCCGCATATTGAAACGCTTTTGCAAGGTGGATATCATTACATCAACATTACATAATAGATGGGGATACATACAAGAGGCATACAATGCCACACGAATACATCATCACAATACATAAGATCAACATCCGACTACGGATGAAACACAAACAGAAACTCAAACGACATCCACCCTGCTAGCCCAGGCTGCCAACCTGGAACCTATCCCCTAATCGAAGAAGAACCAGAAGAACTCAACGCAAGCAAGCATCGCTCTCGCATCATGACCATCGCATAACCTGTACCTGCAACTGTTGTTGTAGTAATCTGTGAGCCACGAGGACTCAGCAATCCCATTACCATGGGTATTAAGACTAGCAAAGCTTAATGGGAAAGGAAGGGGGGTAAAGTGGTGAGGCTGTAGCAGCGACTAAGCATATATGGTGGCTAACATACGCAAATAAGAGCGAGAAGAGAGCAAGCAGAACGGTCGTGAAGCTAACAATGATCAAGAGGTGATCCTGAACACCTACTTATGTCAAACATAACCCAGAAACCGTGTTCACTTCCCGGACTCCACCGAAAAGAGACCATCACGGCTACACATGCGGTTGATGCGTTTAATTCGGATCTGGTGTCAAGTTATCTACAACCGGACATTAACAAATTCCCATCTGCCTATAACCGCAGGCACGGCTTTCGAAAGATTATACCCTGCAGGGGTGTCCCAACTTAGCCCATGATAAGCTCTCGCGATCAACGAAGGATATACCTTCTCCCAGGAAGACCCGATCAGACTCGAAATCCCGGTTTACAAGACATTTCGACAATGGTAAAACAAGACCAACAAAGCTGCCCAATGCACCGACAAATCCCGATAGGAGCTGCACATATCTCGTTCTCAGGGCAACACCGGATAGGTCAGCCTACGAGTAAAACCAGCCCTCGAGTTGCCCCGAGGTGGCCCCGCAGTCTGCCCGGTTCGGACCAACACTTAGACAAGCACTGGCCCAGGGGGGGCTAAAATAAAGATGACCCTCGGGTTGGCCAACCCAAGGGAAAGGTATAGGTGGTGGTGAGGCAAATGGTAAAACAAGGTTGGGCCTTGCTGGAGGAGTTTTATTCAAAGCAAACTGTCAAGGGGGTCCCATAAATCACCCGACCGCGTAAGGAACGCAAACTCCAGGAACATAACACCGGTATGAGGGAAACTAGCGCGGCAAGAGTGGAACAAAACACCAGGCATAAGGCCGAGTCTTCCACCCTTTACCAAGTATATAGATGCATTGATAATATAGGAGATATTGTGATATCCCAACCAAAATCCTGTGCACCATGGAGAAATCTTCAACTTCACCTGCAACTAGCAACGCTATAAGAGGGGCTGAGCAAAAGCGGTAACATAGCCAGACAATGGTTTGCTAGGAAGGGTGTCAAAGGTTAGAGGTTCATGGCAATTTGGGATGGCTTGAAGAGTAAATGATAGGTAACGCAGCATAGCGATAGAACGAAGCAACTAGCATAGCAATGATAGTAGTGAGATCCAGGGTAGCGGTCATCTTGCCTGAAATCCCGCAAGGAAGAAGAATGAATCCATGAAGAAGATGAACAGATGAAGCCGAACCAAGTGTAGACGAACGAATCCTGACGATCGCAACGAAACAGGAACTAACAAGAAGAAGCACACAACATGGTAAACACACCACACATGAACAAGGCATGATGCACACACAAGCATGATGCATGACAAAGCTACATGAATCTAATCATGGCAAGAGATGATGCAAACAAGAGCAACACATCAAAGCAAGTTTAAATGAGGCCGGGAACAACATATAACAATTCCGGTAAGTCCTCATATGCAAATTTCAAAATTGGTCCAGATCTGAATAAACCTTATGTTCAAGTTGTTAAAAAGCAAGTTAAGATGCACAAAGATGATCTACACGAGATTCTAGTCAAGTTACATATAAAGTTCATTTAGTTCGGAGCTACGGCCTAGTAGATATGAGCAACACAAGTTAAACATGGCATTGATGCAAAATGCACCCAAACATCAAGCAAACACACCAAAACAAGGATGCAACAAGATAATATGAAGCTACATGCAATTCTAAGCAAGTTTCATATAGAGCACACTCAAAACGGAGCAACGGTTCAACACACACACACTATACAAGTTATAGCAACAATCTGTCCAAAACAGTAACTAGGCATCTTGCAAACATCAAAACAACATGCTACAGGACCTCAACAAGAAAACAAAAGGCATGGGCATGATGTACAGGTAAAGCATAACAAAACATGAACACTGAGCTATCTATGGAAACTACTAGAACATGCTCAAACACACATGGCAAGATTGCAAATAATATCAGTTTCAGACTTTGCAGAAATTAACATCAGGTTGTAATGTTCAGAGCTATCAAACTACATGTTACAGGAACTTATCATGGCAAACAAAGGCATGGCATGAACCTACTAATTGCATAGATCAAAAGTCCTTAACTGACCATAAGCCAAAAAGGATCAGAAAATATGATGGCACCCATGTAAACATAGCAAGTTATATTACAGATTCAAACATGGCAGAAATAGAATTATGAAGGCATGTTGGTGAGCTTGTGCAACTCACTACAGAGCAATACATGGCAACCAATAGTAAGAAGACATGTTTGTGAAGCTAAGCATGGCGAGAGCAAGTTCATAGGGTGCATGGAACACTAGGAAAACACATGGCAACAACTGAACTTAATGTTAACAGGCTGACAGCAACATTATGAAGCTACTTTAGAGCAAGATTACAACAAGCTACAGCACCCTATAATTGCAACCATGTACATGGATGGATAGAGCATGACATGTAGAACAAAACACTCTTAGTGAACATCTCCAGATTATGCATAGAATGACTAGTAGCAGCAGGTTTACATAGCATCACGAAATAACAGATTCAGCCTAGCAAAACAGCAACAGCAAGTACCCTACTTAACAAGCTTGATTCACTCACCACAAGTCATTGCATAACAAGATAAGCATAGCATCATCAATAATACATGTTTATGAAACAAACCAAGCCAAGAACAAGTTCATAGCATGCAAGGATCAACTACAACAACCTTGGCAAAATTGAATAACATGTAAACAATCTGCCAAGAAACATTTTGAAGCAAAGGTAGAGTACAAAAATGACATGCTAGACTACTCCATAATTGCAACCAAGGGCGGGGATGGATAGAGCATAACCATATGTTCAAAACATCCTTACTGAAGTATCTCAAAATAAGCATGGATCTCTCTGTAGCATCATGTTTACATGGCATGAAAATAACAGCAGAACAGGGACTAAAATCAGTAACATCACGAAGCCTAGTTTACATGCTTGTGAAAGTCACCACATTGATCACAAAAATGCATGGTAAGCACCTCTGTAAAGATGGCATGGCATAGATCAAAACACATGTAGACATCAACCTCATAGGATGCACACATCAATCATGGAAAAAATGACAAATGAGCATGTTATGTTAACAGACAGGAGACAACATCATGAAGTACTCTTGCAATGATGATTCAGGCATCAAGATGGACTCAAATGAACATGATGCAATGGAATGAAATGAAGTAATCGTTGAGACGAACAATTTGACATATTACATGCATGAAATGGAGCTATGGATGCAGAGATACGGCATGATGAACAAGGCATGATAATGCAAAAATATTCGGGACTTGGTGGAATTTTGGACCTCGGGGGGAAAGTCAACGGCGCCGGGATCTCGCCGGAGACGAGGAGAAGGACGGCCAGCGGGGCTCGGGGCGGCCGGAGATGCTCAGGGGGGGCGGATCCGGGCAGCGCCGGCCAGGATCTGGTGGCCCGCGGCAGCGGCGACGAGGGGCGGCGCCGGAGGGAGCTTGGGGCGGCGCGGCGGCGGCGACCGGAGAGTTCCCGGCCGGCGGCGGCGCGGGGCGGGACACCGGCGGCGGCGCGGGGCGGGACACCGGCGCGGCTGCCGGAGGAGGCCGGGGCGGAGCCGAAGCACGGGCGCGGCGACGGCAGGGAGGCGCGGGGGCGGCACCGGCTGGCCAGCGCCGGACGGCGGCGAGCGCCGACGCGGCCCACGGCGGAGGCGGCAGATGGGGGCGGCGGCGACGCGCCCGGCGGACGGCGGGGCTGCTGCGGGCCGAGGCGGCCGGACGGCGGCGGCAGCGCGGGCTCGCGTGGGCCCGATCCGGGTCCCGCGGGCCGCGCGGGTGGGAGGAAAGAGAGAGGGAGGCGCGGGTGAGGTGGCCCCGCAGGATTGGGTGTGGGCGGCGGCGCTACTGACGTGTCGGCCTGCCATTGGCCGGCGCGACGTGGAAGCTGGACATGTCCGGCGGGGTTGGACATGTCCGGCGCGCGAGGGAGCGGGGCTAGGGTTTGGACTGCGGGAATTTCGGGGGAGGACCTATTTATAGATTCTGGGAGCTAGGAGAGTCCAAATGAGGAGCGGTTTTCAGCCACGCAATCGTGATCGCACGACCGAGAGCATGGATGGGAGTTTGCTGGGTTTTGGGCCACTTTGGAAGTGGTGTTGGGCTGCAAAGAGAAAGGGGGTTACGGTTACCCGGTTAACCGTTGGAGTATCAAATGGACTCCAAATGGCACGAAACTTGACAAGCGGTCTACCGGTGCTATACCAAGGCCACTTGGCAAGCCTCAGGACATTCCAAGAAAGTTTAACACCCGCTCACAACAGGAGACAAAAGGGGAACGCCGGAGGGCATAGGAGAGCCGGGTTGCAAAACGGACAACGGGGAAAATGCTCGGATGCATGAGACGAACACATATGCAAAA
Source organism: Triticum aestivum (assembly GCF_018294505.1). Classification (NCBI taxonomy): domain Eukaryota; kingdom Viridiplantae; phylum Streptophyta; class Magnoliopsida; order Poales; family Poaceae; genus Triticum; species Triticum aestivum. Next base: position 587,797,668 of record NC_057810.1, read on the forward strand.
TGAGATGCACATGATGACATGACAAAATGCAACACTCAAGCAAATGACATGGCAACGACGACGAATAACTGGCGGACACCTGGCGCATCGGATCCGGGGCGTTACATCTAGCTAATAACTATGGACCTGAAGGTCTGTGGTAAACTACTCACAACTCATCGGAGAGGCCTTGGAGATGATGTAGAGGCCCTCCGTGGTCGAATCCCTCTCGGGCGAAGCGCCGGCGAAGGCTCCAAGATGGGATCTCACGGATACAGAAGGTTACGGCGGTGGAATTAGGTTTTCGTGGTACTCCTTGATGTTTCAGGGTACGGGAGTATATATAGGAGGAAGAAGTATGTCAGTTGACGCTCGAGGGGCTCACGAGGGTGGGGGGCACACCCACTCCTAGGAGGCATTCCGGGCACCCTCGTGGCCACCTCGTTTGTTGCTTGACATCCACTCCAAGTCTCCTTGTTTGCATTTGTTCCAAAAAGATTGCTCCCGAAGGTTTCATTCCATTTGGACTCCGTTTGATATTCCTTTTCTTCGAAACACTGAAATAGGCAAAAAAAATAGCAATTCGGGTTGGTCTCCGGTTAGTAGGTTAGTCCCAAAAATGATATAAAAGTGTAAAGTAAAGCCCATAAACATCCAAAATAGGTAATATAATAGCATGGAACAATCAAAAATTATAGATACTTTGGAGACGTATCAAGCATCCCCAAGCTTAATTCCTGCTCATCCTCTAGTAGGTAAATGATAAAAACAGAATTTTTGATGTGGAATGCTACCTAGCATTTATCTCAATGTAATCTTCTTTATTGTGGCATGAATATTCAGATCCAAATGATTCAAAATGAAAGTTCATATTGACATAAAAATAATAATACTTCAAGCATACTAACAAAGCAATCATGTCTTCTCAAAATAACATGGCTAAAGAAAGTTATCCCTACAAAATCATATAGTCTGGCTATGCTCTATCTTCATCACAGAAAGTATTTAATCATGCACAACCCCGATGACAAGCCAAGCAATTGTTTCATACTTTAGTATTCTCAAACTTTTTCAACTTTCACGCAATACATGAGCGTGAGCCATGGACATAGCACTATATGTGGAATAGAATGATGGTTGTGGAGAAGACAAAAAAGGAGAAGATAGTCTCACATCAACTAGGCGTATCAACGGGCTAAGGAGATGCCCATTAATAGATATCAATGTGAGTGAGTAGGGATTGCCATGCAACGGATGCACTAGAGCTATAAATGTATGAAAGCTCAACAAAAGAAACTAAGTGGGTGTGCATCCAACTTGCTTGCTCACGAAGACCTAGGGCGTTTTGAGGAAGCCCGTCATTGGAATATACAAGACAAGTTCTATAATGAAAAATTGCCACTAGTATATGAAAGTGACAACATAAGAGACTCTCTATCATGAAGATCATGGTGCTACTTTGAAGCACAAGTGTGGTAAAAGGATAGTAGCATTGTACCTTCTCTCTTTTTCTCTCATTTTTTTATTTGGCCTTTCTCTCTCTTTTTTTATTTGGCCTTTCTCTTTTTTTTTGTAAAGCCCGAAGTCTCATCACGACTTGTGGGGGAATCATAGTCTCCATCATCCTTTCCTCACTTGGGACAATGCTCTAATAATGAAGATCATCACACTTTTATTTACTTACAACTAAAGATTACAACTCGATACTTAGAACAAAATATGACTCTATATGAATGCCTCTAGCGGTGTATCGGGATATGCAATGAACCAAGAGTGACATGTATGGAATTATGAGGGTGGCTTTGCCACAAATACGATGTCAACTACATGATCATGCAAACAGCAATATGACAATGATGATGTGTGTCATAATAAACGGAACGGTGGAAAGTTGCGTGGCAATATATCTCGGAATGGCTATGGAAATACCATAATAGGTAGGTATGGTGGCTGTTTTGAGGAAGGTATGTGGTGGGTGTATGGTACCGGCGAAAGTTGTGCGGTACAAGAGAGGCTAGCAATGGTGGAAGGGTGAGAGTGCGTATAATCCAAGGACTCAACATTAGTCATAAAGAACTCATATACTTATTGCAAAAATCTACAAGTCTTTGAAAACAAAGTACTACGCGCATGCTCCTAGGGGGATAGATTGGTAGGAAAGACCATCGCTCGTCCCCGACCGCCACTCATAAGGAAGACAATCAATAAATAAATTATGCTCCAACTTCATCACAAAGCGGTTCACCATACGTGCATGCCACGGAAATCACAAACTTCAACACAAGTATTACTCAAATTCATAATTACCCCACTAGCATGACTCTAATATCACCATCCTCATATCTCAAAACGATTATCAAGCATCAAATTGATCATAGCATCCAATTCACTTCCTATGATAGTTTTTATTATACCCAACTTGGATGCCCATCATTCTAGGACCAATTTTATAACCATAGCAAATACCATGCTGTTCTAAAAGACTCTCAAAATAATATAAGTGAAGCATGAGAGATCAACAATTTCTACAAAATCGAGTCACAGCCGTGCTCTAAAAGATATAAGTGAAGCACTAGAGCAAAAATTATCTAGCTCAAAAGATATAAGTGAAGCACATAGAGTATTCTAATAAATTACAAATCAAGTGGGTCTCTACCAAAAGGTGTGTACAGCAAGGATGATTGTGGTAAACTAAAAAGCAAAGACTCATATCATACAAGACACTCCAAGCAAAACACATATCATGTGATGAATAAAAATATAGCTCCAAGTAAAGTTAGCGATAAACGAAGACGAAAGAGGGGATGCCTTCCAGGGCATCCCCAAGCTTAGGATTTTGGTTGTACTTGGATATCTTGGTATGCCATGGGCATACCCAAGCTTAGGCTCTTGCCACTCCTTATTCCATAGTCCATCAAATCTTTACCAAAACATGAAAACTTCACAACACAAAACTCAACAGGAAATCTCATAAGCTCCGTTAGTGCAAGAAATAAAAACCACCACATAAGGTAATGTAATGAACTCATTATTTATTTATATTGGTGTTAAACCTACTGTATTCCAACTTCTCTATGGTTCATACCCCCCGATACTAGCCATAGATGCATCAAAATAAGCAAACAACACACGAAAAACAGAATCTGTCAAAAACAGAACAGTCTATAGAAATCTGTAACTTTCGAATACTTATGGAACTCTACAAATCCTACCAAAATAGGAAGTCCTGGTAACTTTATATATTGATCTACATCAAAAATAATCAACAAAAAATCACATTTCTGTGATTTACTAAAATTATTTTCGTGCGTGCAAAAGTTTCTGCTTTTCAGCAGAATCAAATTAACTATCACAGTAGGTTATCCTATAGGTTCTACTTGGCACAAGCACTAATTAAAACATAAAACCACATCTAAACATAATCTAGATGGAATATTTATTACTAAACATAAGCAAAAAGCAAAAAACAAAAATAAAATTGGGTTGCCTCCCAACAAGCGCTATCGTTTAACGCCCCTAGCTAGGCATAAAAGCAAGAATAGATCTAGGTATTGCCATCTTTGGTATTCAATTCATAAGTGGCTCGCATAATAGACTCATAAGGTAATTTGACTTTATTTCTTGGGAAGTGTTCCATTCCTTTCCTTAATGGAAATTGGAATCTAATATTCACCTCCTTCATATCAATAATTGCACGAATCGTTCTAAGGAAAGGTCTACCAAGAATAATAGGACATGGAAGATTGCAATCTATATCAAGAACGATAAAATCTATGGGCACATAATTCCTATTTGCAATAATAAGAACATCATTGATCCTTTCCATAGGTTTCTTAATGGTGGAATCCGCAAGGTGCAAGTTTAAAGAGCAATCGTCAAACTCATGGAAACCTAGCACATCACATAAAGTTTTCGGAATCGTGGAAACACTAGCACCCAAATCACACCAAGTATAGCATTCATGATCTTTAATTTTAATCTTAATTGTAGGTTCCCACTCATCATAAATTTTTCTAGGTATAGAAACTTCCAAATTAAGTTTTTCTTCATAGGATTGCATCAAGGCATCAACAATATGTTTGGTAAAAGCTTTATTTTGACTATAAGCATGAGGAGAATTCAACACGGATTGCAACAAGGAAATACAATCTATTAAAGAATAATTATCATAATTAAATTCCTTGAAATCCATAATGGTGGGTTCAATGCTATGTAAAGTTTTGACCTCTCCAATCCTACTTTTACCAAATTTAGCATCAAGATCTAAAAACTCCGAATCATTGGGATGCCTTTTAACTAAAGTTGACTCATCTCCGGTCCCATAATTATCAAGATTCAAATTGCAAAGCAAAGATTTAATAGGGGACACATCAATAACTTTTAGATCTTCATCATTATTTTCATGGAAACTAGAAGAACACACTTTTATAAAGCAATCTTTCTTAGCACGCATCCTAGCGCTTCTTTTCTTGCACTCATCAATGGAAATTCTCATGGCTTTGAGGCACTCATTGATATCATGCTTAGGAGTAATAGATCTAGGTTTCAAAGAATCAACATCAAGCGAAAGTCTATCAACGTTCCTAGCCAAATAATCAACTTTGAGCAATTTTTCTTCAAGCAAAGCATTAAAATTCTTTTGAGAGATCATAAATTCTTTAACACTATTCTCAAAATCAGAGGGCATCTTATTAAAATTTCCATAAGAATTGTTGTAGGAATTTCCATAATTATTAGAGGAATTACTAGGGAATGGCCTAGGATTAAAGTTTCCTCTATACGCGTTGTTACCAAAATTATTCCTACCAACAAAATTCACATCCATAGATTCATTATTACTCTCAATAAAAGTAGACAAAGGCATATCATTAGGATCAATCGGAGCACTCTTAGTAGCAAACAATTTCATAAGTTCATCCATCTTTCCACTCAAAACATTAATTTCTTCTATAGCATGAACTTTTTACTAGTAGATCTTTCGGTGTGCCATTGCGAATAGTTAACCATAATATTATCAAGGAGTTTAGTAGCTTCTCCTAAAGTGATTTCCATAAAAGTGCCTCCCGCGGCCGAATCTAAAAGATTTCTAGAAGCAAAATTCAATCCGGCATAAAAAATTTGTATGATCATCCATAAACTCAAACCATGAGTAGGGCAATTGCGAATCATTAATTTCATTCTTTCCCAAGATTGGGCAACATGCTCATGATCAAGTTGTTTAAAATTCATAATATCATTTCTAAGAGAGATAATCTTAGCGGGAGGAAAATACTTAGAGATAAAAGCATCTTTGCACTTATTCCATGAATCAATACTATTTTTAGGCAAAGACGAAAACCAAGTTTTACCATGATCTCTAAGTGAAAACGGAAATAACTTCAATGTAACAATATCATTATCGGTATCTTTCTTCTTTTCCATATCACACAAATCCACAAAGTTGTTTAGATGAGTAGCGGCATCTTCACTAGGAAGGCCGGAGAATTGATCTTTCATAACAAGATTCAACAAAGTAGCATTGATTTCAAAAGATTCAATATCATTAATAGGAGCAATCAGAGTGCTAAGGAAATCATTATTATTGGTATTGGAAAATTCACACAATTTGGTATTATCTTGAGCCATCGTGACAAGCAATCCAACACACAAGCACACAAAAGGAAAGCCAAAAAAAGAAGCGAACGGGAAAGAGAGGGAGAATAAAACGGCAAGGGTGAAGTGGGGGAGACGAAAACGAGAGGCAAATGGCAAATAATGTAATGCGAAGGAGATGAGTTTGTGATGGGTACTTGGTATGTCTTGACTTGAGCGAAGCCCTCCCAGGCAAAGGCGCGAGAAATCCTTCTTGCTACCTCTTGAGCATGCTTAGTTTTTCCCTTGAAGAGGAAAGGGTGATGTAGCAAAGTAGCATAAGTATTTCCCTCTGTTTTTGAGAACCAAGGTATCAATCCAGTAGGAGGCTCCTCAGAAGTCCCACGCACCTACACAAACAAACAAGAACCTCGCAACCAATGCGATAAAGGGGTTGTCAATCCCTTCATGGTAACTTGTGAAAGTGAAATCTGATAGAGATAATAAGATAAGATAAATATTTTTGGTATTTTTATGATATAGATTGGAAAATAAAAGATGCAAATAAAAGTAGATGGAAAACTTATATTATAAAAGATAGACCCAGGGGCCATAGGTTTCACTAGTGGCTTCTCTCAAGATAGCATAAGTATTACGGTGGGTGAACAAATTACTGTCGAGCAATTGATAGAAAAGTGCATAGTTATGAGAATATCTAGGCATGATCATGTATATAGGCATCACGTCTGTGACAAGTAGATCGAAACGATTCTGCATCTACTACTATTACTCCACACATCGACCGACTCCTGCCTGCATCTAGAGTATTAAGTTCACTAAGAACAGAGTAACGCATTAAGAAAGATGACATGATGTAGAGGGATAAACTCATGCAATATGATATGAACCCCATCTTTTTATCCTCGATGGCAACAATACAATACGTGCCTTGCTGCCCCTGCTGTCACTGGGAAAGGACACCGCAAGATTGAACCCAAAGCTAAGCACTTCTCCCATTGCTAGAAAGATCAATCTCGTAGGCCAAACCAAACTGATAATTCGAAGGGACTTGCAAAGATAACCAATCACACATAAAAGAATTCAGAGGAGATTCAATTATTTCTCATAGATAAACTTGATCATAAACCCACAATTCATCGGATCTCGACAAACACACCGTAAAAAGAGTTACATTGAATAGATCTCCAAGAAGATCAAGGAGAACTTGGTATTGAGATTCAAAGAGAGAGAAGAAGTCATCTAGCTAATAACTATGGACCCGAAGGTCTGTGGTAAACTACTCACAACTCATCGGAGAGGCCTTGGAGATGATGTAGAGACCCTCCATGGTCGATTCCCTCTCCGGCGGAGCACCGGCGAAGGCTCCAAGATGGGATCTCGTGGATACAGAAGGTTGCAGTGGTGGAATTAGGTTTTTGTGGTGCTCCTCGATGTTTTCAGGGTACGGGAGTATATATAGGAGGAAGAAGTATGTCGGTTGACGCTCGAGGGGCCTACGAGGGTGGGGGCGCGCCGGGCACCCTCGTGGCTGCCTCATTTGTTACTTGACGTCCACTCCAAGTCTCCTGGTTTGCATTTGTTCCAAAAAGATCGCTCCCAAAGGTTTCATCCCATTTGGACTCCGTTTGATATTCCTTTTCTTTGAAACACTGAAATAGGCAAAAAAAACATCAATTCGGGCTGGGCCTCCGGTTAGTAGTTAGTCCCAAAAATGATATAAAAGTGTAAAGTAAAGCCCATAAACATCCAAAACAAGTAATATAATAGCATGGAACAATAAAAAATTATAGATACGTTGGAGACGTATCATTTACACCAATATGACCTAAACGGTAGTGCCACAAATATGTTGCACTATCATTATCAACTTTGCATCTTTTGGCATCAATATTATGAATATGTGTATCACACGATCAAGATTCAGTAAACCATTCACATTGGGTGTATGACCATTGAAGGTTTTATTCATGTAAACAGAATAACAATTATTCTCTGACTTTAAATGAATACCGTATTGCAATAAACATGATCTAATCATATTCATGCTCAACGCAAACACCAAATAACATTTATTTAGGTTCAACACTAATCCCGAAGGTAGAGGGAGTGTGCGATGGTGATATTATCAACCTTGAAATCACTTCCAACACACATCGTCACTTTGCCCATAACTAGTCTCTGTTCATTCTGCAACTCCTATTTTTAGTTACTAATCATAGCAACTAAATCGGTATCAAATACCCAGGGGTTACTATGAACACTAGTAAAATACACATCAATAACATGAATATCACATATACCTTTGTTCACTTTACCATCCTTCTTATCTGCCAAGTATTTGGGGTAGTTCCACTTCAAGTGACCATTTCCTTTGCAGTACAAGTACTCAGTTTTAGGCTTAGGTCTAGACTTGGGCTTCTTCACTTGAGCAGCAACTTGCTTGCCGTTCTTCTTGAAGTTCCCCTTCTTCCCGTTGCCCTTTTTCTTGAAACTAGTGGTCTTGTTAACCATCAACACTTGATGCTCTTTCTTGATTTCTACCTTCGCCGATTTTAATATCGCGAAGAGCTCGAGAACCGTTTTCGTCATCCCTTGCATATTATAGTTCATCACGAAGTTCTAGTAACTTGGTGATAGTGACTAGAGAACTTTGTCAATCACTATCTTATCAGGAAGATTAACTCCCACTTGATTCAAGCGACTGTAGTACTCAGACATTCTGAGCACATGCTCACTAGTTGAGCTATTCTCCTCCATCTTGTAGGCAAAGTACTTGTCAGAGGTCTCATACCTCTCAATTCGGGCATGAGTCTGAAATACCAATTTCAGCTCTTGGAACATCTCATATGCTCTATGTCGTTCAAAATGTTTTTGAAGTCCCGGTTCTAAGCCGTAAAGCATGGTGCACTAAACTATCAAGAAGTCATCATACCAAGCTTGCCAAACATTCATAACGTCTGCATCAGCTCCTGCAATAGGTCTGTCACCTAGCGGTGCATCAAGGACATAATACTTCTGTGCAGCAATGAGGATAATCCTCAGATCACGGAGCTAGTCCGCATCATTGCTACTAACATCTTCCAACTTACTTTTCTCTAGGAACATATCAAAAAATAAACGGGGAGCTACATCGCGAGCTATTGATCTACAACATAATTTGCAAATACTATCAGGACTAAGTTCATGATAAATTAAAGTTCAATTTAATCAAATTACTTAAGAACTCCCACTTAGACAGACATCCCTCCAGTCATCTAAATGATCACGTGATCCATATCAACTAAACCATGTCTGATCATCACATGATATGGATTAGTTTTCAATGGTGAACATCTCTATGTTGATCATTATCTACTATATGATTCACGCTCGACCTTTCGGTCTCAGTGTTCCGAGGCCATATCTGCATATGCTAGGCTCATCAAGTTTAACCCGAGTATTCTGCACATGCAAAACTGGCTTGCACCCGCTGTATGTCAACGTAGAGCTTATCACACCCGATCATCACGTGGTGTCTCGGCACGACGAACTGTAGCAATCGTCCATACTCAGGAGAACACTTATACCTTGAAATTTAGTGAGGGATCATCTTATAATGCTACTGCTGTACTAAGCAAAATAAGATGCATAAAGGATAAACATCACATGCAATCAAAATATGTGACATGATATGGCCATCATCATCTTGTGCCTTCGATCTCCATCTCCAAAGCACCGTCATGATCTCTATCGTCACCGGTTGACACCTTGATCTCCATCGTAGCATCGTTGTCGTCTCGCCAACTATTGCTTCCATGACTATCGCTACCGCTTAGTGATAAAGTAAAGCAATTACATGGTGATTGCATTTCATACAATAAAGCGACAACCATAAGGCTCCTGCCAGTTGCTGATAACGGTTACAAAACATGATCATCTTATACAACAATTTATATCTCATCACGTCTTGACCATATCACATCACAACATGCCCTACAAAAACAAGTTAGACGTCCTCTACTTTGTTGTTGCAAGTTTTACGTGGCTGCTACGGGCTTCTAGCAAGAACCGTTCTTACCTACGCATCAAAACCACAACGATTTTTTGTCAAGTTTGTTGTTTTAACCTTCAACAAGGACCGGGTGTAGTCAAACTTGATTCAACTAAAGTTGGAGAAATAGACACCCACTAGCCACCTATGTGCAAAGCACGTCGGTAGAACCAGTCTCATGAACGCGGTCATGTAATGTTGGTCTGGGGCCGCTTCATCCAACAATACCGCCGAATCAAAGTAAGACATTGATGGTAAGTAGCATGACTATTATCGCCCACAACTCTTTGTGTTCTACTCGTGCATATAACATCTACGCATAGACCTGGCTCGGATGCCACTGTTGGGGAACGTAGTAATTCAAAAAATTCCTATGATCACGCAAGATCTATCTAGGAGAAGCATAGCAACGAGCGGGGAGAGTGTGTCCACGTACCCAGGTAGACCGAAAGTGAAAGCGTTTAGTAACGCGGATGATGTAGTCGAACATCTTCGCGATCCAACTGATCCAAGCACCGAATGTACGGCACCTCTGCATTCAACACACGTTCAGCTCGATGACGTCCCTCAAGCTCTTGATCCAGTTGAGGACGTGGGAGAGTTCCCTCAGCACGACGGCGTGGTGACGGTGATGATGATGTTACCGGCGCAGGGCTTCGCCTAAGCACTACGACGATATGACCGAGGTGTGTAGCTGTGGAGGGGGGCACCGCACACTACTAAGAGAAACTTTGGTGTGTCTTTGGGGTGCCCCCCTCCCACGTATATAAAGGAAGTGGGAAGAGGAGGCCGGCCCTAGAGGGGGGCACCAAGGGGGGAGTCCTACTTGGACTCCCGGTCCAAGTAGGATGCCCCCTGCCTTTCCTATTCCAACTAGGAGAAGGAGGGAACGGAGAAGAGGGGAGAAGGAAAGGGGGTGCCCCCCCAACCCTAGTCCAATTCGGTTTGGGCTTAGGGGGCGCATGCCTCCACCTGGTCGCCGCCTCCTCTCTCCACTAGGGCCCAGAAGGCCCATTAACTACCCAGGGTGTTCCGGTAACCTCCCGGTACTCCAGAAAAATGCCTGAAAATTCTAGAACCATTTCGATGTCCAAATGCAACCTTCCAATATATCAATCTTTATCTCTTGACCATTTCAAAACTCCTCATCATGTCCACTCATAATACAAATCGTCATCGAACGTTAAACGTGCGGACCCTACGGGTTTGAGAACTATGTAGACATGATCGAGACACATCTCCGGTCAATAACCAATGGTGGAACCTGGATGCTCATATTGGCTCTTCTACGAAGATCTTTATCAGTCAAACCGCATAACAACATTTGTTGTTCCCTTTGTCAAGGGTATGTTACTTGCCCGAGATTCGATCATCGATATCCTCATACCTAGTTCAATATCGTTACCGGCAAGTCTCTTTACTCATTCCGTAATGCATCATCCCGCAACTAACTCATTAGTCACATTGCTTGCAAGGCTTATAGTGATGTGCATTACCGAGAGGGCCCAGAGATACCTCTCCGATACACGGAGTGACAAATCCTAATCTCGATCTATGCCAACCCAACAAACGCCTTCGGAGACACCTGTAGAGCATCTTTATAATCACCCAGTTACGTTGTGACGTTTGATAGCACACAAGGTGTTCCTCCGGTATTCGGGAGTTGCATAATCTCATAGTCAGAGGAACATGTATAAGTCATGAAGAAAGCAATAGCAATAAAACTAAATGATCATTATGTTAAGCTAATGGATGGGTCTTGTCCATCAAATCATTCTCCTAATGATGTGATCCCGTTCATCAAATGACAACAAATGTCTATGGTCAGGAAACTTAACCATCTTTGATTAACGTGCTAGTCTAGTAGAGGCATACTAGGGACACTTTGTTTTGTCTATGTATTCACACATGTATCAAGTTTCCGGTTAATACAATTCTAGCATGAATAATAAACATTTATCATGATATAAGGAAATAAAATAATAACTTTATTATTGCCTCGAGGGCATATTTCCTTCAAGGCCATGGTTGCTCGGCCGGCCGGCTTGTGAACTCACACCGAAGGCACGTCCACGAGTTCTTGGTGTGGGCGGCAATGCCGCCACGCACGTGGATCCGGCTCCCGAGGTTCTTTGCCAAGGAGATACCACCGAGGGGGCCCACCGTGTTGTGGCTGCAACACGCCGGTTGCCGTAGCCAAGCTACTGCAGCGGAGGTCGAGGTTGTCTCCCTGGGCGACGTCTTCATGACTCGAGGATGGGGTGAGATCGCCGGCGCCTGCTGTCCGAAAGGGGCCCTCGCCATCAACTTCGAATACGACGGGGTTGCGACACTCTTCTTCAAGGTCTTCAGCGAGGATGGCCGGCGCCTGGAGTGCTGCTCCGGAGGAGGTGATCCACGCGACACGGCCACGTGCGTTGAACTTGCCCTTGGCCTTGCCAGCAACCCCTCCAGCAGCAGCAGCGATTCCCCGGAATCTAGCGACTCTCCAGAGTCCAGCGACGACGACAGCCATGAGCCGCCGAGCTCTCGCCGTGCCCGGAGCACGGTAGTGGCGTCTGCCCGGCATCGTCGGTGACGCCCTGTGGTCGGGGTTCTTCCTGGTCCTCTTCTTTTGTTTCCCTGCGCAGAATCGTGACAAGCCCCCTTGGATAGCCCACGGTGATTCCCTTGCATGACACCTGACTGTGTCCTTGTGGTTAGGCTTGTAGGCGGGGCTCCCGCTTATTCCCCTTTTTCTTGCTCATCTAGATGCTCTTCCATCCTCGGGTCCCGACCCTCGAGCAAAGCTCGGCCGCCGCTGGTATGCCAGGTCGCGATGCCGTGGTCAAGGCTAGGGGCGAGGGCTCGAGAGCCAGTAGGAGCCCCTGAGGCACTATGCTCAAGAGCCCCCCTTTAACGTGCAAGCAAATTGCGTGAAAAAAGAGTGGCTGGCGGGGCCGCTCGTAGTCTGGCTCCGGAGGTTCCTGCGAGTTAGTCAGAAAAAAAGATCGTAACACATAGCCGCGCTTGCTGTCCTGCCGCTGATATTTCCGCAAGAAGGTGAAGGCACTGAGGACCCGGTGAGGTGATGTGCACAGGGCAGGCCACGAGTCAGAGCTTGATCTCTCAGATTTATCGGCGCTGCAGGGACGGACCCGAGCACAGGCACCGTGCCAGCAGCCCCTGTGGCGGGATGAGCAGAAGGTGGGTTAGCAATGCGTGGAGGCCGCGAAAGGCGACGGAGCACCGGACAGGCAGGTGATAATCATAAAGCAACTCATGAAAGAGTAAGGCCAATTCTGATAGATACAAAGAACAATACACGCCGCAGGGACGGACCCACGCGGCTTGGGGATAATGCAGCTCGAGGGCGCTCCCAACTGAACAAACCAAAAGGTGACACCTGGCACCATTGTTGAAGAAGTGTTGATGTAGCTGAGACGCGTGCTGCAGAAGTCGCTCCTCATGATTCGCCCAGTTCCTGAACCCCACGGGGCTCTGGAGGCCCAGGGGGCTCGAGAGGATCTGGCGCCATCTCCGATAGGATCGCCTGGTACCTGCCCTCATGAGCCGCCAGGACGTCCCATAGGTGGTGCTAGTACGTGACAAACTGACAACCCTGTTCAGCAAACCGAAAGGCATGCGAACATAGCTGTGAGGGGGCCCTCGCACCGGCCAACATGGGATGGCCAGAAAAGCTCCTGAGACGCGGCTCTGTTGAGGCCTGGGATGTCGATGCAAGCATGCAGGTCGCTGCCCTCGTCAGGGGAGGGAGCCGCGCTGGGTGGTGCAAGGCGACGCTCGCCTCGCATGGCTCTTGCCTCCTGAAGCTCCTTGGTTACTGATGTCTACTACGCAACTTTATTCTTATAGACTCGTGTTGGGCCTCCAAGCGCAGAGTTTTGTAGGGCAGTAGCAATTTTCCCTCAAGTGGATGACCTAAGGTTTATCAATCCGTGGGAGGTGTAGGATGAAGATGGTCTCTCTCGAACAACCCTGCAACCATATACAAGAAATCTCTTGTGTCCCCAACACATCCAATACGATGGCAAATTGTATAGGTGCACTAGTTCAGCGAAGAGATAGTGATAAAAGTGTAATATGGATGGTAGAAATATATTTTTATAATCTAAATAAATAAAAACAGCAAGGTAGCAAATAGTAAACAGGCACAAAAACGATATTGCAATGCTTGAAAATGAGGCCTAGGGTCCATACTTTCGCCAGTGCAATCTCTCAACAGTGCTAATATAATTGGATCATATAACCATCCCTCAACGTGCGATGAAGAATCACCCCAAAGTTCTTGTCTAGTGGAGAACATAAGAAGAAATTGTTTGTAGGGTACGAAACCACCTCAAAGCTATTCTTTCCGTTCGATCAATCCTAGAGTTCGTACTAAAATAACACAAGCTACTCTTTTCGATTGATCTAATCAAGAGTTCGTACTAAAATAACACCAAAGCAAATTCATATTCATAATACTCAAACCAACACAAAGAACCTCAAAGAGTGCCCCAAGATTTCTACCGGAGAAACAAAAGACGATAACATCCTGGGCGGTGCAGCTGCTTCTTCTTCTTGGGAACGGCCTCAGGAGGGTGGACAGCGTCGTCGTCATCTGGGTTCTCGACCGCCGCAGCTTGGTAGGCGCGCTCGAGGGAGCACACCGTGTCCTTTTCTTCACAGGCGACCGTGATGATGCCGCAGCTTCCTGGCATCTTGAGGACGTTGTAGCCATGGTGTGTTGCAGCCATGAACTTGGCCAGGGCCGAATACCCAAGGATGGCGTTGTACGGGAGGCGAATGTGGGCGACGTCAAAGTCGATGAGCTCGGTGCAGTAGTTGTCGCACTTGCCGAAGGTGACAGGGAGGCGGATCTGCCCTATCGGGGTGGTGGAACCGTCGGTCACTCGTGAGAAAGGCTTGGTGGGCAGGAGCTGGTCGTAGGGCACCTGGAGCCTGTCAAACGTCTCGACAGAGAGAACATTAAGCCCTGCACCGCCATCGATGAGTGACTCGGTGACGAGGATGTTGCTGATGGTGGGCGAGCAGAGCATCGGGATGGCACCGGCAGTGGCCGCGCACTTGAGCTGATCAACAGAGTCGAAGGTGATGGCATGCTTGGACCACCTGAGCGGACGTGTCACCTTGAGCTTGGGGAGGGCCGCGTTCACCTCGCGCGCGAACTACTTGAAGATGTGATGGGAGGCTGGGGCCTGAGCGCCGCCTAGGATGCAAGCGATAGCACAAGGCTCTTGGAAGCCCCCAGCCCCATCATCTTGGTGGTGGTCGTCGTTCCTTCTTGGTGGCGACGGCAGCGGGGGAAGGCCAGCATTGCCCTAAGGACGGTCCTCATGAGGCTGATCCCTCCAGGGGCCCTCGCGAGGCTGGCCCTGCCAGCGGTCCTCACGTGGCTGGTCGCGCCAGTCCTAACAGGGGTCGTGGTTGTCCCGGCGTCCTCTGCCTCGGCCTCCTCCACGGTCGTAGCTTCGATCGTTGCGCTCGGGGCAACGACCGAGGCGCCCTTCGCGGATGGCCCTGAGCTCCTGGCAGTCATTGGTGTTGTGTCTGTGCATGTTGTGGAAGACACAGAACGGGCGGCTGCTATTGGATGATTCCGGGTGGTCATAGTCGCACTTCATCTCGGGTTCGACTGCGAGCACAGCTAGCCCCTTGCGCTTCACATCCTTGGCATTGGCTTTCTTGTCTTCCGGGTCAGCCTCCGAAAGCTCCAGGAGGGAGAGGCGACCTTCCTCAGCCCTCGCACATTTGGTCGCCATGTTGAACATTTCCAGAGGCGTGCACAGGTCCTCGTGTATGGCGAGCTCTTCCTTCATCTTGACATCCCGGACGCCATCGGTGAACGCCGAGATGATGGCCCCGTCCGACACCTTGGGAATCTTGAGGCGAACGCTATAGAAGCGCTGGATGTATTTGTGCAAGGTCTCTCCTGGGTGCTGCTTGATGCGGCGCGGGTCACCCGCAGCCGGTAGGCGGTCGTGCCCTGGAAGTTGACGATGAAGCGCTCTCACATCTCATCCCAAGAGGAGATCGATCCCACCGGGAGGTTCAGGAGCCACGAACACGCGCCATCCTTGAGGGCCATGGGAAACCAGTTCGCCATGACCTTCTCATTGTCGTTGGCTGCCTCGATGCTCAGCTCGTAGAGCTGCAGGAACTGGGCAGGGTCGGAGGTGCCGTCGTAGCATGGAGGCAGGTCCGGCTTGAACTTCCCGAGCCAGAATACGCGACGCGGCTCCGAGGTGAACGCAAGGCAGCCCGCCGCGCTCACGGGAGACCGCCGCGGGAGGGGAACCAGGTCTTGGTGCTCGCGCGCCACCGCCTCGGGCAGCATGCGGTCTTGATGCGGCGGTGCTGAGAGCGCACGCGCCTTTCCTTGTGGCCTCTGCACCACTTGGCATCTTGCTTCATCGTGCGCGGGTGCCCTGTGCTACGGATCGCGTTGAGGAACCTCACGCCTTGGGTCGACGATGGCATCCTGCCTAGGAGGTGGAGGAGATGCTCCGTGGGCCGGAGGCAGCGAGCGAGATGGTGCGGAGGACTCTCCGACAGCGCTGACGAGCTCGGCGATGCGGTCTAGCCAGTCCTCGTAGAGGTCATCGACCGGGTGGTAGCGCAGAAGCTCACATGCCATGAGCAACGCTGCTTGCGCGTTCGCCGGGCCGCGACGAGCATGGGAAGACGAAGCAGCAGCCGGAGTCATCGACGGGGTGGCGGTGCGCCCATCTCGCCGCACAGAAGGATGCTGCGACGAAGCCTGCTGCTCATGGGCCGTGGGGCCGGTGGCGGCATTTGCCGCGGGTGATGGAGAATGACGGGGAGTGCCGTTGCCTGCAGGCGCTGTCTGAGCGATGCGGGCGGCGAGGGCGGCCCGACGCTTAGCACGAACTTGACGAGCTTCAGCCATGAGAGCGGCGGAGCCGTGGCGAATCGACTGAAGGAAGAGAGGCTCCGACGCACCCCTACCTGGCGCGCCAAATGTCGGATTCGGGGCTCCACAGACCCAAGAAAGATTCAAACTCTGGGATGCGTGCGAAGAACTCAACCTTCCCAGTCTGCCAACTCTACGATCTCACGGCCTAGCCCAACGAACTGGAAGGAAATGGGAGATAGCAGTTTACCCAGGTTTGGGCCACCTTGCGGTGTAAAACCCTACGCCTGCTTTGTGGTGGATTAGCCTCGAGGTGGGCTGAGGATGAACTAGTACAGTGGAAGAACAGCCTCAGGAGGTGTGTTCTTGTGCTGGTGTGGGTGAGGATGGTCTGAATATGATCTCCCCCTATGGTGGTGGCTAGGCTATATTTATAGTGGCATTGGTCCTCTGCCCAAAGAGAAGGCACGAAGGGATCCCACGACGGCCAAATTCGAAGGGAGACAATTAGTACATCTTATCCTAACGAAAGGTGGTCTTCGCCTGCAAAGCTTCTGGTCGTGACGTCGTGGTGGGTTCGGCGATGACCTCCGTCCTGCAGTCCTGGCAGTCTTGGTCTTGTTGCATGAAAATGGAAACCTTTGGTTGATGCCTCGGGACTCCGCGCCTGCGTTTGCCTCTTTAGCACCAAAGAGGAAACCCGCTATATTGTGTCCGCTGGCGCCCGCCTGGCCTCGTCATGGCTTGCGTCATCCGAACCTCACGGGGTGAGGGCCTGCATAGAAATCTCCGCTCCTCAGGAGCCAGCGTAAGGAGGCAGCCCCTTTTGAAGATCTTGGCGTCGTCCGCCTCGCGAGGCTTGGCCCCTCGTGAGGGTCTTGTGTTGTTGGTGCTAAAGGTGGGCCGTACCAGGCTGTCGATAGAGCCACGCCGTGGGCCGTAGGCAGGCAAGTCTGGGTACCCCGATTTCCAGGACGCCGACAGTAGCTAGCTAGCTCGGCCAACGGCGACACGCAGCTAGCTAGCGCGTAGGCAAGGGCGAGCATCCGATGAGCAACTACGTCCCAGCGCACCACCATGGAGGGTTGCACATGAGGCTTTGGCTGCGGATATGGAGGCGGACGTGCTTGGGGCTATGGATGACGAGTGTATCCAACGTGCCGGCATGCTCCTCCGCGCGCCCGGCCGGTGCTTTTGCAGGCCGCCATGCTCACCGTGCCGCGCCGTGCTCACCGTGCCTCACCTCACGCCCGGGCCCGGCCGGTACTGATACAGCCATCAGCCTCGCCTCGCCTCGCCTCCCTGCGCCCAGCCGTTGTAGTGCTGCACACCCTTGCCTCGCGCCCGACCTCAAGCAGCAAGAGCATGTGGTCACGGCCGTCAGGCGCCCCTCGTACGCGCTCGCGTGGGTGCAGCTCGTCTCGGCCATGGCCAACGTGCACCAGTATTTGCAAGCTCCCCTGTCTGCTACATGTTCGACGAAATGCCAGGATGGATATGCAAAAAATGCGTCCGCCTTCCGTTGGGCACACCGGCCAACCCAATTAAAAAACGGACACGGACGAATGGACGGACGATCCAAACGGACAAAAAGCTGACAAAATCAACTTCTGTTTGGGTCGGCCGGTTGGAGTTGCTCTGAAATCAGTTCAGTTGGCAACCCTATTCCAGGTGTACTTATATTGCCCAAAAGAATCCAAAATGATAACACTATGCAAACATGGAGTGCCGTAAAGCCTGCCAAAAAAGAGACTTGGTTGACTTGGAAATCAACGGAAACCTGAGCATATCATTATATGCATATTCTGTGACACCGGTCACGGTTACATGTCGATTTTGACTCTTCCAAAATGCCGTACTTTGGGTGGGTTTGGGCAACCCATGGGACAAAAATGACTGGTCCTTCTTCTATGCCTTCACGTCAATTTTGACTCTTCCAAAATGTCGTCCTTTGGGTGGGTTTGGGCAACCCATGGGACAAAGATGACTGGTCCTTCTTCTATGCCTTCACTACCATCACCATTGGCAATGGAGCTAGGGCCCTTTTCTGGGGTTTCCCCGTGGCTAGAAGGATATAGGCCGATGGACATTGCACCCCTAATTTTTAAGGCCTCCAAGAGAAAAAATTGGAAAGTAAAGGAGCCTTAAACAACGGCGTCTGGATCAACAAAATCAACATGATGACCCCCTTCACATCAGAGCACCTTCGCCGGTTCATCACGTTGTGGATTGCCCTTTGCAGAATTCACCTATTTGAGGCGGTCGAGGATGAGATCACTTGGAAGCACACTGAGGATGGGACCTACTCGGCATCTTCCACTTATAGGGTACACTTCTTGACCATCACCCGCACTCACATGTGCAAGACCGTTTGGAAAGCCTGGGCACCGTGAGAGTTAAATTTTTTGCCTGGCTCACCATCCAGGATAGGATCTGGACCTCCGTCCGGTTGGCCAAGAGAGGATGGCCAAACGGTGGGACCATGCCCGCTCTGTAGAAGAGCGTATGAATCTATCGAGCACCTTTTCTTCAAATGTCGCTTCTCGCTAAGGCTGTGGACCTTGTCAAGGATTGGCTTCAACTTTTCGACATCGACACCTCCGATTGGACAAATATACAGAGCATCGAAGATTGGTGGGTTGAGATGGCCACCACTCAAAGGGTTCACAAAGAGGATCATGCCTACTATCACCATGATGATTTCTAAGACGATTTTGGATGAGCGTAATGCACCGAGTGTTACGAAACAAGGCCACTCCTGCTTTGGTCCTGCTAGAAAACATCAAACGGGAGGCAAGGTTGTGGATGATTGCGGGTGCAAAATGTTTGGGGATAATTTTGCCGGGAGAGCAGTGGCCCGTGCTTGGGGTGGTTCCCCTTTTGTGGGAAGCATGTCACTTTGTTAAAATCTTGTTCTAACTCCTTGATTAATGAATGAGGCAAAAAAAATTGCCTCCGTTTCAAAAAAAATATATGTCGTCATTTTGGAAGTTTTCATGGGCATAGTCCACCATTTTTGGATTTTCAAGGAATTTTCATGTTTCGTGACCTCTAGGTCATGCTAAAGGCCGGGATTTTCTTCCTTCCAAAAATATCATCATTTCAGATGTTTTCGTGAGCTATTGGAAAACGGGGCAACACCCATCCCATGAGGCTCCAGGCTGCCAAGCTCTCCTCGGTTCAGGATTCTTCGAGAAAGCATGGGTTGGCTCGGAGACACGAGACCTTGTTTAGCTACGAAATGTGGTGATCACCCAATCAGTTGGCCCTCCATGCCTCCCTTCATTTGATTGCCCTCTCCCAATCCAAAATGCCTATTGGCGTTAAGACTTACTGTCGAAAGCAACACCCAAAAACACGAGCTTCTGCCACATGAGGCCAAGCATTCTGGCAGACATGTATTTCAAAAACATTGTCTTCCCTACATTTTCTAATCATTTTTTTTGTTCCACAAGTATTCCCATGAATCAGCCTCACTTTTGTGAAGACATGAGAATGATGCAGTACATTTGCCGCTGTAATTCGAACAGCCATCAGTAAGCCTGTTCCGCCGGCATAACAAGAAAATTACAGAATTTATAAATCTTAGGAAACTCGCTCGACAAGACAAGTTCTCACTTCCGAAATACTTCTACCATGGTCCTGCACACTAAAGTTCTAGCGCCGCCTACTAAAAACTGTACAGATGTAACACACATTGGTTCGGTAAACTCAAAATCGGCATACCCCTGGCTTCTCAGTACGGCAGAGCTTGAGCATCTCTTCGTACCTTGAAGGATAGACGAAGCCCCATAGCTGCATTGTACAGGAAAAAACAAGTTACATATCTGACTCGATGAATCAACACCCACATAAGATGGCAAGTTTTTTATGCCCTTCCCTTTGGTTTGCTCAAGATGCTACTTCTTGATGTGAGGCGATGTACGAACTGTGAACAACTATTTTTTGTTCTTCATTCTTATTACCATTGTTGTTGTGTAATGTAGGGTGCATATGCTTAAGTGCATAGAGAAAGCAGGATTTTTATCCTGTGTTTAGTAGCACAGAGCAGTAAATCTCATGCACATGGCCCTGAAAAAATCTACCATGATTTCCAGTTGGGCAATATAGCAGTTGCATATGTTAAGTTGAGTGAGATGGTGTGCAGGTGTGTGAGACAAGATTGTTGGACCAAATAATGTCTCATAGGTTCAGGGACAGAGGGCATGGAAAAAGACTTTCAAAGGGAATTATCAATTATACAAAGGGTGTATTTGCTATATTCATATTTTGTGCAGTATGGATGTAATTGCATTTGCTCAATGGGGATGGGGAGATAAAATAAAATGCTTCGTTATTGTAAGTACCTCAACGTCTTTAACTGCAAAGTCTGGAGAATGTGACAGACACTGGTTGTTAAAAGTCTCCGAATTTGAACTTGAACCACTCAAACTGCAGAGTACACAGAAAGGAAAAGGTTAACATTGACTTAGACCAACAAAGTAATACTACTAGTTTTTTCAAGGAATTAAGGATATGCTTAGAATCTTGTGGGAGGGATTACAGGTCTGAGTCTAGATAAAGTGCGAAATGACCTCCACCTCCTAGTGCCAAATAGTCAGCAGAGCACACAGTATAATACTTATTGGCACCTGCAATAGGCAACCATTTAGTATGTTAACAGAATGAGCCAGTGCATACAGACAATAAGATGGGACACATAACATCTGCTTTGAGATCAAGTAATTGCTGCTTTGGCACATGGCAAATGGTTCAAAATGCTCACATGTGCTCCAACTGGATCCGTCAGAACTTTAGTAAGATATGCTAACATAAGAATATAGGGAAATGTCACTTTTCTCCCCCCTAAATTTGGACACACCTAACTAAAAATTGAAGGTCTACTTAATCCCTTGATGCAGGATTGTAGCCATCCAAACGGCAGTTCAGTAATTCAGGGTTAGTCCATAGGCAGCGTACTGACACGTCATTGCCAGCCACAACCTATACGCCTATTTTCATTACATTCTTAATCAGAGAATACCTAGGGGAGGCAGAGACTTTTTTGCATTAATTGTGAGCAATATATCATTATGAATGGGAACTCAAGGAACAAAAATAACTATAGGCAGCACCTGTAATTATATGGACTAGAAAATAGATTGAAGAATATATGGTTTTTATTTGTAAAGCTGATGAAAATAGAAAGAAGTACAAATTACCTGTTGGCCGGTATATAGCAGGATCGCTGTGTAAATTAGTGAAAACAAAGCAGTTATTGGTACCCTGCAATACCCAATTTCCATCAGTACCAGTAGAAGGTGAATAGGTGACAATTAACAGAATGTGTA
Source organism: Triticum aestivum (assembly GCF_018294505.1). Classification (NCBI taxonomy): domain Eukaryota; kingdom Viridiplantae; phylum Streptophyta; class Magnoliopsida; order Poales; family Poaceae; genus Triticum; species Triticum aestivum. The sequence continues at coordinate 587,819,476 of NC_057810.1, forward strand.
AATCCAACCTGATACTTCTTTGTGCTAGTTGGCTGTAATGGAGCCTCAACTAGACCACCAAAAATCGCCCCCTTTCTGTCCCCAACTACCTGTTACAGAACACACCGACAAATAAATAATAGAAAATTAGTAATTACCTCTTATGACAGCAAAATAAGTGTTTACGTAAGAGATATCACAAAGACTTGTAAGAAAGTCATTGTGAAAAACATTGCCCAAGGAAGAATTACTCTTTGGAATTACATAATATTGGTACAGTTGGCTACTTTCTTTAAGTACTGGTGAACTATAAGACACCAAACAAAACATACCAGGAGTGAGTAACCAGGGCACAGCAAACTCCTTCTATATAAAGTAGACAAAGATATTCCATGCCTCCATGTGCTGCAAAATTGTGAATCTATAATCATTACAGAGTAGTCGATATGTGCAACCATAGCATACAGGAGCAGGACAGATTCCGGACCTGTATAGCAAAACCCAGCTCCTTCCTTGGGCCAGAATAGGAAGAGAGGAATAAAGAGTGGATCGCATTGTTTCTGACAAAAGGACAGATGGCTCTGACATAGCTGGCATGTTGGTCAGGGAGTTAACTTCATTTGGTCCTTCGAGCTCCAATGCAGGTGCAGCTGATTCAGCATGACTCGCCACCTCTTTGTCAGTTTTAGGTTCCGAGTTTTGTTTGAAACCGCTCATCCTAGCCGCTTTATTAATGATTTTTCCAATGGAATGCTTCCCTCTGCTTAGCAAGCCTGTCTTTCCCTTGGTTGCCTTCCCAACTGGTGTTAAAGTTGGGTATCCCATTTCTTCACTCTGCTCGGGGATTATCTCCCTTGAATCGTTAAAAGAGCTAGACGGCGACAAAAATGAGATCATGAATGCTCTAAACGAAGATGTATCGGGGCCATCAGGGTTATCAGAATTATGGTCAGAATCTTTGTCGTCTTCTGATTTTTCTTGCTCTTCGTCCGCCTCCTATTGCAACCAAAGAGATTGAAATGCAAAGTTTCAGAAACATGGGATACCGACTGGAATGATCACTACTTGCTACTGTGAATCACATCATGAACATCACATGTAATTGCAGCTTGCTTCTTACAGCTAACAAACGGACCAATTCTTACAAATTCACAGAATGAATAAGGCTGGAGCAGGAATGATACGAAGCTCTGGAGCGTGTAGCCTCCGAAAGAACATTGGAGTGGAGGTGGAGCTATTCATTTCCTGAGATTTTGGGGGTGGTAGCAAGAAAACAGCAAAGTTCATTACTTCAGTGGAGTACTACACCATTTTAAAATGAGAGACGGGTTGCTATACTGCTAGTAAAAACATACACGTGCGCGAACGTTAGTATTGCAGCTGCAAGTATCATCACACATCCTAAAGAAACTAACTTCTTCCATAGTTAACAGTCAACACCGCATAGAAGTCGCATTCTTAACGGAACAATCAGAAGTATCATCACACATCCTAAAGAAACTAACTTCTTCTGGAGTTAACAGTCGACACTGCATAGAAGTTGCATTCCAGCAGAAAATGTCTAGAAAATCACCACTAGTTAACAGTCGACACTGCAAGATCAACCTGCTTCCTTGTGTAATTGTGCTCCTCAGCAACGCAGAACAGGCCAAGAGGACGGCAAAAGCTATATCTCTCTATCCTTGGGAATCTCCCAATTCCCCACCTGTAACTGTAACCCACCAGCGGAAGCATCTCCTACCCTAATCAGCGACGACCGACAGCTAATGTCCCTAAACCCCCCGCAATTGCACACCAAACCCTGCCAGGAGCACGTCAGAGGCCGGATCACCCGATTATTGGCGCGAATTGAGGAACGGGCGCGACGACCGAACACGGCGCTGGGCCGAACCGAGTCTAGCACAAGAGGACGCGGAGAGGGGGGAGGGGGAGGAGGGGGGGATCTGGGGTCTCACGGGGAGGTGGGAGGGCTCGCGCTCGGAGACGGGGTTGAGGATGACGGTGGTGAGGTCGGACACGAAGTGCGCCGCCTTGCTGCCGAGGGAGGACGGCAGGTACCCCATCCCCGCGCGCCCCGCGCCTATTCCTGGAGCGGCCGCTAAGTTTAGGCGGGGGGCGGCGCACCGCAGCTGCCTGGGTTGGGGATTCGCGCTCTTCTCGGAGGACTCGTGCTCTACCCGGGGGGGCGGTGAATGGGGAGACGCCGGCGAGAGAGAGAGAGTGGTTGCGGCGAGGAGGCTTGATTTGGACCTGCCTGCGGGTGCGGCTGCGCTTTTCTTTTGCCGTTAGGTGGTGAGCCGGTCCTGGATTGGAATTTTTTTGGCAGGATAGAGCTTCCTGTTGTTCGCCAAGAAGAAAAATCTCTACTCCTAATGTAATGTCTCAGTTGATAGTCTCCGTCAGTCAATTTTCGTCCCACTTTCCCTGGTTTTTTTTGGTACTTCATCCCACCTCCCACTTTCCACCGATCCCCCGCATTTTACCTCCCAACCGATAAAAAAAACATGAAGATACAACTACGGCCATCCTGAACCGCGCCGGTTCACAGATACAAAAAAGACCTAAAACAATCAATCATGGTTAACCTACGAAATGACGGGCTGATCGATCTGATCGTCTTGACCTCGATCCCATTATGAGGCGCGGTCATTCGTCCCCGCCCCTCAAACCCTTGGCCGCCGTCACAAACCCTGAAACCCTTGTCCGCCGCCACAAGCGCTCATACCGTAGGTCTCTTTCACACCCTGCAGTCTTATCCCGGCGACGACGCCGTCCGAGTGCAAAGACAGAAATATCTCACGTCCCCGATCCGTCGCTCTTCAGCGGAACTGCGTGCGATCCATTCGCCGCTGCGTGCGATCCATTCGCCGCTGCGTGCGATCCATTCGCCGCCGGCGTGGCGATTGCAAGATCAGGTGTGGCGTTTATATATTCCTACCTTTACAAATACTACTCTTACAAATCTGCATCTCTGATCGGTGCCGTGGCCGTACTGCCCAAAATCTGGCATTGTGATTTCGGTTCGGTACCGAGGTCATACTGTGCCATACCTCTTGCTCACATTTTATCAGCCCTAAATTATTGCAGATTGTGAATCATCTCATTGCAAGGAACTCAGTTTTCGTGCGTGGGCGGCCCTCGGCGATGGTGTCATCAGCAACAGCATCTGGAGGTTAGTTGGCACAAACAGAAGGTAGTTAAGACGCTTGAATCTAATTGGTGACATGCAAAGGTTAAGGTTTCTATGCCAACAGGAAATAGTCAATGTTTGTATGCATCTGGAGGTCAGATGGTTGAAAATTGATTGAGTGCGGCTACAGGCTGGATGAATAAAATCACTTCGAATGGGGAATAATGTCATCCTCCCATATGAAGCACCGTTTTGAATGGGAAATATAATCATTCATGAATGTTTGTCGAGGCCATACCTGTTTATCACTATTTGACAGCCCCAAATGCTTGCAGGTGGTGAATCATCCCATTGATGGTTTAAGTATATCCATCAAGTGGCAACAGGCATCGGGGACGGTGTCATCATCAGGAGCATCTGGCAAGCGCATCGAGTTTGCATCTCACAACTTCAGTGGATCTCCATTTTCCACCCTCGAAACAGCATCACATGCAAAAAGTGACACAAACATAAGGTAGTTAGAACACTTGAATCTAATAGGTTCCATGCAATAGTAAACAATCTTGGTTTCTATGCCATCAGTATATAGTCAATGGTCTTATGCCAATGTGAGCATCAGGTGGTTGAAATTGATTTAGTCCAACTACAAACCCTCCCATCAATGAAATAACATCATTCATCAATTTATATACGACTCCGTAACCAACACTTTTTTTTCCTCGTAGCATAAATCCATCTTACATAGCTAATATTAATGTCATAATTGTTTAGAGGCCATAATTGTTTTTGCATAGCTAATATTAATGTCCCATTAGAATTCACTTGCCTTTTCGAACAACTAGCAAAAACACCGTTTTTTTATATCTGGTCCAGTATTTGCTGCAGGATGATGCATGTTCAAATTGCAACACTATCACATAGATTGTTCTGGAAGCCACTTGACCTACCACTCTTAAGTCAATGCACACAACCTGTTCTGGTGCCAATTATATAGACTCATGCCATCTTACAATTTATTCTCATTGCCAATACAGCAGATAACTGTTGTATAGCATCTACAATCCCTATAATTTAAATCTAGGATCGCTACTATATTGTCAATGCACGAGCAGTTAAATGAGACCTCATCCTTACTTCACATAAAGCAGGTGTCTTTAATTGTCAGTTGTGTGTGATTTCATAGGTACACATGGGTAATTCAAGAAGCAGGCCGGTTGATCATCAACCAGAAGAGGACGATTCTACAGGTATGCTGCATTTCTATGAGAAAGTACTACACATGGGTTAACGAACATTCGCAAGCTTTTATTAACATGGTTTAAATCCCATTAAAAGCGTGATAACTGTTGAAGTTAATTCTACGGGCATGCTTTAACCTATCATAATCTGCTACGCATGAGTTCTGTGCACTTTTCATATTCACATGATTAATGCATAATGCTTTTCAGTCCTTACAAGATCTACAGTAGTTGAAGATAACAATGCAAGCATCTTAACCATAGCTCAAAGTGGTGTGGACAATTCAGCTACGGTTACAGGTATAGAGCTTGTGTGAATATTGTTGGGAATGTTGCCATGTAGATACTACATTTATATCATTGTCCTTATATTCATGTTGGTTGTCACCCTACAGATGGAGAGCATCAAGAGGATTCATTCACAGCTCCGAATACCAATGATTTGGATTTTAGTTTAAATGAATATGGTACTCCCTCAGCCTCATTACAAACGTCAATATTGGTATAACCATATGTTTGGAGTGTATATTTCATTGATTTTTGTTATTTACTGGGTATCACTATACAGATGGAACAAGTTCGCAACGGATTAAAGACCTTCATGATGGTTCATTGTTGGGTTCCAACCATCTAATTCTTGATTGTCACCCTACTATTGGTAACAACACATGCCTATTTAAAATTCTAATATTTAACTTAATGGAGTTCACTTTCATTAACAACATGTGCCTATTCTGATATATTGGTGGTCTACAAAGGGTGAACCTCCAAACGAATATATCAATGGTGGGACAAATCTATCAGGTATTCCCACGGATGCTTGTCTAACATCGATTATGACCTTATGTATAGATGTTGTGAGAAAGCATTATGGTCTTTCTGTTTTATATTTTTGACATGCTGCAGACGAAATCAGATGCGGGAATCAAAGTCATATATCAAAGGAATCTGGCAACACACAAATGCTTTCAGCTAAGGATATAAAAAAGATCCAAGACGTTGTGTTACAAATAGAGGATCAACAGCGCTGCTTGTCGAAATCTGGTAATTTGTTTAACTGCATGTTGATGGGAGGATTGTTAAGGCATTTAAGTAGTGGAGTTGTTTTCTTATATTTTGCTATATGCAATGGCTGTTTTTATTCACTAACTACCGTATGTTTAATATGCGTTGTAGACCATAAGGAACTTACAAAGCCTTGAGGCGGGAAACTTATCGCATTAGCAAAAAATAGGGTTTGAAAACACAACAAGTCGATGGCCAAAACGTTGAACGTCGTGCCCTAGGTGATATCACGAATGTTCGTCAACCTAAACTTGTGATCTCGGGTACATCAGGTAATCATTGTTTATCTATTTGTATGCGTGGCTTCCCCTTGGTATAACATAATATAATACTGACCTAACGTTCTGAATCAGATGACTTGAATGTCATAAAAGATAATGCTGCACTAACGGAAGAAGATCGCAAAAGAGCCCATAGAAACGCCCTGAGGAGAGCTTCTTATCGTAGGAAAAAAGAACTTGCTCTCGAAGAAGATAAACTCCACGCCATTAATTTGTCTGGTAAGAATCAAGTGTTCTAACCATTACCTGTATTATCTTCAAGTCATTTTTTACCAATTAATTTTTGTGTAACATTTATTAACCATGTTTAACCAGACAACGCAACTAGCTCTGCCTATACAACATTATTATCGCATCCTGATTCAGCAATTACTGCTACATCTACTGAGACATATGGTCTGGTTAACGACAATGATCAAAATGGTAATTGACTTGTTAATAATGGATTCATCAATGTGGAAATATTAATTTTTACTTTCTACATTTAAACTATGACCTCAATGACACCAGACATTGACGAGAATATACTTGAAGAAACATGTGTGGTAACCGAGGAAGATCGCAAGAGAGATCATGTAAATGCACTTAGGAGGGCAGCTTATCGTAGGAGAAAGGATAAGTTTGAAGCAAGTGAAAATCTACGGATGCTATCTAATTCAGGTAAATATTTATGTTATTAATTCAGGGCGTTTAATAATTGTCGTAGACACAACTTAATGTAGTTGATGCAAAAACCCTAGCGTCATATGCTTGATCTTAATGCAAATTAATCATTGTTGGGCCCGAAAGAATGTTCTGTTATTCATTTCTCACTAAAACAATATTTTCCAATGACAATAGTACCAACTCACTAATGATGCTTGCACACATTATTTTAAAAAAGCCACAGCTGATAGCCCTAACTATACAGACACATTCCACGCTGATGCAACATTACCCCCTCCGTCATTAGACGCCTCTGGTGTTACCCATGACAACGAGGGATCTAAGAGGATACAGAGAAACTCTCGTAGCCGAGCATGTTATCACAAGAAAAATGAAGAACTAACGGTTGATGATAGAGATGATTTGAATGAAAAGATACGAGGGAAGCGCGTGCAGCGCCGCAAAAGCAGGTCGGAGATTGAGAAGGGGCAGTCAAGTGCTCAAAGGAAGGCCTCTTATGCTAAAAGGAAAAACACCCCGTGCAAAGAATCTCTCGCACTCCCGCGTCCAGACATTACTAACTCAACAGCTGATAGTCTCGCAATCCCCCTCTCTCGGGCTGCCGACGATGATTCATCGGATGGCGACCCTCCCCCGGGCATGCAGAATTACGGTGTTTGCACCCCTGGTATGTAATCGATTTTCTTCGGTTCTGATGCAACTTCTCAGCAACCTTATACTGACATGATCCGGTCTTTGTCCCTGACTGTTCAACTATAATGCAGACGACATCAATGTGTTCCCATAGCCCATGATGGGCGATGAGGTGACACCAGCCGAATTCATGGATGAGGAGTACTACATGTATCGTGACCAAGGTATGGTCAAGTCTGTTTTAGGAAGGCTGGGGTCTTCATTGTAATTGTAGATCTATGTCAATTACATTTTCATGATCATGTTTCAATGAATGCCGCTAGGATCCGACAATGACGCATTCGAGGATGACGAGGAAGCTAGCATGACGTCTTTTATATCTGGCAAGGTTGATCCATTAGATTGTGTGTACACAAACATACCAGACAACACCCACATCCTGAAGCTCGACACAAACTGCAAACACTGCAAGGCCAGAAAGTTTGTTTCTGAGACTGACGGATTCTGCTGTCGCAATGGACAGATCGAGCTTAAACAACCAGAACCAATCCCAGAGCTTATGAGGCTATGGTCCAGCATGGATGCAGATTCAGATATTTTCGTGAGAACATACGGTTATTCAATGGGCATTTCGCCTTCACAACCCTTGGCGTCAGCTTTGATGAGAACTACACAAACATGAAGTCTGGGGTATACACATTCCGGGTACACGGAACCATCTATCACAATGTGCATTCGTTCGGGCCTAGCTCACGTCCAGAACATCTGCAGTTGTACTTCTATGATGACGACCCAACCATAACCCATCGTAAGGCGGCCACAAAGCAATTAGATCAAGAGGCCGTGAAGAAGTTAGTAGACATACTTAAAGAGAACCCTTACTCCCAGCAATTTAGGAGTTTGGGTGCACACAAGGACAACCTTGATGATTATAGGATAGACCTAAACACTGATAAGAGGCTTGACCAAAGAAAATATAATAGACCTTTGTCATCTGAGGTTGCTGCAATTTGGGTTGAGGGCAGTGACCTGGCAAAAAGGTTTGACCGTAGGATAACACTTTATGGTAACAACAATGAAAGGCATAGCATACGCGTGTCATCCGGAGCATATGACCTGTTGTCTTATCCCCTATTCTATCCAAGGGGCGAACTAGGTTGGCATCCGAAACTACCTAAACGTAATGTTCCTTGGGAGGCTGTACAACATCCTCAACTTGTCCATGATGATGATGAGGATGCAGGTATGTCATCAGTGTACCTTTTTGTTTCAATACAAGAATTATTTCTAAAGGTAGTCATTGTTTTGATCCTATACTATCGTGTGCAGAGGGAAATAGCAGGTTGTGCGTCTCCGTCAGAGACTACTACTGTTATATGCTGCAGACACGGCCTGCAATCTTCAATCCCATACTCTGCGGAGCACGACTGCTACAGCAATGGGCTGTTGACATGTACGTTAAGATTGAGAGTTGTCGGTTGAGGTGGTACAGGAAGAACCAGACGCAGATTCGTGCTGACTTGTATAAAGGAGTGGTTGATGCCATCACTTCAGGGGAGACGCGGGCAAGCGCTGTTGGGGTTAGAATAGTGCTCCCTGGAACATACCCTGGTGGCGACCGCGACATGAAGAAGAGACATATGGATGCCATGGCAATTGTCCATACATACGGGAAGCCAGACATCTTCCTCACCATGACTTGCAATCCTAAATGGGACGAGATAACAAACGAGTTGTTGCCTGGTCAGACGGTGCAAGACCGACCTGATATTGTGGCTCGTGTGTTCTATGGCAAACTAGAGCACATGAAGTACATGTTGTTCAAGAAGCATATCCTGGGTGTTGTAGTTGCTTACGTATACGTAGTCGAGTTCCAAAAAGGGGGCCTCCCCCACGCACATTTTTTGTTGATCATGGACTCAACATATAAGCTTATCGTCCCGGAACAGTATGACCGACTCATTTCCGCGAAGCTCCCAGACAAGCACAAGTATCCGGAATTGTATTCAATGGTGGTAAAGCATATGATGCACGGACCATGTGGTGCTCTCAACCTGAAGAATGTTTGCATGCAAGAAAACGGTTGCAAGTGCAGATATCCATGGTCGTTCAATGAGAACACAACACAGGGGAAGGACTCATACCCAGTGTATCGACGGAGAGACGATGGAAGACGTGCTAAGGTCAGAGGGAAGATGCTGGACAACAGATGGGTCGTGCCTTATAACCCATACCTACTGCGGATGTTCAATTGCCACATCAACGAGCTCTGCTCTAGCATAAAGGCTGTGAAATATCTTTACAAGTACATTTACAAGGGCCATGATAAGGCTTCTTTCAGCATCGATCAGCCCGACGCCGATGGTAACATTGATGAGATCAAGAGGTACGTTGACGCTAGGTGGGTCACACCTCCAGAGGCTATGTGGAGGATATTTGGCTTCCCACTTTGCGCCAATTACCCGCCTTTCTTGCAGTTGCCCCTTCATCTCCCTAATATGCACAGGGTTGCGTTCAATGCGTAGGCTGACTTGAAGAATGTTGTAGCCTCCGAAAATGCTTCAAAATCCATGTTAACGGAGTATTTCAAGGCTAACCTGGAACACCCTCGGGCTAGGCATATATTGTACAAGGATTTTCCTGGAAGCTTTACGTGGCAGAAGAAAAAGAAGTATTGGAAGCCGCGGGTCGAGCGTTTTCAAATTGGGCGCATAATGTTTGCCAATCCTGCCGAGGGGGAGCGATACTACCTGCGGGTGTTGCTTAACCATGTTAAGGGCAAAACATCCGTCGATGACTTGCTCACCGTGGATGGCGTGCTATGTGGGAGCTTTAGAGAGGCTGCTGAAAGGTTGGGACTCATCGAGGCAGACAACACGCTCGACGACTGTCTTAATGAGGCTGAGCAGTGGGCGATGCCATGTTCACTTAGGAGGCTCTTCGCAACCATCTTGGTGCACTGCGAGCCAGGCGATGTGCGTGGACTATGGGATCGGCACTTTGAGCCTATGTCAGATGACTATCGTCGATCACGCACGTCCATTGACGAGGTGGAGCAGATGGTGTTGCTTGACATTAGGGGAATGTTGCAGTCAATGGGTAAAGACATTGTTGATTTCGCTCTTCCAACATAGATGATGCGTTTGACCCTATAGAGGGCGAGGCAAGAGAGGTTATCGAGGAATCAACCGTTGAGTTTGACATGGATGACACAAAATTGGCATCTTCACTCAACATGGAGCAGAGGGCCGCATACGATGAGATACTAGGGGCTGTTGAACGCGGTGATGGGGGTGTTTTCTTTGTTGATGGCCCTGGAGGTACAGGTAAGACCTTCCTATATAGGGCGATGCTTGCCAAGGTGAGAAGCCAGGGCAAGATAGGTATCGCTACCGCGACGTCCGGCGTCGCCGCTTCCATCATGCCTGGCGGCAGGACTGCCCACTCCAGGTTCAAGATCCCATTGAGTTGCGATGATGGAGCCTCGTGCAGCTTCACCAAGCAGAGTGGGACCGCCAAGTTGCTATGGATGGCCTCCTTGATCATATGGGACGAGGCCAGCATGACAAAGCGACAAGCGGTTGAGGCATTGGATAATAGCATGCGCGACATAATGGGAATACGCGACCGACCCTTTGGAGGAAAGACTGTTGTTTTGAAGGAAATATGCCCTAGAGGCAATAATAAAGTTATTATTTATTTCCTTATTTCATGATAAATGTTTATTATTCATGCTAGAATTGTATTAACCGGAAACATAATACATGTGTGAATACATAGACAAACATAGTGTCACTAGTATGCCTCTACTTGACTAGCTCGTTTATCAGAGATGGTTATGTTTCCTAGCCATAGACAAAAGAGTTGTCATTTGATTAACGGGGTCACATCATTAGGAGAATGATGTGATTGACTTGACCCATTCCGTTAGCCTAGCACTTGATCGTTTAGTATTCTGCTATTGCTTCCTTCATGACTTATACATGTTCCTGTAACTATGAGAATTGTGTAACTCCCGTTTACCGGAGGAACACTTTGGGTACTACCAAACGTCACAACGTAACTGGGTGATTATAAAGGAGTACTACAGGTGTCTCCAAAGGTACATGTTGAGTTAGCATAATTTAAGATTAGGTTTTGTCACTCCGATTGTCGGAGAGGTATCTCTGGGCCCTCTCGGTAATGCTCATCACCTAAGCCTTGCAAGCATGTAACTAATGAGTTAGTTATGAGATGAAGTATTACAGAACGAGTAAAGAGACTTGTCGGTAACGAGATTGAACTAGGTATTGGATACCGACGATCGAATCTCGGACAAGTAACATACCGATGACAAAGGGAACAACGTATGTTGTTATGCGGTTTGACCGATAAAGATCTTCGTAGAATATGTAGGAACCAATATGGGCATCCAGGTCCCGCTATTGGTTATTGACCAGAGATGTGTCTCAGTCATGTCTACATCGTTCTCGAACCGTAGGGTCCGCACGCTTAAGGTTTCGATGACAGTTATATTATGAGTTTATGTATTTTGATGTACCGAAGGTTGTTCGGAGTCCCGGATATGATTACGGACATGACGAGGAGTCTCGAAATGGTCGAGACATAAAGATTGATATATTGGACGGATATATTTGGACACCGGAAAGGTTCCGGAGAAGTTTGGAGCCCCGGGAGGTTACCGGAACCCCCCGGGAGGTATATGGGCCTTATTGGGCCCATGTAGGAGGAAGAGAGAAGGAGCAAGGGAGGGGGGCGCGCCCCCCCCAAGCCCAATCCGAATTGGGGAGGGGGGCCGGCCCCCCCTTTCCTTTCTCCTTCCCCCTCTTCCTATTACTACTACTAGTACTACTTCCTAATACTAGTACTCTTTCCTTCCCCCTCCAAATAAGATAAGGAAAAGAGAGGGAAACCTACTTGGAGTAGGTTTCCCCCTCCTCATGGCGCGCCCCCCCTAGGGCCGGCCACCTCCTCCCTCCCTCCTTTATATACGGGGGTAGGGGGGCACCCTAGAACACACAAGTTGATCATTGATCGTTCCTTAGCCGTGTGCGGTGCCCCCCTCCACGATATTACACCTCGGTCATATTGTAGCGGTGCTTAGGCGAAGCCCTGCAACAGGAGAACATCAAGATCGTCACCACGCCGTCGTGCTGACGGAACTCCCCCTCGGCGCCTCTGCTGGATCGGAGATCGAGGGTGCGTCATCGAGCTGTACGCGTGTCAAGAACTCGGAGGTGCCGGAGTAACGGTACTTGGATCGGTTGAACCGGAGGACGTACGACTACTTCCTCTACGTTGCGTCAACGCTTCCGCTTCGGTCTACGAGGGTACGTAGACAACACTCTCCCCTCGTTGCTATATCATCACCATGATCTTGCGTGTGCGTAGGAAATTTTTTTGAAATTACTACGTTCCCCAACAGTGGCATCCGAGCCTAGGTTTTATGCGTTGATGTTATATGCACGAGTAGAACACAAGTGAGTTGTGGACGATATAAGTCATACTGCCTACCAGCATGTCATACTTTGGTTCAGCGGTATTGTGAGATGAAGCGGCCCGGACCGACATTACGCGTACGCTTACGCGAGACTGGTTTCACCGTTACGAGCACTCGTGCTTAAAGGTGGCTGGCGGGTGTCTGTCTCTCTCACTTTAGTTGAACCGAGTGTGGCTACGCCCGGTCCTTGCGAAGGTTAAAACGGAGTCTATTTGACGAACTATCGTTGTGGTTTTGATGCGTAGGTGAGATTGGTTCTTGCTTAAGCCCGTAGCAGCCACGTAAAACTTGCAACAACAAAGTAGAGGACGTCTAACTTGTTTTTGCAGGGCATGTTGTGATGTGATATGGTCAAGGCATGATGCTAAATTTTATTGTATGAGATGATCATGTTTTGTAACCGAGTTATCGGCAACTGGCAGGAGCCATATGGTTGTCGCTTTATTGTATGCAATGCAATCGCGATGTAATGCTTTACTTTATCACTAAACGGTAGCGATAGTCGTGGAAGCATAAGATTGGCGAGACGACAACGATGCTACGATGGAGATCAAGGTGTCGCGCCGGTGACGATGGTGATCATGACGGTGCTTCGGAGATGGAGATCACAGGCACAAGATGATGATGGCCATATCATATCACTTATATTGATTGCATGTGATGTTTATCCTTTATGCATCTTATCTTGCTTTGATTGACGGTAGCATTTTAAGATGATCTCTCACTAATTATCAAGAAGTGTTCTCCCTGAGTATGCACCGTTGCGAAAGTTCTTCGTGCTGAGACACCACGTGATGATCGGGTGTGATAGGCTCTACGTTCAAATACAACGGGTGCAAAACAGTTGCACACGCGGAATACTCAGGTTATACTTGACGAGCCTAGCATATACAGATATGGCCTCGGAACACGGAGACCGAAAGGTCGAGCGTGAATCATATAGTAGATATGATCAACATAATGATGTTCACCGATGAAACTACTCCATCTCACGTGATGATCGGACATGGTTTAGTTGATTTGGATCACGTGATCACTTAGAGGATTAGAGGGATGTCTATCTAAGTGGGAGTTCTTAAGTAATATGATTAAACTGAACTTAAATTTATCATGAACTTAGTCCTGGTAGTATTTTGCAAATCATGTTGTAGATCAATAGCTCGCGTTGTTGCTTCCCTGTGTTTATTTTGATATGTTCCTAGAGAAAATTATGTTGAAAGATGTTAGTAGCAAAGATGCGGATTGGATCCGTAATCTGAGGTTTATCCTCATTGCTGCACAGAAGAATTATGTCCTTGATGCACCGCTAGGTGACGGACCTATTGCAGGAGCAGATGCAGACGTTATGAACGTTTGGCTAGCTCAATATGATGACTACTTGATAGTTTAAGTGCACCATGCTTAACGGCTTAGAATCGGGACTTCAAAGACGTTTTGAACGTCATGGACCATATGAGATGTTCCAGGAGTTGAAGTTAATATTTCAAGCAAATACCCGAGTTGAGAGATATGAAATCTCCAACAAGTTCTATAGCTAAAAGATGGAGGAGAATCGCTCAACTAGTGAGCATGTGCTCAGATTGTCTGGGTACTACAATCGCTTGAATCAAGTGGGAGTTAATCTTCCAGATAAGATAGTGATTGACAGAATTCTCTAGTCACCATCACCAAGTTAGTAGAACTTCGTGATGAACTATGATATGCAAGGGATAACAAAAACGATTCCCAAGCTCTTCGTAATGCGGAAATTGACGAAGGTAGAAATCAAGGAAAACATCAAGTGTTGATGGTTGACAAGATCACTAGTTTCAAGAAAAGGGCAAAGGGAAGAAGGGGAACTTCAAGAAGAACGGCAAGCAAGTTGCTGCTCAAGTGAAGAAGCCCAAGTCTGATCCTAAGCCTGAGACTAAATGCTTTTACTGCAAAGGGACTGGTCACTGGAAGCGGAACTACCCCAAGTGATTGGCGGATAAGAAGGATGGCAAAGTGAACATAAGTATATTTGATATACATGTTATTGATGTGTACTTTACTAGTGTTTATAGCAACCCCTCAGTATTTGATACTAGTTCAGTTGCTAAGATTAGTAACTCGAAACGGGAGTTGCAGAATAAACAGAGACTAGTTAAGGGTGAAGTGACGATGTGTGTTGGAAGTGGTTCCAAGATTGATATGATCATCGTCGCACACTCCCTATACTTTCGGGATTAGTGTTGAACCTGAATAAGTGTTATTTGGTGTTTGCGTTGAGCATGAATATGATTTGATCATGTTTATTGTAATACAGTTATTCATTTAAGTAAGAGAATAAATTGTTGTTCTGTTTACATGAATGAAACCTTATATGGTTGCACACCCAATGAAAATAGTTCGTTGGATCTCGATCGTAGTGATACACATAATCATAATATTGAAACCAAAAGATGCAAAGTTAATAATGATAAGTGCAACTTGTTTGTAGCACTGCCGTTTAGGTCATATTGGTGTAAAGCGCATGAAGAAACTCCATACTGATGGGCTTTTGGAATCACTTGATTATGAATCAGTTGATGCTTGCGAACCATGCCTCATGGGCAAGATGACTAAGACTCTGTTCTTCAGAACAATGAAGCGAGCAATAGATTTGTTGGAAATCATACATACTGATGTATGTGGTCCGATGAATATTAAGGCTCGCGACAGGTATCATTATTTTCTGATCTTCACAGATGATTTGAGCAGATATGAGTATATCTACTTGATGAAACATAAGTCTGAAACATTTGAAAAGTTCAACGAATTTCAGAGTGAAGTGAAAAATCATCGTAACAAGAAAATAAAGTTTCTACGATCTGATCGTAGAGAAGAGTATTTGAGTTACGAGTTTGGCCTTCAGTTAAAAACAATGTGAAATAGTTTCACTACTCATGCCACCTAGAACACCACAATGTTATGGTGTGTCCGAACGTCGTAATCGTACTTTATTGGATATGGTGCGATCTATGATGTTTCTTGCTGATTTACCATTGTCGTTTTGGGGTTATGCATTAGAGACAGCTGCATTCACGTTTAAAATAGGGCATCATCTAAATCCGTTGAGACGACACCGCATGAACTATGGTTTAGCAGTAAACCTAAGCTGTTGTTTCTTAAAGTTTGGAGTTGCGATGCTTATATGAAAAAGGGTTTTTCAACTTGATAAGCTCGAACCCAAATCGGAGAAGTGCGTCTTCATAGAATACCCAAAGGAAATTGTTGGGTACACCTTCTATCACAGATCCGAAGGCAAATTTGTTGCTGATAATAGATCCTTTCTAGAGAAGGAGTTTTTCTCGAAAGAAGTGAGTGGGAGGAAAGTAGAGCTTGATAAGGTAATTTGTACCTTCTCCCGAATTGAAAATAGTTCATCACTGAAATCAGTTCCAGTGATTCCTACACCAATTAGTGAGGAAGCTAATGATGATGATCATGAAACTTCAGATCAAGTTACTACAGAACCTCGTAGGTCTTCCAAAGTACGGTCCGCACCAGTGTGGTACGGTAATCCTGTTCTGAAAGTCATGTTACTAGACCATGATAAACCTACGAACTATGAGGAAGCGATGATGAGCCCAGATTCCGCGAAATGGCTTAAGGCCATAAAATCTGAGATATGATCCATGTATGAAAACAAAGTATGGACTTTGATTGACTTGCTCGATGATCAGCAAGCCATGTTAAATAAATGGATCTTCAAGAGGAAGACGGACACTGATAGTAGTGTTACTATCCACTAAGCTCGACTTGTTGCAAAAGGTTTTTCAACAAGTTCAAGGGGTTGAATACGATGAGATTTTCTCACTCGTATCGATGCTTAAGTCTGTCTGAATCATGTTAGCAATTGCCACATTTTATGAAATCTGGCAAATGGATGTCAAAACTGCATTCCTTAATGGATTTACTAAAGAAGAGTTGTATATGATACAACCAAAAGGTTTTGTCAATCCTAAAGGTGCTAACAAAATGTGCAAGCTCCAGCGATCCATCTATGGACTGGTGCAAGCATCTCGGAGTTGGAATATACGCTTTGATAAATTGATCAAAGCATATAGTTTTATATGGACTTACGATGAAGCCTGTATTTACAATAAAGTGAGTGGGAGCACTACAGCCTTTCTGATTAGTATATGTGAGTGACATATTGTTGATCAGAAATGATGTAGAATTTTTCTGCAAAGCATAAAGGAGTATTTTAAAGGAGTTCTTTAAAAAGAAAAGACCTCAGTAAAAGCTACTTACATATTGAGCATCAAGATCTATTGAGATAGATCAAGACGCTTGATAAGATTTTCAATGAGTACATACCTTGGCAAGATTTTGAAATAGTTCAAAATGGAACAGTCAAAGAAAGAGTTCTTGCCTGTGTTGCAAAGGTATTGAGTAAGACTCAAATCCCGACCACAGCAGAAAATAGAAAGAGAATGAAAAGTCATTCCCTATGCCTCAGTCATAGGTTCTATAAAGTATGCTATGTACCAGACCTATTGTATACCTTGCTCTGAATTTGGCAAGGGAGTACAATAGTGATCTAGGAGTAGATCACTGGACATTGGTCAAGAATATCCTTAGTAAGGACTAAGGAGATGTTTCTCGATTATGGAGGTGATAAAAGAGTTTATTGTAAAAGTTACATCAGTGCAAACTTTTACACTGATCCAGATGACTCTAAGTCTCAACCTGAATACATATTAAAAGTGGGAGCAATTAGCTAGAGTAGCTCCGTGCAGAGCATTGTGGACATAAAATATTTGCAAAATACATACGGCTCTGAATGTGACAGACCCGTTGACTAAGCTTCTCTCACGAGCAAAACATGATCACACCTTAGTACTCTTTGGGTGATAATCACATAGCGATGTGAACTAGATTATTGACTCTAGTAAACCCTTTGGGTGTTGGTCACATGATGATGTGAACTATGGGTGTTAATCATATACAGATATGAATATTGGTGTTAAATCACATGGTGATGTGAACTAGATTATTGACTCTAGTGCAAGTGGGAGACTGAAGGAAATATGCCCTAGAGGCAATAATAAAGTTATTATTTATTTCCTTATTTCATGATAAATGTTTATTATTCATGCTAGAATTGTATTAACCGGAAACATAATACATGTGTGAATACATAGACAAACATAGTGTCACTAGTATGCCTCTACTTGACTAGCTCGTTTATCAGAGATGGTTATGTTTCCTAGCCATAGACAAAAGAGTTGTCATTTGATTAACGGGGTCACATCATTAGGAGAATGATGTGATTGACTTGACCCATTCCGTTAGCCTAGCACTTGATCGTTTAGTATTCTGCTATTGCTTCCTTCATGACTTATACATGTTCCTGTAACTATGAGAATTGTGTAACTCCCGTTTACCGGAGGAACACTTTGGGTACTACCAAACGTCACAACGTAACTGGGTGATTATAAAGGAGTACTACAGGTGTCTCCAAAGGTACATGTTGAGTTAGCATAATTTAAGATTAGGTTTTGTCACTCCGATTGTCGGAGAGGTATCTCTGGGCCCTCTCGGTAATGCTCATCACCTAAGCCTTGCAAGCATGTAACTAATGAGTTAGTTATGAGATGAAGTATTACAGAACGAGTAAAGAGACTTGTCGGTAACGAGATTGAACTAGGTATTGGATACCGACGATCGAATCTCGGACAAGTAACATACCGATGACAAAGGGAACAACGTATGTTGTTATGCGGTTTGACCGATAAAGATCTTCGTAGAATATGTAGGAACCAATATGGGCATCCAGGTCCCGCTATTGGTTATTGACCAGAGATGTGTCTCAGTCATGTCTACATCGTTCTCGAACCGTAGGGTCCGCACGCTTAAGGTTTCGATGACAGTTATATTATGAGTTTATGTATTTTGATGTACCGAAGGTTGTTCGGAGTCCCGGATATGATTACGGACATGACGAGGAGTCTCGAAATGGTCGAGACATAAAGATTGATATATTGGACGGATATATTTGGACACCGGAAAGGTTCCGGAGAAGTTTGGAGCCCCGGGAGGTTACCGGAACCCCCCGGGAGGTATATGGGCCTTATTGGGCCCATGTAGGAGGAAGAGAGAAGGAGCAAGGGAAGGGGGCGCGCCCCCCCAAGCCCAATCCGAATTGGGGAGGGGGGCCGGCCCCCCCTTTCCTTTCTCCTTCCCCCTCTTCCTATTACTACTACTAGTACTACTTCCTAATACTAGTACTCTTTCCTTCCCCCTCCAAATAAGATAAGGAAAAGAGAGGGAAACCTACTTGGAGTAGGTTTCCCCCTCCTCATGGCGCGCCCCCCTAGGGCCGGCCACCTCCTCCCTCCCTCCTTTATATACGGGGGTAGGGGGGGCACCCTAGAACACACAAGTTGATCATTGATCGTTCCTTAGCCGTGTGCGGTGCCCCCCTCCACGATATTACACCTCGGTCATATTGTAGCGGTGCTTAGGCGAAGCCCTGCAATAGGAGAACATCAAGATCGTCACCACGCCGTCGTGCTGACGGAACTCCCCCTCGGCGCCTCTGCTGGATCGGAGATCGAGGGTGCGTCATCGAGCTGTACGCGTGTCAAGAACTCGGAGGTGCCGGAGTAACGGTACTTGGATCGGTTGAACCGGAGGACGTACGACTACTTCCTCTATGTTGCGTCAACGCTTCCGCTTCGGTCTACGAGGGTACGTAGACAACACTCTCCCCTCGTTGCTATATCATCACCATGATCTTGCGTGTGCGTAGGAAATTTTTTTTTGAAATTACTACGTTCCCCAACATGTTTTTGGCGGGGACTTTAGGCAGGTTCTTCCGGTCGTCAGAAGGGGGTCGCGGGGCCAAATAATTGATGCAACCCTCCGAAGCTCTCATCTATGGAAGGGCATGCGTCAGCTTCGGCTCATCACCAACATGAGGGCTCATAATGACACGTGGTTTGCCGATTACTTGCTAAGGGTCGGCAATGGCACTGAGGAAGTTGATGATCAAGGCAACATAGTACTCCCTGAAGATATTTGTCTGCCGTCTACAGGCGAGGTTGACGACCTGGAGAAGCTTATTGAGCACGTATTTCCGAGTCTAGACGACAACATGGCTGATTCGAATTACATGACATCTCGAGCAATCCTTTCCACAACTAACGACAATGTAGACAAAATAAACATCCGCATGATAGATCGTTTTCATGGAGATGAAGTAATCTACCATAGTTTTGACAGTGCAGAGGATGACCCATATGGCTACTATGCTTAGGAGTTTCTGAATGGATTGACTCCTAACGGTCTTCCTCCGCATGCTCTAAAACTAAAGCTGAACTGCCATGTGATACTTCTAAGGAACATTGATCCAGCTAATGGGCTTTGTAATGGCACGAGGCTTGTTGTTAGAGGTTTTGAGAGGAACACCATTGATGCAGAAATCGTGATTGGACAACACGCTGGCAGGAGGGTCTTCCTTCCTCGAATACCTCTCTGCCCATCTGAAAGTGATATGTTTCCGTTCAAGTTTAAGAGAAAACAATTTCCTATAAGGCTTAGCTTTGCTATGACCATTAACAAGGCTCAAGGGCAGACCATCCCGATTGTTGGTGTCTACCTACCCAATCCCGTGTTCTCACATGGTCAGCTCTATGTTGCTTTGTCTCAAGCCACCGCGAAGAGAAACATAAAGATACTCATTCAGAAGGAGAAGCCGAAGGAGAAGACCAACAAGCATAAGGACAATCCAAAAAAGCGTAAAAGAACTAGCGTGTCCTTACTGACCTCGATGAAGAACATCGTCTACAAGGAAGTCCTTACAGGTTGAAGACCCGTTAATATCAAGGCAGGTTTTGTAATGACAGAGCAATTACTCATGCGATTGTCTAGACATGATGTAATTTGTTTTTCTACATGTATATTTTAATTTGTTATTTTGATAGCTGGAGGTATATTCGATCATCGCAAGATACGCACTGCAGTTCAATAATCAGCCGTCATATTGGCACCATCATCGCTGTTATGTATTTAATGCAATTGTTGTTTTTTTGTGAGTGTACATGTTACACAGCGTACTATTTAGTGTGTTAGCTGCCATCCAGATCTAATGATTGGCCTACTAAATTCATTGGACATGCAAATGGAATTTTTTAATTAAGGCAAGTTATCATACCCGTTCTTATTTATTTTGTTTATTTGATACTATGCTTGACTGTGAATTTATTGGCGTCCTTATTATCTATCTATTATTCTGGCGTCCTTATTATGTACATATTATTCTGATATGTCACAACTTAAAGATTTAGAACGGTTTGAATTATAAGATGAACACACGAATAAGGGAAGTTTGTCCAACTTTTGAAATTATATTTTGCATATGTACTTTTAATAATTAATAAAGTGCGTGTAATGCCATTTTCTAATAAGTTTAAATACCCATTAGACTCTGTAGTTTGTGCCAATGCAAATGTCTGTTTGCTGAAGTGTGCAATTTTCATCAAAAGTTATATTACCAGTACTTTCACCCAGCTATACTAATTAACTAACATTTCAATTCAAGTTACATATTACTCTTTTCCATTGGTTCATTTACGTTTATGAGTTTACTATTGACTCGACAGAAACAGTTCTAAACTATAGATTGTACAAGGCTGCATTAATCTTGAACCTGGCGAGGATTGCTTCAGGGAGCAAGCATCGTTTCATGGTTTTCTGGTCCATGAGAACTTGTGTTAGGCTGATATTGAGCATCGTGTGATGTGAAGCCTGCGCGGGACATGCAAGGATTCCACGAAGATGGCTGGTTGGTCTGAGGGTGGTCGACTTATAGTTGACCATGCCATGACTATTTGCTGTGCTGGCATCAAATAATGAAATGTTCATCGAAATGTGTATCCTTTACTAGCTGCCATGTAATACTAGAAATGAGAGCATGCACTAGATTTATATGGAGCTCCAAATTCATGCTAAATAATTAAACCGCAGCAACATGAAACTATTAAAGAAATTACTATAGTTATTTATATAAAGCCTAAAAGATATCATTGGAGGACTTTTTGATGGATTTTTTATGTTGCTAATACTTTGTGACCTGTTATTTAGCATGCAGGTTATTTTTTATTGGCATGTTTAAAACATAGCCTCAAACTAAAATTATAAATAATTTAATTTTACAAGACGCAGACTTATTAATATATATCCAAAATATAAGATGCTGATGACCAGATATAATATCCGGAAACAAATAATATATTATCGGCATACTTAGTATTAATTACGGCATGTGATCATATCCGGTCTTTACAAAATGGCATGTTTAATATTTTTCATTGTAATCTAATACTTGGTTGATCACGCAGAATCACAAACATGATTCCAGTGACTATATAGTAATTGTAATCATATGAGTTGATTCATTTTTTGATTTTGTAATTATTGTTTCCTTATAAACATCTATAAAATGCTTCACAATTTAAGCAGCCAAACCCAAACCATACCGCTCTTGCACCCTTGCCACTACACCTATCTTTGACATGTCATCATCCAACAGCATTGATGGCGCTGATGATCATCAACAAGAACAAGAAGATAAGAAGGAGCTGCACCCTGATGAAGAACCGAACAGAGATGGGAATATTGGTGAGGGATCTGCACCGAGATGTAAGAAACTAAAGAAGAATGAGCATGTCCTGCCTGTGCAATTCCCATCCATGCTTTCGTCGAACCATTTTGCTAACCTAATCCGACGTTGTGAGGTGCATCACATCCCTCATGCACATCTCCCCTCAGGCTGGGATATCCAGCGTAACACAGGGTCAAGTGCAGCGAGGAAAGACGTTTGGGGATCCAACAATTATGAGATTCTATAGGCACAGAAGCATACTAGCATGTTGGTGCAGGTTTTGATTGAACACATAAATCTTCTGACGAAGTTGGTCGAGAAGCTTATTCAAGAGAGGGACAAGAAGCCACGACCAGCTGACAAGGACGAAGCATAAGCAAATTTACAGTAATGTTGACATGATAGATTGTTTCTTTTATCATCCCGTGTAACCGTTCAGACTTGAACAATAATAAAGTTTGCTTTTCAGTTCATTTATGGATGCTACGTGTGTCCTAACTATGCTCAATGACAATTCGATTTTCCCTTAATTCTTATTTATAATTCCCTAATTACGCTCTAATTTCTTAAACTAATTATACACGACGATAGCGTGACCAGAAAAACAGCTTAATTTCAGAATATAATTTGTCACGCTAACTCTTAGTCGAAAGTCCTAATTGCAGGCATGCACACTATCTCTCCCGTCTCGATATCAGCACCTTCATTTGTACCTTCATTTGTCATTTAGATAGTCGTGATGAAAAATAATAAACAAGTTTCGCCCGTTGTGCAATTATATTATTTGATATAGATGATGATTGTAAAGTTATGTGTTAGGCACGATATATCATTTGTCCCATAGCTACGCACGGGCAGATACCTATATCAAAATTTTATATATCATCAAGTTAATGAAAAAAAGAAATATATTATAATTAATTAATATATTAATGTGAATATAAGAAAGGTTAATAAACATCCATAAAAATGAAAGTATGTTTATCAAAGGCAAGTTATAAATCACATGCGTTTTCATAGGCAAGTGATCATAATTTTAATCATACCGAATATCATGGACCGATTTTGTTATGTACGTTTCCTTGTTTAATACATCCCGATTTAATAGGTTGCCGAATATTACATATCTGAATATAGATAATTCACCCATGGGGGCCTAGCCAGCCAAAACCAAATTTTCATCACTTTTTCATTTTCCCGCCGCCCACCATGCTTATATAAATAACCCCCGCTGCCCACAAATTGTCTGTACAGCAAAAGTCATCTCCTCCACGACGACCATGGTGATCTCATACGGACTGATCACATCTAAGAGGGTGGTGGCGCCGGCGCCAGCTTCTGTCACCAGTACACTCATCTCCCCTCCGATGAACAGGCAAGATATAATAATCTTTTAGTACGTCTATTTGCCATCACTATATAACGGGTTTTTCTATTGAAATCATCACCATTGTTTTGCCACTTGTTCTTTTATCTAAAAAGATGGATCACATGGGATACACTATAACTTATTAATAGGCTTGGCCATCAAAACATCTATTGTCGGCTTGTTTTCATCTTGTATATTTGTTAAAACCAGATGGACAGTTAGTCTGAATTACATATACTTTTTTTCTTCATCGTGTACAAACCAGATGTAGCAAGCACTAACACAATCACCTGAGTATATTACTATTTTATTAGCATTCATTTATATAGTTCCATAAGTTATTAGATTGATGGTGTGGCTGTAATCTCATTGGGGTTGTTTCTTATAACCATTGGGTACTGCATGATTTCAAAACCATATTTATCCCATATGCAATAGTACTGATTGCAAAGAAGGCACCTGGAGAGAACATGAATAATATGTATAAATTTCACATGATTAGTGTTTGGCCACTAGAATGTTATGGTGCTTGTCTGCTAAATTTTGTGCTCCACATGGAAATGCATATTACCTGATCCTTTTGTTTTTTATACGCACAGGAACATGAATTTTCATCACGTCCAAATGGAACACATTTATTATAATTGCTGGATTATTCAAGCTAGGGTCATGTGGAAGGCTCACATCAAAGAGAATGGAATGGGAAACTTGTACCTTCAGTGCATACTACTCGATCGGCATGTAAGAATACTTTATAGCCCATATATTGTAAATACAATTTTGATATACATGTTTATTTGCTCATTGTTGTTATGTGTCATGATAATATGCTAGGGAACAAAGATGGAAGCGATTGCATACAACAGCCAGGCAATCCGTTTCAACAACGTGCTAGAAACCGGTAGGACCTATGATTTCAATCGCGTCGGGTTTAACCCCACAGAAATGCCAGATGGTCATTTCTGGTACCTAGCCATGGACTTTGTCGCCACGCTAAGTTCTATGACCGAGGTTACGATGTCGGCGCAGCAGATAACGTCGACAATTTGCCCACCGTGCTTTCCACAATTCGCAGAAATCTTTGAGCTACGGGACAAAACCATCACGGGTGCATCATTTAGTTAGTTGATTGTGCATATTAATCCGTACAACTCAGAGTCTCATTGTGATTTAAATTTTGTAGATGTGGTTGCTGTCCTTGCCTATGTTGGTCAGATAGAATTTAAGTGGGATGCAATATATAGGCGCCGCGTCCCTTCTCTCTAAATTGGCCTCATGAACTTTCAGTAAGCGCCAATTATAATATGAGTTTATCATATGCTTATTTATGCAATTCTATTTCTGCAATGATACTCACATTTGTATTTGTTTATAGACGGCAGATAATTTTCTTACGTGTACGTGAAGAACACGTTGGGCCTAACTTCTGGTGTTTGCAATGCACTGACAACCTGTTCGAGAAGTTAGCTGTAACTTATATACAGGTAAATCAGAGGCATCGTTGCTTGCAAACTATGAGGGAGAGCACATTCTTCTTCTCTCCCAACATTAATTATGATCATCATTATCTACAAGGTAGGGGATGCGTTCTATTTTTAATTTGTTTTCAATAGAATTTTTTCTGTAATACTATGTCACTACTATATAACACTGATTGTTTTCGTAGATATCCATGAAGCCAGTCTGACGACACTTGATGAAACACGTGCGTACGTCAATCGTGTTGTTCAAGGTAGGAACAATGGACGTCAGAAGTATCATAGCTGCAATTAGAGCATTCTTGAGGGTTTTGGACGACTTACTATGTACTGATGCATAATCAAATGTCGCGAATAAATTGCTTCTATAGTTTTGTTATGGATTGAATTGAGAATTATCATTTTGGCATTATGATTAATGTATTATACATATGTATACCTTCATATTACGCAGTGTTCAATATTTCGTCTTACGCTGTCGTCTTTTTCCCGTCTCTCCCCCACCATTTCTTTTTTCACACAAGCCAGGAAAGGTAACATCACACACACGCAGCTGTTAGTTTATTCGAAAAACTGACTTAGTCCTCTTCCCCTCGTGCGATCCCAACACAGGCATGATCCTAAGATAACAACACGCGCACCCACGCCTCCGCCGACGCATGTTTGGCCCCAACCGCCCGAGTCCTCTGGTCCATGTTCTCCTTCTCTTATCCCTCCTTCGTTTATGCCTAATCGATCCTAACACGATGGTGCGCGCATGACTCGCATGCACGGATTATGTTCCAGTTGGAATATATATCAGACAATAGTTGCTTCATTTGTTCATCTATGACTTTTTTTCTCCTGACTATGAGCATTATAGTTTATTAATTGATCTTTAAAGTTTTGCGTGAATAAAAGGCCAATGTTAGGTGTTTCATGCACTATTATATTGTGACAAGACTCAGTACTGCTTTATTTTTTTTGATCAAGTAAGCTATACACAATATATCTACACCATTGCCACGCACAGGCGCCTATGCATTTTATCATGATGACTACAGTTTTTTTATGGCAACTTGTAAGTATGGAAGGATATGGGCCACTTTCCGATTACATGATATCGATTACTTAAAGTTTTCAATACGATGTAGTATCCAATCTAACGGTGTGGCCTACCATAGTCGAGCCTTAAAAGGAAAATTATATCCTGCTTGTTTTGTAATGGATACATGCACGGATTTCATGATTTGGGCACCTTCCAAACCATACAACATGCTAATTCCTCACCGACCTGTTGGAAGGACAATTCCCCTCCGTTTATCATATATATGGCCCGACTGTGATTCCACAATTGTCTAATGCCCCCTCGCTCGCTCATCCCAGTACTAAGACGACTTTCTGCCCGCGGTAATGGCTGCAATGCCGATTTTTGATGGAGTGGACGACGCAGTCCAGTACATCTACAACTAGGTCATGGTTTCCTCAAACAAGGAGGAATTAGAGTTTGTTCTGGCAGCCCTAAACTTCATCCATTTGTTAATTGCAATTGATTGCCGTTTCATGATTTGGGCACCTTCCAAAAAAACATGTGTAAAATTATTCTATCATTTCTATAGACACGTTTGCCATGTCTTAAGATACTTATAGACTTTTTTATGCACGATGATTTGCAACACACGTTGAACAGTTTGCAAATAAATGTAGACAAAATTTCATAGTACACGTTAAACAGATTAAATATCCATAAATTACATATATAGTTTGTTTGGTCATAGAAGGCCGGTTTATTTATAAGTTTTTTTTCGGAAATATATGGGACACCTTCTACTTAACGTAGAAGGATAAGATCCGTCCGCAGCTGAAAATATTTTATACTAGGAAATGAATAATATAGACATGCACGGATGGAATGATATGGGGCACCTTCCATCTGCCTTAAGGTACCATGTGTTGTGACACTTAATGCATCCGATGCTGAGAATCAGGCGTAATTAATAGTTTGCTTATTATTTGGCTTTCAAAAACGGAAGTTGCTTTATTATTTGGAAGGCTCATATGTCTATATGATGCAGCTGCCATACAGGAACTGATCCCTTCATATAACCTCAGACGAGCTCCTGTTTCAACACCCACCCCAGTCTTCACCAATTTTCGATCTCTCACGACTCTCATCAATGGAGGCTGTGCATGAGCCAGTGGATGTTCAGCTCGCACCACAGGAGGCTTTGCCCGCCCCTCAGGAGGCTGTGGGCAATGTGAATGCCCTAGAAGATGCCGTTGAATACATTTTTCAATTTATCACTGTTGTCCAGGACGATGAGGCACTAAAGTAAGTTACACTGCTCTTCATATTACTCTCATACACATCAAGCTAGATATCAGTTGGGCAACACAGCAGGCTAGACATAATTAACCATGATAGTCCACTATATTATGTTTGGTTGTCTAGGTGTTTTATATATTTTAGTGTATATAATTATTGCACTATTGCGCCTTTGTTAAATATTGTATGTGTGCCTCTGTATCACACCATTTTACCTATGGTACATGTGCCCATGTTATTTTTATACCTCTATAAGATTATTAAAGACAAAATAGCTACCAGTTTATCACAAAAGAGGTACCGTGTTTTAAAGCAAGTAATTTTGATTCACTGCTTTACATTATACAAAATAGTTAGTCTAAATGTGATACATAGATGGATGGATGTGATTTGGTAAAGATTGGTCTGCATTATTTGGGCAGCACAATCTGGATTAGAAGCAAGCGACCATATCAGATTGAAATCAGCCTACGGATGCTCCAGGAAACAATTAGCCTTTTTGGAATAATTCATCCTAAGTGCTTCAATCTTGCAGTTCGTAAGCTTGCAAGCACTGAAATAGAGAGCACTGCAGGTACTAGAATGCTTGGAAACAAACATTTTTTCGACTTGCAGTTTCATTCTCTGGCACGGGCCCTCAGACACTCTTCAATGGAGCAAGAAACACGCACCGCGGTGCTGATTGACAATGCCATTGTTCGGCCGTTTCCTAAATATGATGTGTTCAACTCTAACATTGTAAGATACTCATTTTTATAAAGTAATTTGCTTGTTCTATTTTGTACTAACATGTGTCTATTTACGACAGTATCTACTACCATTTGTTGCCGTGGATTCTTCGTACGGACTACTTGTAGTCGACATGGAATATAGGAGGGTTCTCCCAATTGATCCATCAATCGACGTCTATGTTGGACCATACAACTTTCATAACACTGAAACGAGGAAGGAAATCACAATGTTGAAACAAGAGTTCAACAATGTGTTGCAGATGAGGATCCATGGTTGGAATACGAATCTCATGGACTGGTCAACGCACGGCATCGCTTCAAATGGCAGGCGGTAATATAGTAAATCGATCACACGCGTTATAAGCAGACCGTTATAGTTTTAATATAGTTACTTTTTTTTGTAACAGCAACGACTCCGCTTTCCTTGTCCTGCAGGAGATGGCCCACCAGAATGGTACTACTGATTCTGGTAGGAAGACAACTCACGTAAGTACACAATACCTAGGTTTATTGTTCGATTTGCTTACTAGCAATTTATAAATTAATATTTTTCTATATTCTCTAGGATTCAATACAGCTCAGAAAGAACCTGCTGGTCCAGATGCTGACGATAAAAAACAATGAAGCAGCTGGAAACATACCAGATGAAATTAAAGCGGCATTGAGGGTTTTAAACGACTGAATATGGTCCATTGCATTTTCGTATGTCGCAAATAAATGGCAATTACATCTTTGTTAGGGATCGTATTGAGAATTATCTATTTGGCAATACAGAGAAATATAAAATTCATTGGATGGTATATACAGGTTTAAATACTTTGTTTTGATTTGGATATATTAAACATTTGTTTTGCGACGCACCCTATAACTCAAAATATCACGTCAATTATAACAGTAAAGTCATGAACTACATAATTAGCAATACGAACTATATATAACTAACACGTCACTGCCTACTTATCAACATCAGCGCTATAAGAAAAGCGGTTGTCGTAAATCACGACGCTCAGCTCCTTTAAGTTTAGTATATAGAGTGATGACAACAAAGTTAAGGCGATAAATGACAACTGTCCCCACACAGAAACCTTGACTGATTTGACACACCAGCCTTTGCAGCTAAGGCCAAAAGTTCTTGAGGAAGGGAATATAATACCCATCAGGGCCAGAGGCCTCCTTCGGGTTGGCAGAGTTAATGACCTCATTCTCGGTGTTTTAGATCATGTTACATTTGTCCCATAGAGAGGGAGAGACAGATAGACCACCCTCCTGCTTAGCCCCGAACATAGAAGAGAATAATTCCACAATGTGGGATATGATGAGGGATTGATCCGAAGCCCTAACGGCATTAAGGATGATGCAATCTAAAACATCTTCTTCTTCTTCTATCATTGGGGATTCCCCTTTAAGAGTCCAATTGAGGGTACCACGCTGAGGCCAATATATCTCTGCCTGCTGATGCAGCTGCACCAGAGCGGCTTCAAGGTTGTATCAGACTGACCAATCATTTTCCGAGAGGCCTATCGCATGTGCTAAAAGGTCCAAGCTCGCGAACTTTGGCTCTAAAGAATTTTTTTCACTGCGGGTCTCCGCTGCTCTGTTAAGAGACCAGCCCCTAATAAACTGTCGAAAAGCTCATACGAGCATTTGTGCCAGTCGTCCATGGCCCGAAACTATAAATGTGAAGGGATAAGAAGTATAGAAATCTTGGTAAAAAGAATATTGATGAAGCCCTCCACTAGAAGCCAGGAAGCATCAAACTGGAATCACGAAGAGGTCATAGGTTGGTTTATGCCAGCATCCAAAATGAGGGGAGCTGGAACTATATGGGTTTGAATACTTTTTTTTTGTTTTGGATTTATTAAACATTTGTTTTGCGACGCATCATATAACTCGAAATATCAGGTCAATTATAACAGTAAAGGCTTGAACTACATAATTAGCAATACGAACTATATATACCTAACACATCAATGCCTACTTATCAACATCAGCATTAAAAGAAAAATCACTTGTCGTAAATCTATGGGTGATGGAAAGTATGTACCTTATATTCAAAGCTTATTGAAAGTCAACAATTATTTCCTGCATGCTTTACCTGCAAATTAAAGTGGAGCTTGACCCTATTATCATGTTGTAATGGACTGAAGTTATCATAATGTTGTGGATGTTAATCTTACATGAGAAGGCATCAAGGCTCCCCCTGATTGTAGATTCACCAAGGTTTTGTTGATAAATTAACACATTTACACTGAAAACAGGCATATGTAATACGATATATTAGCATAAAGGAAATCCCATGTTACCATGAGCACGACGAGTTCAAAAAAGCAAAAAATATGACATACCAGTCGAAATAGCTTCATGCTTAATGTCAACTCATACACATAACAACCAGAACAGATGTGTGTCTAGAAGCTTAGCTTCATAATAAAATCTGTCAAATGAAAACATCAAAAGGTAACTACAATGAATTTATATACAGTAAACCAAAACAGAAAAATAAAAGGCCAAAGCATTATTTTTCAGTAATAAAAAAAGTGAACAAACAGTTCATTTTAACTTCACCGTTACAACTTTAATATTTTAATAGACAAATCATAGTTAATAAAGCCTCATTATTTCATTTGTCTGGGATAGAAAAATAAGATCGTATTAAATCTAGAGATATGATTACCCTAATAATGATATAATGCTTGTACATACAGACGACCACGGGGAGGAGGAAAATGAAGTTTCTTTTATTTCCCTTTCTGTTGTATTGACAAAACAAGTGGGCTAAAATAATGGAATCGGGAATATATTATCTGATACTGGGAGAAAGATCAGATCCGTCCACAAGTAAAAATATTGTATACATGGAAATGAATAACTGCTTTAATTAAACGACGCTGATCATTTGGAAGGGAATATCAACTCTCCAATTTATTAGATGTCACGGTAACAAAATGATAAACTCCATCTGCCTACTATTTAACCACCCACCCAAGTTCACATATATCCCATCAACAATTTCCGATCGAGAACTAAAGAACTAATTTTCTATCCAATGGAGGCGATCATTGGGAACGCTGCGCACGCACCCGAAGAGGGTGCGCCTGCCGCCCAGGAGGATGTTCCCGGTCCCCAGGAGGATGTGCCTGCGCCCATGGATCTTTTGCCCCCACCAATGCACGCCGTGGAAGATGCACTCCAATACATAATTCACAGTATCATGGGCATTCGAGACGAAGATACATTAAAGTAAGTTGTCTTATTATACATTATTTTGCTATATACCAATCTTGTTTGAACACTCTTTTACACAACAAGGAAAGTTAGCTAAATGGGCAATCCTAAAATATTCATAGGTACATGTCTACGTTTTTAGTTGGAGCCGACGTTACATGAACTATGTCATGCAAACAACATGAAAACAGTTTATAGATTCGATACATGTAGATACATCTAGGTGAGGACAATCTGACCTCGTGCAATGTCATGAATTCGGTTTATAGGTTAGTATAGACAAAATTAAACTAGAAGATGACCATTGAGGTCTTTTCCTAAACGTTGTTGGGCATTTTTTTCCCAGCTCAATATGGATACGAAGCTCCTGGCCGTACCAGATCGACATCACCCTCCGAATGATCCAGGACACCCTTTTTTTCATAAAAAACTTCATCCTGAATGCTCCAACCTTGTTGTGCGTAAGCTTGCGAGCACTGAATTAGAGAGGACCGTAGGCACCAACTGGGTTGGGAGCAAACATTATTTCGACTTGCAGTTTCATTCTCAGCCACAAGCCCTGAGGTACTCCTGGATGACTCTAGGAGAGCGTATCACGATGCTGATTAACTATGTTGTGGTCCAGCCTCTTCCTAAATATGATGTGTTCAAGTCTATAATTGTAAGACACGCTCTTTCTTAAGGTTATTTTTACTTATTATAATTGCAATTGACATGTGTCGACCTGCCACAGTATCTACTACCGTTGAAACTTTCGGATTCGTCGTACGGGTTACTTGTAGTCAACCGGCTGAGGAGGAGGGTTGTCGTGATGGATCCATCCTTCAACACGTTTGATCCTGAAGATAGCACTCATAACATTTTGATGAGGAAGGAAATCACACTGCTGAAGGAAGAATTCAACACTGTGTTGCAGACTAGGATCGCTGGTTGGAATACCCAAATCATGGATTGGGAAGAAGATTCCATGTCCTGTGCTGCTCGTCGGTAATCTACTAAATTGATCGCATACATAATGATGCAGACCATTATAATGTTTAATATTTTTTTGACGCAGCAAACACTCCGGCTTCTTTGTGCTACAGGAGATGGCCCACCAGATTGGTCGTTTACGTAGCATGGGCTGGATGAACACTACCGTAAGTACATAAATTATGAGTTGATGTGTGCTAATTATTATCCAACCAGTTTATTAAATGATTGAGTTTTTGCGCCTTTCCTAGGATCCAATACAGCTCAGACACCATGTTACGGTCCAGATGTTAATGTTCAAAGACAATGAAGCTGCTGCAAACATCCCGCCAGAGATTAGAGCGGCTCTGAGGGTTTTAAGCAATTGAAGATGGACTGATGCATGCAGATATGCCAATAATATTTTTCTATACTTCAGATTTGTTATGCATCGATTTGACAATTATTATTTTTGATATGAATACTTAGATAATAACTGTATGGGGTCTTCTATAGACGTATGTTTACAAATTGTAGGATGTTTTGGTATTATCAAACTATTCAAACTTTATGGTGTTTTGGTATTATTGAAGTTTGGTTTTATTACCATATTGTTGGATTATTAATTGATTTTGTTGCAACGTCCTGAATGAATCATTCGGTTGTTTGCCATGAATGAGCCGTTAGCCCCATCTGTGCAAGCTGTACATGGGTAATAGGGCTTGACGCTAGATGAGATGAGTCGCCAGGGTTTAATGTTTTTCCTAAACTAGGCAAATGCATGTGTGTGCACAGGATATTTACATCCTTCGGCAGCAGCACTGTGCCTCCAATTGTGTTAATATCTATACTACTCTTAACCAAATGAACATTTTCTTTTCTATGAGCACCCCATTATGTGTACCAAGATTAATTGGTGCCACCAGATTATCTAACGGCCTAAAACGGAGGTTATGATTGCACGTAGCAATTAATTGACGGACTATACTCTGCCGAGCGGACGAATATTCCCCCCTCATGCCACGCTCCATTCACGAAAAATTCTGCCGAGATCCCCGTGCCCCTCTCCCTCACGTAGCTCTATCCCTCAAAACCCCCACTGGTTTCCAGCGCCTCCAACCACAGCTAACTCTCACCCCCACTAATTGAAGAAGGATGTGGAGGCGGACGTGGGTTAGATATAGTTCATGCGTGTCTTATGTATGCGACCGGTCGTTGATGGGGCGGGGGTGACGCATCAGGAGTTATCCATCTTCCTCCATTATCCTATACCACTCGATTGCCGGTACCATGCGCCTCTACCTAGCCCTTTGTTGTTACCTCTGCCATGCTAAGAATTTGAGATGTGCATGAATACTGTAAGGAATAAGATAACGAGCAAGAAGCCGAGGTAGTGGATTCGGCATCTGGGTCGAGAGTAGGTCTTAGCCACGCTTCATGGTGCATGTGAAGATAAATTCAGCCATTGCCTCGGACAGGCTTTGTTCCGTCGGCGGCGCGGTGAGATAGTATATGGCAGGAGCGCACGGCTGGCCTGTTGTACGCTTACGGTGCCTTGGTGTGCAGGGGCACGACTGCGCCCGAGTATGGAGAGGGGTTTCCTTTAATGGCTTGAAGCAGGCGTGTTGTCTTGGTGTCGGCTTTGATCTGCTCTGCTCACGAAGGATGCAGAGGGGTTGGCGGCTTTGGCGCTGGGAAGAGGAAGCTGGTTGTGCTTTCTCTTGTGTTTCAGATAATATACTGTGCAACCTGTACTAATCCTCTGTGTGGCAAGGAAAACTAGGAATATGTGGGACCATGATTAAACTTGATCTTTTTGTCTCCCTCTCAAGTCTCAGTTTGGTTTGTACACCATATATGTTGGAGCTAATGTTGATGTGTAGTGATTTATCATCCATTTGATTGAAAGTTCAGGTGGTCTTGGGGACCTCTATGTGGCAGAAGATAGAGAGTTGGTGCCTTTTTGTTGCAAATAATTATAGCTTTCTAGGTAGTTCTCAACTTGATGCAATATTAAGTTGTTGTATGTGGTCCTAGGCTCACAACAAATGCTGAATCATAGCAGTGAATGTAAGTTTTATTCCATGTATAGTACGTAGCAGATTTATAGCTTACTATACTTGTATAATTCCTACAACTCCCACATTAACGTACTGGCAGCCCTAAATAGTAAAGTCCATACACGATATTGCAAAAGATCCATAAAGTCATGAATTATATTTGGCAAAAATAACTATATGTAATTATCATGTCAATGCCTACTGATCAACATCAGCGCTAAAATAAGTAGTTGATTTCATGCATCCAGAATTAGTATTGGTTACCTTTGGCATTGGGAAACCATGGAGAAACTGGAATTGAAAGCATTCATCGAACTTGTGTGGTCTCTCAGATATTACAACTGCAAAAAGTAAATTGAGACTGTACATTACTACCAAAATATGGAATGAAGTATTAGTACAAACTGTTAAATCATACAAAAATATCTAAGAGGAAAATGATTAGTGTGCATGCCGTGAATTTATTTTTGCTGTAGCTAAACTTTGGCATGCAAGCAATGAAAATCTTTTTATTTAATTAATACAATAATTTAATTCTTTAGTAAGATATGATTTTTACATCTTTTCTTATTTATTAACAGGTGTGCATTTGATGGAAAAAGGAAACAGATCTGCACCATCAACAATGGTATATATGGTAGAAAACAATGTTATATATGGTATAACTATATTCAGCCATGATCTGCTACCCAGTTATTCTCCGCATGTCCTACCTATATATGTTAACCTTGTCTGCCATCCCTCCTCCCCCTCCTTGCTGTTCTTCGGCCATCACAACAGCAGACCTGGAGGAAAATTACCCAAGGAGTACCTTGTGTAAGCAAGGACCATCTAGAAGGCGAGTTCCTCTAGGTACGAACAATTCTGGATCTTTATCTTCTCTAAAATTGTAATAGTTGTTATATTAGTATGTTTTATCTTGCATTTTCTGTATGTTCACCTTCAAAATTATAGCATGGATTCATAACACGTGATTTTCTGAAGCACATTTTATATCAATAAAAGCATGCATGCAATTCTTAACATGGCAGACAACAAACAAATAAACAAACACTTATGAAAATCTTGAATATTATGACAGTCATGATAATAAGTCCTTTCATGTAATAAAAGCCTATGCGTTGCACCGGGTGCTACAAAATGTAAATCTATGCTTACACAGTTCAAAAAAACTACGAACAATCAACATTGCAATCAGTCAAACAGCCATATCAGAACAAATAATTCAAACAATTTTGGTTAAAAATATTTGTCAAATATCTAATATCTTTTAAGTTTGCAAATCCCGTACCATTCATAGGAAACATACACATGGATATGCTCTTACTTGATTTTCCACATGGCAAGTTGAAATAATTTTTGTTGTATCAAAAGTATTGTGATAATATTTAGGATCAAACTTGATGAATGATTTCGGATTAAGTAGTTAACAAAACAATACAAATAGATCTCATTGTTGCATGCCCAAGGCTCAAACCCAATAATACACATGCACCCATAGTGAACAATAACCAGATAATTCATGTGCAAAATCATTCAAAAACATTGGCTACATGTTCTCCATTAATAATTCACAACCAATAGTCAAGTCATGTTCGTATGTAAGTTTCATAGCTTCATATATATTGAGCCTTATCTAGAAAAATAGTTGGAAATTAATAAGTGAAATTAAATTGATGGTCATGGTTGGCTGTTAATTAGTGTCAGTGTTGGCAGGCAATTATACAACTAACCATCGAGAAACGAATTTGCTACTTAAATTCATTGCTGGTTAGAATAATAGATCCATTATATAGTTTACAGAAGCTTTTAGAGATGAAGACTCATCTTAGTATAGTCGTAGGTCCGGCCGGTGACAGCGTTGGGGACTTGGTGACGACCTGGCAAACCACGCCATGCCTGGTAAACACTGCAACATATCAATTTCCTATGTGTGAACTAATTATCCATAACTACCTTAATTAAAGTAGTAGTGACTTAGCTCAAAAACTAAAAAACATTATCCATACCCCACAGAAGTTCCATCTACAAATAAACAGCCAAACATCCATTGACAACCACAGTGCTAACAAGTATCAAAATGCGCACACCTCATAGCATATCATATTTATGCTATAAATATATATGATTGAGTGGAATAGTTAAGAGCTCGTGAAAAAGGAATACTGAACATTCCAGTTTTGTATTTGATGAGCAATATGGAATGTGATGAGCAATAACAACAGCATACCTATAGCTCTCGTTCTTTCTCAGTTTTACATATTGCCCGGACCTATCCAGTATATATGTATTGTACTGCCACCATCAGTTATATATTGGCTACTTCCTAAAAAAATATGTGTTAGTGTTGGTTCACTAATAACATGTATGGCAAGCTGTTTTCATGCATCCAGTATTAGCATTGGTTACCTCTGGCATTGGGAAATCATGTAAAATATGGAATTGAGATCATTCATCGAACTTGTGTGATCTCTCATATATTACAACTGCACAAAGTTTTTGTAGACTGTACATTACTACAAAAATATGAAATTAAGTAATATTACAAAAATAGCTAAGCAGGAAAAAGATCAGTGTGCATGTCGTGAATTCGTTTTTGCGGTAGTTAAACTTGGCATGCAAGCAACTAAAATTATTTATTTAAATAATACAAAAATTTAAGTCTTTAGTAAGTTCTGATTTTGTACATATTTTCTAATTTATTCCCAGGTAACGTTTAGTTTGAAGAAGGAAATAGAACTGCACCTTACAGGTATATATGGTAGATAGTTTCTAAGCCATGTTATGCTATCCAGTTATCCTTCGCATGGCCTAATCTACCTTTCCCTTCGGCCATCACAATAGCCAGACCCGGAGGAAAATTTCACAAGGAGAACCTTGTGTAAGCAAACAACATCAAGGAGGTGAGTTCCTCTAGGTATGAATGATTCAGGATCATTAGCTTATCTTAAGGTATAAAAGTTGTTATATTAGGATCAAGTTTGGTTGATGTATAGTATCGAAAGTATGTTTTATCATTCATTCTCTGTATGTTCACCTACAACAGTATGCATGCAAATCTGAACACATGATTTTTTGAAGCACATTTTATGGCAATACAAGCATGCATGCTATTATGAACATGGCAGATAACAAACAAATAAACAAACACATTTCAAATCCTGGATACCAGTAAAATTCATTAGTTCCTTTTCTTTGTTCAGTTTGTGGTCTTAAAAAAATTTGACCAAACAAAAATACGAGAAACTGTGATATGTCTGGAAGTATAATGGAAGAAAGGTGTCTTGTAAATGTGGCAGCAAATTATCATATTGATCATGTACATTAATAAATAAATGCATACCAACCAGCTTAGCCTATAACTAAATGCATATCAATCATGTACACCAAATAAGAACACTTTCTTCTTTCTGGTGTTGCTGAGTATTTGCATTTAGTGAGCATCACTGGTAGGCCTCAAGTGTCCCATAGATGTCCAGCATCAGAAGATAAAAACATGCTTAGTCAGATTGATGCTCAAAAAACTGCCCTTCGTGCTGAAAAGGCGGCAATATGCTCCATGAGTTAGTGTCGCAATGGCAATAAATAAAAGCTACGGTCAATCCCTAAAAAGTTGTTCCTTTATGTTCGTAAGCAAGTCCTCTGCATTGGGCAACTATATGTCGCATTATCAAAAGTCACAGATATAGAAGTATTAAAGGTGTTGATCGACGACATGGAGTGCCCAAGCAAAGATAGTGCAATGAATATATTATACACATGGATTTTTTTATTCTTTTTGTTAGAAGACAACATTCCATATTCTAGATAAGAAACCATATATGTAACTAATTCACACACTTTGCTGTTGTGTGTGCACCATATAACCTTGTGTATGTTGACCGTATAGCATTGTGTATGTTCACCCTATAAGACGCAAGAAGCCGACAAGAAAACTAGCCACACCTAAATAACTGAGGTACAAAACTTAAACTGCAGCTAGCCGCATGCATGTTTCACACTAACCTGATGCTTTTGCTACATACGTCATTAAAAGTGCATGTAAACCACCTTGTTGCTATGTCAGTCAATACTTAGATGTAAGGGTCTATTGCTAGGTTCAGTTAGACTTAATGCAATTGTATCTTAATTTGATTTCAAGCTTGGAGCTATTTTTTAATCAAACCTCCAAATTATGCATAATAAAGAGTCTGATCAAGTAACTAAACTGTCCTAAATACTTACCAAAGTGGGCCAGTTCGCATCTGTAGGATCATAAATTATACAAATAGTAAGAAAATAGGATAAAATACTAAACAAGATTAAAACATGCATGTCCCCAAGACAAGAAAATGGAAGGTATTACATAGGTACACTGCATGACCGAGACTGTATCTACCAGGGGAGTATTTGTAGTAGCTTGGGCAATCGTCAGAAGAGTTGACCATGCGCAAGCAATCTGAAAACACTTCTCGATCGATTGATAGTCTCAAATCCATCTCTCTTCTCCTAAAGCTAACGTAGTAGCAGTACACGCTCAAGTAGCTAGCCCTAAATTACAGCAAACCGCGGACCTCCGGCCATTAGAAGGGACGGGGGAGGGGGGAGGGTCCGTTTGTCTCACCTTGCCGCGGAAGTGGGTGTGGGGGGAGGGGGGCGGCGGTTTGGTTGCGGAAGACGGCGGAGTGTTAGACGATGTAGACCACACACTGCACCACTGTGACTGCACCTCGTGGTGGTGCTTCTTGCCGGCGATGAAGACGACTACCTGCACCGCCGTGGCCCGTGCGTATGCCGTCGGGGAGCCGCCTCGAAACAGAAGGCGAGGAGGAGATCAGGCAAGGGAATCCACAAATGGAAGAAGTAGAGGAGGAAAGGGTTCGGACTAGCGTACCGTAGTTTCTACCGTTGCAGATCGAAGCACCAGCAACGAATCTTGAAATCTCCCAGCGCGTCGGCCCACCTCCCCACTTTGGATCGACCTTGAAATCGCCGGAAACCAGCAATGTCGCGGATCTGGACCGACCACGTCCGGATCCAGCAGCCGCGCATGCGCGATGAAGCTCGTTGCGTGCGTCCCCTCTGCCGCACACGGCTCGCTGGAGACGCATCTGTCACTGGGCGGAGTCTTGGTGGTTGCGAGAAAGGCGACGTGCGCGGTGATGCGTCGGGGGGAGCTGAGAGGGCGATAGGTGGCGACTGAGTGGAGAGGAGAGGTGAGTGGAGAAGGTAGGAGAGGGCCTGATGCGGCGTTCGCCGGGCGGAGCCGCACGGTCGCCAGCCCGTACGTGGACGCACGCGGCGTCGCGGCGGCGGATGGGAAGTGGGGCGAGGGGGAGTGAGTGGAGGGGAGAGGAGCGAGTGATTGGATAAGGGAGGCGACGGGGTAGGTGGAGAGGCGGGGAGGTGGGCCGACGCGCGGGGAGGTGGAAAAGCCGGGCGCGCTAGGGGAGGTGGGTCGTCGCTAGGAGGGGGGCTGGGCCACGTAAAGGTTTCGTCCCGAATGGGCCGGTTTTTTTCTTTTTAGTTATTTTTTTCTTTTCTGATTCATCACTTTTTTTCTCTTTTGAAAATCTAACCAAAAAACTTTGAATTTCAATATAACTTATTGAAAACACGAATATTTTTTAAAACAGTGAGCAAATATGAAAATAGCGAACAATTTGTTCAAACACGGTCATGTTTTAAATTTTGAGAATAAACTTTAAAACAGATAATAATTTTGACAAATTTAATCAAATTTGGCACATCGAAAAGTTTTTGAATCTTTGAAGTTTATTGGAAAATGATAACCATTTAAAAAGAACCCGAACAAATTTGGAAGCCTGAACAGTTCTTTACAAACACACACATTTTTTGAATATTGAGAACAAACTTTGAAAATCATAACCTTTTTAAAAAATCCAGAATATTTTCATAAATGTGAACAATTTTTTAAAATATGAACATTGTATTAATTTTGATAACTAATTCCAATAAACAATAACTTTTTCGAAAATCCAGTACAGTTTTTGAAAAGTCAGAACATTTATTGGTAAATCCATAAAAAATTTCTAAAAAGCAAACACATTTTTCGAATCTGAGGAACAAATTCTGAAAATACCTAACTTTTTTAAAAATATATATCAGTTTTCTTTAAAAAGCAATAACACTTGCATAATTTGAATAAAATATTATGAAATATGCAAACATATTCTGGAAATCAAGAACATTTATGTAAAAAGCAAAAAGCTTTTTCAAATGTCATGAACATTTTTTAAAACTTCTGAACATTTTTATATAAACATGGGGTATGACATTTATTTAAATCAACATATATTTCTAATAATATCAAATAGGTTTTCTTTTTTGCATACAAATAAGTTGTTTTACAATCATTTTTATTTTTATTATATATTACATATAATAATATGATGAAGTAGGGAATATCATTTTATATTTCATCATGGTATACTTGTTATTAATGTTGGGATGATTTTTGTTGTAATTATTTTTTTACCTCACAAAATGATATTAAACAAAAACAATGTAATTATGTATTTGTAATTAAACAAAATTGTATATATATAAACATGGTTCAAAAAATAAATATTTTTATGCTTGTTACATATATTAAGGGTATCACAACAAAATCATATAAAAACAAATATACTTTGTTAATTTTGGGTTGTTTGTTTTAGTTTTTGTTTGTCAATTTTCCATAGCCCATCATTTTATTTAAAATAGTTTATATGCATTTCAAACGCCTTCTAACTTAAATGAACATTATAGTTTGTTGTTTTCCCCGAATTGTTCTATTTGTGAAATGATTTAAGCAGCATATTTTTATAATATAACCAAATGCTTTTGTTATTATGAGATAAAACAATTGTTTTAGTTTTAGTTACAGTTCTATTATATATTATATATAGTTTTATAATGCCGTGAAAAATATTAAATATATTTCATCATAGATATAAATTGATGGGTTACGACATACGCACTGAGGCAACGATGACAGATCGCACTGAAACACCGCGAGAAGAGGTGCCTAAAGCTAACCTTACTTTGTATCTATATTCTATGTGATAAAATGAATGATCTATTTATATTCTTGTTTCTTCAGAATATAGTATACATGGATATGGACTCTGGAGATGCACGGAAAGAATCCATTGAGGGTTCAGATGCAATATCACGGCAAGGGGCTAAAAACCCACAACATAATCACGTCGATGAGGTTATCTCTCATAATAAACCAAAAAAGGATGCTAATTTACATGTTATCCCACAAGGTATTTTTAAATATTATTATCAACAATTTTTGGTGATATTCCTTTTGTATTCAACAAATTTGGCTTTTATTGTTTACTAAGCTGGCTCACTTTTTTTATGAATTTCATAGACTATGTTTGTACCCCTAGAGATATTACAGTCATCGAAACAATCAAGTCTGCCCCTAAGAATACCCAGTTTGTTGACATTGGAGATGCCTTGTTATCAACTGACGATTTGGAATGCCTTATAAAAAATGACATGTTCTTACATGACGGTGTAAGACCAATTGCACAAACTTTGTAATGAATTTATTATATATAATATCATAATTTATAAATATAATCTAATGGTTGTTTGCAGGTGATAAATGCTTACATATATTGCATGCTTGCTCACGAGCATTTACAAGACAGGGCGG
Organism: Triticum aestivum; assembly: GCF_018294505.1. Lineage (NCBI taxonomy): Eukaryota > Viridiplantae > Streptophyta > Magnoliopsida > Poales > Poaceae > Triticum > Triticum aestivum. Next base: position 587,861,354 of record NC_057810.1, read on the forward strand.
GTGAAAAGGTACACATTATTAGCACGTTTGTATCGGGTCAGATAAAAGAAGACGGGGAAAGAAACATAGACCCATCAAAATATCGTCGCATTGTGCGTCATGTTAATACTTATCTACAACAAGATATGGTTAGTTTTGTCTCGTAATCCATGCATATAATTATGAATTGTTTTTATTTAGTTCATATGCTTAATGATTTATTAATAACTATATCTAATTGTGACTGTGACTTGTATCTTATTTACACCAGTTATTCATTCCGATTAACATGCCGGGCTACCATTGGTATCTAGCAGTTGCCAACGCCAAAAAACGAGAGATCCAAATATTGGACTCACTTGGTGAGAATGTCAAACGCAATGACCTTGCTACTATGGTAACTATCTATTTATTTTCTCATCTTAACATTTATTTTGTTTGACTTCATCCCTACCATCTCTCTCTCTCTCATATATATATATATATATATATATATATATATATATATATATATATATATATATATATATATATATATAAGTTACTAGGGCTCGAGAAATGGCTGAAACTTGCAGAGCATAGTCCGGAGTTTATCAGAGGTCATAAGTGGCCTGATCTCAATGTTACAAAATGGACGGTTGTAGAGCAAATTCATGAGGCAATACAAACCGATGGGTAAGCACTTGTGATAATGGTTTGTTTTTAGATTCATTTGTGTGGCATTCTAAAGCATTATTTTATCATATTATAGCGCATCATGTGGATTATTTATGCTAAACTATATGGAATACTGGTCATCACATGGACTGTCAGACCAGTTCACGCAGGTATTTCAGTTTTATACATTATCTCAAAAAAATTATCAAAATATTTTCTAAATTGTTTTCATATTTTTTTGTAGGAGGATATGAAACATTTTCGGCAAAAATTAGCAATTATTTTGCTCGATTCAGAGCTTAATAAGCTAAAAGGATGTCCCATGTACCATCAACCTGTCAACGAAGAAACTTTAGCTAATTCTGATGTTGAGATCCTGGATAATCCTTCTGACGTGGTCGAAGACAAACGTCCTGCCCCAATCACTATCATTCCCACGGACCAACGTGAAATACTTGCCGGCCTCTGCAACTACATCATGTCGATCAATGATGCTGGGTGTTTGGAGTAAGTATCATGTATCAATATTTAATGTGCGGATGTATATTATTGTTCTTCTTACCATCCAAATTACAGGAAGGTATGGGTCCGGAGCTCCACACCCGATCCAATGAGTTTAAGTCTTAAGAAACTTCAGTGCATACTTAACATGGAGCAGCCCATGGACAATGATTGCTTCAACACCGCCGTGCTTATGCTGGCATGTGACGAGGGAGTATTGTTCACAGACCCTCCTATACACTACATGGATCTACGATTTTGTGTAAGTTACCGTAACTCTTCATTCTAGGTGCCATTAGTATCAAAATGTTGAAACAATATTTCTTCTTTTACTTAGTCCATGCTGCTAGAGTCAACACGAGGTCAAAAGTTTTGTGAGAAGGAAACTATCCAGACATTGGCAACATTATTTGATAGCTGGCCTGGGATGGAGACCGACATCTCATCTTGCAATAAGGTAAATAAAATATTATGTCCATTGTTATCATGCTTTGTTTTTGTTTCTAATAGCTCCACTTGTAGATTTATCTTCCCTATGCATCTATCGGCCGATACATATTGTACGTCATCGACAAAGAGGCACGTCGTCTATATATTATGGATCCTATTCAATCATCACAATCGTCAGAGGATAAAAACTTGAGGCATTCACTGAAATTAAAAAGTTTTTCAAGGGATTTCAAAGAAGCACTCGAAATAAAGCTGCCTGGGTGGAATTCCGATATATCTAAATGGCATCGTTTATTTCCGGCCGGTGTTCCAACGAGTATAGACGGGTAATGAATTCATAACAAGATTATTTACTTTTGTTATCATTATATTATTTATATTATTAATTGAAAGTTTTTCAGGAATGTGTCTGGCTATTTTGTTTTTCATTTTATGCTCTGGTGGAACGGTAAAGAATTGGTCAAGCCGGTTTGCGCGGTGAGTATTGTGGGTTACATGTTTTAAGACCTTCGGCGTGAAATTTTCATACTAACTACATTTATTTTTTCTGCAGGATGGGTATGAATTGAGGAAGCATTTTTTATTATACTTGCTAAATCATCGTGGGAATGAAGCTAGAGGAAACTTTCCTGATATTGTGAAAGAATTTCTTAAGCGCATCATCTAGATATTAATATTTTTGTAATATATGTTAAGTTGTAACATCACTTAGTTTGTTACATTGTAATAATGGACTTCAGTTTGTGTTACATGTTAAAAATGTGACAATGTAAAGCAATGTGTAACTCTGGTAAAATATATCAAGAGCCCGTGGCGACGCACGGGCATTCTACTAGTAAAAGGATAGGTTCGCGTTGTTCGCGGGCAGAAGCACCGTGCGCGGGCACACGAGCACGAGCAAGGGAGGAAGGCAGGTGTTTGCTGGTTTTTTTTTCGTAAACAGTAACACTCACACGTGTGGCTGTTTTGCAACTCGCCCACACACGTGGATTATCGTCCAGTCGAGTTTGCACGAATCTTGACACGTTGAGACAGAATTTGCGTGTCACGTAGGACGGGGCTGGTGTGTGGGCATTGGAGAGTTCGCCCACACGCCCGCAGCACGCGGTTTGGCAGTTGCGCTGTGTGGGCGAACTAATTTCTGCCCATACAGCCAACACCTAGTCCACGCGCGTGTGGGCGAACTGATTTTCGCCCAAGCGACATCCGTATGTTGTTGGATGGCAAATGCAGTTACGCGTACGTGGCAACTAGGTAAACACACATGGCAATTATGATTCGTTGCAAGACGGCAATTGCAGTTGCACATATGGCAACCAGAGAAACACACATGGCAACTGTGATTAACCATACATGGCAATTATGATTGGACCACACGTGGCAACTAGGTAAACACACATGGCAACTACTGTTTGACCATGTGGCAAGTAGTTAATCACACACGGCAACTATGGTTTGATTACATGCAGCAACTACCATAAATTAGACATAGCAACTATAGTTAACCAAAACAGATAAAGTTGCCATACTTTTACAACTACATCTGCCATCCCGGATGGCAACTAAATCGTCATCTCGCGGGTACCTAACGTAGCTGCGTCAGGATCTGTGGGCATTTTTGCTTCGTGCCACACACGGGAATGGAGATGAGTAGTACTTTGTTGGGCGTGTGGCACGAAGTAGTTGCGCCCACACGTGTGGGCAATTCTAATGTTCGCCCACACACAACCCGTGAGCTGCCTCCTACTCACGTCCCACATGGTGTGTAGGCGGATGGCTAGTATGCCACACGTGTGGCAGTTATTGCCATCTTTTTTTTTCTATTGAACAAAAGGTGTTTGCTTTTTCTTTTTCTTTTTTCAAACTTAATGTGTTTGCTGTTTGCATTGCCGCTTTCTATAAGCGTCTGTGGACAGCGCTGGGCGACCCCTCGTTTTGGGCTGCCGCACATTTACACATCTCAATTATGGATCATACGATGCAATTCACCAGTTTGAAACAAATACAACAAAGCAAAACAAATCATGGTTCAACAATCCAGACATGTCAAAATTAAATCAAACTTCAAACGTGACGGATCACTCGCTGGCTGGCCGGATCACTCGTCGGACACCATCCATGCGGCATGCTTCGTCTGCATCCTTGCCTCCTGCTCCGCATGCATCCTTGCCTCCTGTCCCACTATTTCCATAACCGCCCTCGCAGCCTCATACTCCCTACGCTCGTTGATCTCCTTCTTCATCCCCACAAGCCACTTCTTTGTATCCTCATTCAAGAGGGTTTCATCCGCCAACATTATCTTGGCATCCTCCGCCCCGTGCGATTTGTACATAGTGGTCGCCACCACCATCTGACAAACAAAATATGTATGACAATGGGAATGCAGAAAACGCAAGCATATGCAAATGATGACAAGATGAAATAATTTAGCTTACGTGAGTCGACACTCCATCCCGCTTTGAGGGTGGCCAATCAGTTGTGAATAGTAGCCGACGTACTTGTTCACTTCCCCTTAATGATCCCCATCGATGATGGGGAGATGCTACATTGCGGTTGGTGACGATAGGATGCGGCTCCACATATTGCTTTTGTTCATGATATTCCTCTTGTTTCCCTTTTGCTCTGTGCCACATATGGGATCCATTATTGTGGCCAATCAAAATTTAACCAATAGGATATCCTCAAGAGTTGAGAATGTCGGACCTGTTGCCTTTGTCGTCTTTGACTTCTTTTTGTTGTTGTTCGGATTGGGATTTGATGTTGTCCCAACTTCAAATGAAGGGCAAATTGGATTCCCAACTCGTAGTCCATTTCCGGTCATCAGCACGATTGTGCCCCTCCTCCGTGTAGGCGTCGGCGTGTGGAGGTGCGTTGTTGTCGAAGTTGGAGGTGAAGCCATCCATCAGGTTGGAGTCGGAGCTGCACCTTTTGCCCGACAGCCCGTGAAGCAGACGGTCCTGCTCCTTCGCATGGCGGGCCGCCTTCGCCTTCGCCACCGCCTCCTTGTTTGAATCGCGCTCCGACAACTTGATGGCGAGTTGGAGCGCCTTGGCATTATTGTGGCGGAGGCGTCACGCATTGGTCTTCGCCGACGTGAGAGAGGGCAGAGGATCGGCGCGAGGAGCGCGACCTCGGGATCAAACAGCGCGCGGACATCGCCTCCCCCGTAGCTGCCCTCTCCCTTGCCTGTTGCTGCTTGTGCCTCGGATTGGGGCGCCCCAGTGCGCGCCGCCCCCGGCGTGGGCACGAGGACCCAGTGGTGGTCGAGTACCACCACCGAAGCAGAGGGTGGTGGTGGTGGTGGACTGATGGGCGGCGTACCTGGAGGAGCGGCTGGAGCTGCGCGCCGAGCAGGAAGGGCCGACGTCGTCGCTGGCGCTGTGTCGACGGGCGCCGGGCGCTGACGAAGTTGACCCGCCGCTGCCGGATCCGCCTCGGTCGACCATCGAACGCCTCAACGCGATGCGGAGGGTGACCTCCTCCACATCGTCGGGCTCCGTTTCGCGCAGCAGGCTTGACCAGTCGTCGTCGGAGCGGGATTCCCCATTGGAGGCAGCGTGCTTCGGTCGTCGGCCATCGAACACGTTCGGAGTGGATCAAAAATGGAGCGGACGGAGAGGGGAGTGAAGTGGAGTTTGAATTGACTGCGGTTTAGGGTCTTTCAGATGAGATACTTGTGAGGTAGGCGTGGGCTAGGCTAGGCCAAGCCGATGTGACGGACGCGGCCAGCCGCACCCAGGCCACTCCATTTCCGCCCTGTATATAGACTGATATGATAGGTGTCGGTCAGCCCGAACGTCTGGGCTCGTTTGATGCGTCCGTCTGGATTGAAATTTCGTGATCTGACCGGGCGGTCTGCCCATGGAACTAGGTCGATCAGGCGAATAACACGCGGGCGCTCAGACTGTCAAAGGCTAGACTGTATCATACGTACTACATTTACACGCTCGTTCGCACATACATACACATACTCTGCAGTGGAATCATAATGGGTGCCACTGAACCACTACGCCAGGAGATCCCCGAGTCGAACGACGATATTATCACGCGGCACGATTCGCCGTCCTCTGATCCAGCGGCTTCTGCAGAAGAAGCTGCGCCACGGAGCGATCCATAGGGCTCCTCTCGGTCTCCGCCCATACGCTCGATGTGCTGAGCCTGCCAACAGCCCCAGAAATGCACGGTCAGCATCTGGATCGAGTGACCAATTAGAGGGCCATGTTCCCATTTCTCCGATCGTAGCGACAGAAGAGGATGGTATTATCAGAAGACAGGTTTCAGAAGCTGACATGCATGTCATGTCATGTCATGTCATGTCATGTCGTGCACTTGCCTGTTTGCAGCCGAGGAACCCACATTCTGCTCTACTACCTGATGTCTGTGCTCCACGCTGTTGGCCAGCCGGTACAGGGCGTCTCTGATGCACGTCTTGGTTCCCACATCCAACTGCAAAACCACATTTTTACAAAGATGAACACGTTAGTAGATGTATGTGCAGACTGTAATTATTCATCACATGGAAAAAGGTCATATGCAAGATGGTGATAGTATGCAGGTAAGCAGGTTAGAGTGAGTCTCAGTGACCTGATTCATCCCTTCCTGAAGCTTCTGGAACCCGAGATGCCTCACCGGCGCCGGCGCCGCTTCCGAAACCGACGACGGTCGAGCCTTCTCACGTGCCCCTCCCAAACTCCTCCCCTTGGAAGGCTTCGAGCCAAACTGCATGGCTGCACCGTTCAGAGCACCGTCGCCTGCAAAGCCTTCAGCAGGGAGCGTCGAGGCGGTGCCACTCATCGGCACCTGAGGCTGCTCGTACGTGGCCAGCGGAGGGAAGTACATCTCCAGCGGGTTCCCGGCCATCTCGTCCAGGATCATGTCCGGAGTCGCACGCGGCCGATTATTCTTCGTCGGGACGTAAGCCGAGAAGAGATCGTCTGGGCTGGCGCGAGCAGCGGAGGAAGACATGATGATCTCGTCGTTGCACATGACGCTGGACGATGTTGGGACGACCATGTCATGGAGGTCGAAGGGGCAGAGGAGGTCGGCGTCTGACAGCCGCGGGAAGTGCTCGATCTCCACGGAGGAAGAAGAAGAGTTCAGTGGCGTCTCCCGTCCTTTCTTCCTGGATGGCTGGTGCGTGTTGATCTGCACGAGGTGAAGAGAAAATTTAGCAGGATTCCTAGATGGAACGGAAGCAAAGATTCTTATCAGAAATCATGAACCAAGATTCCCCATATGGAACCTTCCAACTTTGGGGGAAAACAATCAGGATGATAAGAGTCTCAATGTACCTGCTGATCGCTAGTGCCACGAACTGAAATAGCTGGCTTTAATGCAGGATTAGTCGCGCTCTCGTTCGCAACATTGGACGGGCGGGGGTTGTCGAAGTGGCTGCTCGGGCTCGGCACGAGCTGAACGTTCGGCGAGCAAATCGAAGGCCACATCGGGACATCGAAATAGTCGCTCCCTAGCTCAAACGCCGAATCGAGTTTTCTTCAGATCAGACGAGGAAACAAGAAAGGGCTTCAGAGAAGAAGTAACGCATACTGTACAGTACTAACAGCCACTTGCTTGCACAAGGCAGCAATTAAAGGGTAATTATTATTAAAAGTAGTAGTACCTCAGGTCTGTCTGGAGATCCTCCAAGTCATCCAGCTCAGGCCAGTCGAAGAGAAGCAGATCACTCTCTCTGTTCTTGTGCTGATCGTCCTGTGCTCGCACGGTATCGTCACCCCCTTCTGGTGAGCAGAAAACGCCTGAGACGTTGCGGATTCCAGCGTACCCGTCAGCGGAGAACAGTTTTGCTTCTGCACCTGCGCGCATTTCAAGTGTGATCATCATAAAACTTTACCTGGAAAAGCCAGCCCATCATCGTAAAGCACCGGCTCGTGATCTATCACGAGGAAATGAAATGTACAGACAGCAGGGTCGACGGGGTGGGGCATGCATACTCATCGGGAGGGCAGTAGCATCGTTCTTCCGAGTTGCCTGTGCACAGAAGCTCCTCGTTTGGCGTGGTGATCCGTTTGCGCCATATCCCTGTATGGGTCTTGGATTTGCCGAGAACACATCCGGATAGGTGCTGTTCGATCTGTCGCGGCCGTGGAGCAGCATCGTACTGTGGTCGTTGCTTAGCGCAAAATCGCTCATGACAAAGTGAGTGGCCTGAAAAGAAGAAGCGATCAAAACACCAACAACCCTGGACCTGGAGCAGCATGTCACAAAAAAGCAGCAGGCATGCAGCTAGCAAGAAGATGACCGCCGTGGCAGCAAATTAAGCTAGAGACCACAAGCAGATCAAAAGAAGCCGATACGTACGTACCTCGTCGCGAGGCTGGAAGGCCCGTCTCCTCCCCGCCGGCGCATGCATCATCGATCCGAACCGCACGGCCAACCGAGGCGCACACAGCAAGCAGAGCAGCCGGGCGGGTCGTCTCGCCGGCGCGCAGCAACGGCCGGAGAAGCGAGCCGAGCAGATGAAGCGCGTTTGGCAGAAGCGATCAGAGCGAGCAAGCCGAATTCTGTTGACGGCTATTAGGTAAAGCGGGCAGCTGGAACAGCGGCGCGTCCTCCTAGCTTATATCATGCCGCTGGCTTGGCTTTGCCGCGCCCAACGCTAGTACCCTGTGGAGAGCTAGCCCAGCCGAAGCTCTTGCCAGGACGCAAGTGGGAGCTACGTACTGTGCTTACCCGTCCCGCGAAAGGAGTTAGGCGTGCGTCAGAGAATCGCTCACTTTCCCGATGAGTATGAGTACGTCGACGCTAGCTACGGCCACTCACGTACGCCCGCCCATCGGCAGCTCCATCGATCCATCGGCCTGCCTAACCAATGCCGGAAACGGAAGGGGCCGGCGCCTCTTTTCCGGCAACGGCGACAGCGACCCGGGCGCTCCGGGCTAGGGCTCTACGTACGTGCCGTTAAGCTACGTGCTCGATGCTTTTCGCCTTGCACGACAGCGGCACGGCAGCGCGCGGCTGTACGCGCAGCCAGCTGCCCGCCTTTCACCGGAAGGGCGGCCGGTGGCGCGGTGATCGGGATCGGGTGGCCTGACAACGTGCGCGCGCTCGATCGGGCCGTGAGAACGAGACGGATCGATCGACGACGCGTCGGGACGGAGCGCGCGTGTCGACCGGGTATTGCGGGACGCCATGGTCACTCTTCGCCCGGGATGCTAAGTTCGGCCGGTCCTTTTTGCGTCGCCGTGATTGACAACTCATCTCGATCGGGCCGGCGATCGGGTTAGCGACGTCGACGTCGGTGTGTTGTGTGCCTGTGCTTGCTTGTGTTGTGTAATCCTCATGACAATGGCGTCGTGGAGCGAGGTGACATGACTCGTGGGAACATGCGCGCGACGTACCAGCAGCTGACTGCTGACAGCTACACACGGCCTGTTCGCGGTGACTGGTCGGACGGACGAGACGCGTGCATGCGTCGGTTCGGTTACTTCGAAACAGCGACCTCCCTGCCTCCCGTGCTGCTTGTGCTCTAGAGTTGCTGCAGAATAGGAGTAGCCGTGAATGCCAAGACTCGGTCTGCCCTGCTGCGTACTGACAATACCAATCGCATCCAACCATGTGTATATTGGCAGTGACGTGGAAGCGGTGACGCATGTACTTGTTCCAAATCATTTGCAAAATATGCGTGGCCGGTTGAAGCGTGGCGGAAATGCTCGGGTCAAAGGAAATTTGATGCAACCCAGTCACGCACACTGCTGCTGTGCGCCGTGCACGTTTCAGACAAGATCACAAGACTAAGGGCATCTTCAACGGCAAACCCGCAAATTTTCTCCCGTGCCTGGCCGCGGATAGAGGGGACCAATCCGCGGACACGGATGCAGGAGGACGTCATATAACTGTAGCCGCATATATTTCAAACACTTGTTTAAACACGGATGGATTTCATATAAACATGACGGGTTTTATACAAACCGAACAAAAAACATACATTTCAAACATATTTCACTAAAAAGGTAAAACTATGTGCACGTATGGTCGCGTGGAGCTCCACTCCCATGATACTGATACCCTACACTAGTCTATGACCGGCCGCAGCGGATCCCTTTATCTTTCCCATGTCTGACAGCCCACTCATCGGACAGCCGGGAGCCCCAGAGGTATATGCTTCAGCGCAAAGCGCGGCTCGCTTCCCCGCTGCTCATCGGAGTGGAACCGTCGGCCGATGCTTCAGCCGGAAGGGAAGGGGGCGCCTCCGCTTCCGTGGAACCCAAGCGTGGGTCGATGATGGTCCGCGCTGAGAACCGAGCAAGTCACCGGCTATGCAAACTGGAGACACGTCGGCGGTAGCCTTCCTGGGACCCAAGCAGCGGTGGCCTCACATGTTCTACTTGGCTCGATGTTGGCGGCGCACGCGGACGCGCTGGCCATCGACTCGTCGATCTCCGTGCAGCCGACTTCTTTCTCTGCCGGCAGGGCGCGGTTACGCGCGCGTTGATGAAAGATGGCATGGTCGCAGGGACGGGAGGCGCGGTATGACGCGGAGTCATCGACGACAGCGTCGATGCTCGTGCCGCCTGCTACCTCTTGAGCACTGCGTTGGATTTCCCCGAAGAGGAGAGGATGATGCAGTAAAGTAGCGTAAGTATTTCCCTCAGTTTTTGAGAACCAAGGTATCAATCTAGTAGGAGACCACGCACAAGTCCCTGGTACCTACACAAAACGATAGCAACTCACAACCAACGCTTAGGGGTTGTCAATCCCTTCACGGTCACTTACGAGAGTGAGATCTGATAGAGATAATATTTTTGGTATTTTTGATAAATAGATGCAAAGTAAAAAGTAAAAGGCAAAGTAAAACAAAGCAAGTAAATAAAGTGATATAGATTGATATGATGAGAATAGACCCTGGGGCCATAGGTTTCACTAGTGGCTTCTCTCAAGAGCATAAGTATTCTACGGTGGGTGAACAAATTACTGTTGAGCAATTGACAGAATTGAGCATAGTTATGAGTATATCTAGGCGATGATCATGTATATAGGCATCACGTCCAAAACAAGTAGATCGAAACGATTCTGCATCTACTACTATTACTCCACTCATCGACCGCTATCCAGCATGCATCTAGAGTATTAAGTAAAAACAGAGTAACGCCGTAAGCAAGATGACATGATGTAGAGGGATAAATTCATGCAATATGATAAAAACCCCATCTTGTTATCCTCGATGGCAACAATACAATACATGCCTTGCAACTCTTTCTGTCACTGAGTAAGGACACCGCAAGATTGAACCCAAAGCTAAGCACTTCTCCCATTGCAAGAACTACCAATCTAGTTGGCCAAACCAAAAAGATAATTCGAAGAGACTTGCAAAGATAACTCAATCATACATAAAAGAATTCATAGAAGAATCAAATATTTTCCATAGATAATGTTGGATCATAAACCCACAATTCATCGGTCTCAACAAACACACCGCAAAAAGAAGATTACATCGAATAGATCTCCATGAGAGAGGGGGAGAACATTGTATTGAGATCCAAAAAGAGAGAAGAAGCCATCTAGCTACTAGCTATGGACCCGAAGGTCTGAAGTAAACTACTCACACTTCATCGGAGGGGCTATGGTGATGATGTAGAAGCCCTCCGTGGTGGATGCCCCCTCCGGTGGAGCTCCGGAACAGGCCCCACGTGGATATAGAAAGTTGCGGCGGTGGAATTAGGTTTTTGGCTCCTGCTCTGATCGTTCGGGGATACGTAGGTATATATAGGAGGAAGGAGTACGTCGGTGGAGCTCCGAGGGGCCCACGAGGTAGTGGGGCGCGCACTCCACCCTCGTGACCTCCTCGGAAACTTCTTGGAGTAGGGTCCAAGTCTCCTGGATCACGTTCGGTTGGAAAATCACGATCCCGAAGGTTTCATTCCGTTTGGACTCCGTTTGATATTTTGTTTCTTCGAAATACTGAAAAAGGCAAAAAACAACAATTCTGGGTTGGGCCTCCGGTTAATAGTTTAGTCCCAAAAGTAATTTAAAAGTGAAAAATAAAGCCCAATATAGTCCAAAACCGTGGATAAAGTAGCATGGAGCAATAAAAAATTATAGATACGTTGGAGACGTATCAGGCATCCCCAAGCTTAATTCATGCTCGTCCTCGAGTAGGTAAATGATAAAAAAGAATTTTTGATGCTGAGTGATACTTTGGCATAATTTCAATGTAAATCTTCTTAATTGTGATATGAATATTCAGATCCGAAAGATTCAAGACAAAAGTTCATATTGACACAAAAATAATAATACTTAAAGCATACTAATCAAAGCAATCATGTCTTCTCAAAATAACATGGCAAAAGAAAGTTCATCCCTACAAAATCATATAGTTAGGCTATGCTTCATTTTCGCCACACAAAGATGTTCCCAACTTCTATACCCCCGATGACAAGCCAAGCAATTGTTTCATACTTAAATAATCTCAAACTTTTTCAACTTTCACGCAATACATGAGCGTGAGCCATGGATATAGCACTATGGGTGGAGTAGAATATGATGATGGGGATTGTGTGGAGAAGACAAAAAAGGAGAAAGTCTCACGTTGACGAGGCTAATCAATGGGCTACGGAGATGCCCATCAATTGCTGTCAACATGATGAGTAGGGATTGCCATGCAACGGATGCACTAGAGCTATAAATGCTCAACAAAAGAAAACTAGTGGGTGTGCATCCAACTTGCTTGCTCACAAAGACCTAGGGCATTCGAGGAAGCCCGTCGTAGGAATATACAAGCCAAGTTCTATAATGAAAATTCCCACTAGTATAAAAAGGACAACTTATGAGACTCACTACATGAAGAACAAGGTGCTACTTTGAAGCACAATATATGAGACTCACTACATGAAGAACAAGGTGCTACTTTGAAGCACAAGTGTGGAAAAAGAGATAGTAGCATTGCCCCTTTTTCTTTTTTTTTGGGCCTTTCTTTTTTTCTTTTTGGCCTTTCTCTTTTTTTATTTGGGCAATGCTCTAATAATGATGATCATCACACTTCTATTGATTACAACACAAGGATTACAACTCGAAACTTAGAACAAGATATGAATCTATATGAATGCCTCCGGCGGTGTACCAGGATGGTGCAATGAATCAAGAGTGACATGTATGAAAAATAATGCATGGTGGATTTGCCACAAATACGATGTCAACTACATGATCATGCAATGGCAATATGACAAAAGTAATGTATGTCATGATGATGATGATGGAAGTTGCATGGCATATATCTTGGAATGGCTATGGAAATGCCATAGTAGGTAGGTATGGTGGCTGTTTTGAGGAAGATATAAGGAGGTTTATGTGTGATAGAGCGTATCATATCACGGGGTTTGGATGCACCGGCAAAGTTTGCACCAACTCTCAAGGTGAGAAAGGGCAATGCACGGTACCGAAGAGGCTAGCAAAGGTGGAAAGGTGAGAGTGTGTATAGTCCATGGACTCAACATTAGTCAAAAGAACTCATATACTTATTGCAAAAATTTAGAAGTCATCAAAAATCAAGTACTACACGCATGCTCCTAGGGGAATAGATTGGTAGGAAAAGACCATCGCTCGTCCCCGACCGCCACTCATAAGGATGCACAAGCCAGGTACACTTCATGTTTCAAATTTGTTACATAACTTTAACCATACGTGCATGCTACGGGACTTGCAAACTTCAACACAAGTATTTCTCAAATTCATAATCACCCAACTAGCACGACTTTGATATTATCACCTCCATATCTCAAAACAATTATCAAGCATCAAACTTATCTTAGTATTCAATTCACTCAAAAGAAAGTTTCACATATCTTGAACACCAAGTATATTAACATTAAGCAAATTACCATGCTATTAACGACTCTCAAAATAATCTAAGTGAAGCATGAGAGATCAAATAGTTTCTTTAAAACAAATCCACCACCGTGCTCTAAAAGATCTAAGTGAAGTACTAGAGCAAAAATTATCACGCTCAAAAGATATAAGTGAAGCACTATGAGCAAAACTATCAAGCTCAAAAGATATAAGTGAAGCACATAGAGTATTCTAACAAATTCCAATTCATGTATGGCTCTCTCAAAAGGTGTGTACAGCAAGGATAATTGTGGTAAACTAACAAGCAAAGACACAAATAATGCAAGACGCTCCAAGCAAAACACATATCATGTTGGTGAATAAAAATATAGCTCCAAGTAAATTACCGATGGAAGTGGACGAAAGAGGGGATGCCTTCCGGGGCATCCCCAAGCTTTGACTTTTTGGTGTCCTTGGATTATCTTGGGGGTGCCATGGGCATCCCCAATCTTAGGCTCTTGCCACTCCTTGTTCCATAATCCATCAAAAGAATTCACCCAAAACTTGAAAACTTCACAACACAAAACTCAACAGAAATCTCGTGAGCTCCGTTAGAGAAAGAAAACAAAAGACTACTTCAAGGTACTGTAATGAACTCATTATTTATTTATATTGGTGTTAAACCTACTGTATTCCAACTTCTCTATGGTTTATAAACTAATTTACTAGCCATAGATTCATCAAAATAAGCAAACAACACACGAAAAATAGAATCTGTCAAAAACAGAACAGTCTGTAGAAATCTGTAACTAACGCAAACTTCTGGAACTCTAAAAATTCTACCAAAATAGAAAGTCCTGGACAATTTGTTTATTGATCAGCAGCAAAAAGAATCAACACAAAAGCACGTTCCTGTGATTTATCATAAATAAATTCTTGCATGCAAAGTTTCTGTTTTTCAGCAGAATCAAAACAACTATCATCGTAGGTTATCCTATAGGTCCTACTTGGCACAAACATTAATTAAAACATAAAACTACATACAAACAGAAGGTAGATGGATTATTTATTCTTAAACAGAAGCAAAAATAAAAAACACAAGATAAAATTGGGTTGCCTCCCAAGAAGCGCTATCGTTTAACGCCCCTAGCTAGGCATAAAAGCAAGGATAGATCTATGTATTGCCATCTTTGGTAGGCAATCCATAAGTGGCTCTCATGATAGATTAATATGGTAATTTTATTTTATTTCTATGGAAGTGTCCCATACCCTTCTTTAAGGGAAATTGGAATCTAATATTCCCTTCCTTCATATCAATAATTGCACCAATCGTTCTAAGTAAAGATCTACCAAGAATAATAGGACATGAAGGATTGCAATCTATATCAAGAACTATAAAATCTACGAGCACATAATTCCTATTTGTAATAATAAGAACATCATTAATTCTTCCCATAGGCTTTTTAATAGTGGAATCCGCAAGATGCAAGTTTAGGGAGCAATCATCAAAATCACGGAAATCTAGCAAATCACATAAAGTTTTGGGGATAGTAGAGACACTAGCACCCAAATCACACAAAGCATAAAACTCAAAATCTTTAATTTTAATTTTAATAGTAGGTTCCCACTCATCATAGAGTTTTCTAGGGATAGAAACTTTCAACTCAAGTTTTTCTTCATAAGATTGCATCAAAGCATCAACAATATGTTCGGTAAAGGCCTTATTTTGACTATAAGCATGAGGAGAATCTAGCACGGATTGCAACAAGGAAATACAACCAATCAAAGAGCAATTTTCATAATTAAATTCCTTGAGATCCAAAATAGTGGGTTTAGCAACATCACGGTTTTTATTTATTTCAATCCCACTTTCATCAATTTCATCATCAAGATCTAGAAACTCCGAATTCTTAGAACGCCTTCTAGGTAAAGGAAGATAATCTTCAGATTCATCAAGATTCATATTGCAAAACAAAGATTTAATGGGGGACACATCAATAACTTTTAGATCTTCATCTTGATTTTCATAGGTATTTGGTTTAGCGGCCATCTTATTGACTAAGGTAGCTTGCATATCCGAAATTTCAGCGGTCATCTTTTCAAGACGAGCAATTTGAGCCCTTATACCATCAAATTCTTTAGACATATCATCGAGTTCTTTATTCATAAAGCTCATAAAACTTTTTTGTTCCTTAAGTTCGTTTCTAAAGAAATTATTGTGCTCAAATTGTAAAACCATAAACTTTCTAACATTGCTTTCGATCTCCTCTAGCCTTTTAAGGTGAAGGTCACCAAATCTAGGTAGAGCCATCGCAACAAAAAGACAAACTAACACAAGAGCAAGCAGGAAGGCAAAGAGAAAAGGCAAACGGAAAGAGAGGAGGAGATTGGGAAAGAGAGGGCAAATAAAACGGCAAGGGTGAAGTGGGGGAGAGGAAAACGAGAGGCAAATGGCAAATAATGTAATGCGAGAGATAGGGATTGCGATGGGTACTTGGTATGGTTGACTTGCTTGCGTGAGCCTCCCCGGCAACGGCGCCAGAAATTCTTCTTGCTACCTCTTGAGCACTGCGTTGGATTTCCCCGAAGAGGAGAGGATGATGCAGTAAAGTAGCGTAAGTATTTCCCTCAGTTTTTGAGAACCAAGGTATCAATCCAGTAGGAGACCACGCACAAGTCCCTCGTACCTACACAAAACGATAGCAACTCGCAACCAACGCTTAGGGGTTGTCAATCCCTTCATGGTCACTTACGACAGTGAAATCTGATAGAGATAATATTTTTGGTATTTTTGATAGATAGATGCAAAGTAAAAAGTAAAAGGCAAAGTAAAACAAAGCAAGTAAATAAAGTGATATAGATTGATATGATGAGAATAGACCCAGGGGCCATAGGTTTCACTAGTGGCTTCTCTCAAGAGCATAAGTATTCTACGGTGGGTGAACAAATTACTGTTGAGCAATTGACAGAATTGAGCATAGTTATGAGTATATCTAGGCGATGATCATGTATATAGGCATCACGTCCAAAACAAGTAGATCGAAACGATTCTGCATCTACTACTATTACTCCACTCATCGACCGCTATCCAGCATGCATCTAGAGTATTAAGTAAAAACAGAGTAACGCCGTAAGCAAGATGACATGATGTAGAGGGATAAATTCATGCAATATGATAAAAAAACCCATCTTGTTATCCTCGATGGCAACAATACAATACGTGCCTTGCAACTCTTTCTGTCACTGAGTAAGGACACCGCAAGATTGAACCCAAAGCTAAGCACTTCTCCCATTGCAAGAACTACCAATCTAGTTGGCCAAACCAAAAAGATAATTCGAAGAGACTTGCAAAGATAACTCAATCATACATAAAAGAATTCAGAGAAGAATCAAATATTTTCCATAGATAATACTGGATCATAAACCCACAATTCATCGGTCTCAACAAACACACCGCAAAAAGAAGATTACATCGAATAGATCTCCACGAGAGAGGGGGAGAACATTGTATTGAGATCCAAAAAGAGAGAAGAAGCCATCTAGCTACTAGCTATGGACCCGAAGGTCTGAAGTAAACTACTCACACTTCATCGGAGGGGCTATGGTGATGATGTAGAAGCCCTCCGTGGTGGATGCCCCCTCCGACGGAGCTCCGGAACAGGCCCCAAGATGGGATCTCGTGGATACAGAAAGTTGCGGCGGTGGAATTAGGTTTTAGGCTCCTATTCTGATCATTCGGGGATACGTAGGTATATATAGGAGGAAGGAGTACGTCGGTGGAGCTCTGAGGGGCCCACGAGGTAGGGGGGTGCACCCAGGGGGGCGCCCTCCACCCTAGTGACCTCCTCGGAAACTTCTTGGAGTATGGTCCATGTCTCCTGGATCATGTTCGGTTGGAAAATCACGATCCCGAAGGTTTCATTCCGTTTGGACTCCGTTTGATATTCTGTTTCTTCGAAATACTGAAAAAGGCAAAAAACAACAATTCTGGGCTGGGCCTCCGGTTAATAGGTTAGTCCCAAAAGTAATATAAAAGTGGAAAATAAAGCCCAATATAGTCCAAAACAGTGGATAAAGTAGCATGGAGCAATCAAAAATTATAGATACGTTGGAGATGTATCACCGCCGTGCCGGCCTAGAGCAACTTGCCACTCTTCCGCGAGCTGGCTTGGAGCAGAGAGTTGCTGAACCATGCGCCGGCTTGGAGCGACAACTTGCTTCATCGGGATAGAGGAGGGAGGTGGAGCAGTGAGCTGCCTTGATCGTATGCGGCCGACTCGGTTGGCCAGCCAGCCGGCTTTTATACCGGAGAACTGCTCGTCGGATGCCATCAAAAGGATGGAGAAAATGGTGGAAAGAAGAGATGGGGAAAGGCGCAGTGGTGCGATTCTTGCCCAGTGCCTGGCCTCATTTAGATAGAGGGCGGACGGGAGGAGCTTGCCCAACATTGCATTTAATGCATGTTTCCTCGTTATAGGTTTTGTTCTCTTTTTCTCTTTCATGTGTTTCGGCATCCCCGTAAACGAGTCACGTTATGTCTGGCGAGACGATGATGGATACCAAGTCTTCTTCTAATATTGTGTCATCAAAGTTTCCAGTATCCTTGTTACACTAACTAGTGGTCATGATCAGGAAACGAAAACATCGTGCAATCAAATTGAGCTAGTCTTAGAGGAAAGACTAGAAATATATTAACCGTTTATTAGTCCACACATGCACATGGGTGTTCCTCTGAGCCTGGTGGTTATTGTTGACTCAAGAAGCATTGCAATTATACCATATATAATGAACAAACATGGAGAAAATAATAACTTTTATTTGTCTCTAGGGCATATTTTCTTCATTTAGAGGATTCCAAAACTCTCTCAATACCTTCCTTCACTACTAGGAAAAAACCTAGTAGTAGCATGGGGTAAAGGACTAGTAATAGTGCGGGTGCCCGCACTACTACTAGGGTGCTACAACTAACTGGTAGTAGTGGCATGGGTGGCACCGACGCTACTACTAGTTATCTGTAGCGTGGGTCTGGACCCCTTGCTACTACTAACTAATTAGGAATTAAAAAAATCATCCATGGTTGCTACTGTTGGGCGTCATCATCCTCTCCATCCATGACTGATGTTGGCCCTGGAGGGGATGAAGTCGTCCATGGTGATGGTGCTTCCACATCCAACTCTTCCCCGCACCTCTCCTCTGCTGCCTCTACAAAAAAGAGAAAAGGATTAGAAGAGGAAGGGAGAGATAGAGAGGAGTAGGAGGAGCAACTCACTGGTGGCCGCTGGAGTTGGAGCCGACGCCCGGTCACCGGCTACTGCTTTTCCTGGGACCTCATGTCCTCGCGAGGCCCTGTTGAAAGGATCAATATAGTTGACTAGAGGGGGGGGGGTGAATAGGCAACTAACAATTTTTAGCTTTTCTTTACCAAATTAAACTTTGCATCAAAGTAGGCTGTCTAGATATGCAACTAGGTGAGCAACCTAGCTATATGATGCAACAACAACAAGAACACAAGCAAGCAAGGGATATAACATAATATAGATTGCACAAGTAAAGGTAAGAGATAACCAAGAGTGGAACCAATGGAGACGAGGATGTGTTACCGAAGTTCCTTCCCTTTGAGGGGAAGTACGTCTCCATTGGAGCGGTGTGGAGGCACAATGCTCCCCAAGAAGCCACTAGGGCCACCGTATTCTCCTCACGCCCTCACATAATGCGAGATGCCGTGATTCCACTATTGGTGCCCTTAAAGGCAGCAACTGGACCTTTACAAACAAGGTTGGAGCTCTCTCCACAACTTAATTGGAGGCTCCCAACGAAACCCCGGAGCTTCACCACACTGGAATGTGGCTCCGAAGTGACCTCTTCCGTCTAGGGCGCCCAAGCACCCAAGAGTAACAAAATCCACACAAGAAAGTATGGGGGAATCAAATATCCTTTGGTGGAAGTGTAGATCTAGGTCTCCTCCTTCAATCCCTAGAAAATCAATGAGTTTGAGTGTCTAGAGAGAGAGAGATCGGGCAAGTAAGCTTCAATGGTAGTAATGGAGGAGAGAGAGAGAGTCAAGAGGTAGGTGGGAGGTGGGAGAAGCACCTCCTTAAATAGGGTCCCCTCATATCCAACCGTTATGCCCAGAAAAGCACAGGAGCGGTACATCCGCAATAGGCACATGTACAACCGGTGAATGCGGGAAACCCCTGCGAGGGCACCAAGGCGGTACTTCCGGTGAGGCAACTGATAGTACCAGTATATCAGAACATACCGGAACTACCGTCCCACCACCGCCCGACTACCACCTCACGAACAGAAGGAAATCACCCCAGGCCGGTAGTTAGAGCGGTGGTTGGGCTGGAGCTACCGCTGGGCCAGCAGTCCCTGAGTAGTGGAGTCCGAGGCGGTACTACCGCCCTGAACACCGGTAGTACCGGTTTGTCAAGATAAATTGAAACTTCCGTTCCACTACCGGTCTACCATCATACCCGGTACAGAAGGGAGTCACCCCTGAGCGGTACTTGGAGTGGTGGTAAGACCGGAACTACCGGCCAGCGGTACAACCGCTCAATGGAGCGGTACTACCACCATGGGCAGAACTGCACATGATAGAGGACTTTGGGGAACCCCTCTCTCCTCGAATGATGGGTATATGGTGGGTGCAGAGAACGTGTACGTGAAATGATTCACCCAATACCATCCGATGTGGATTCCCTCTTAATAGTACGGATATCCTACGACCAAAGGAATAAAATGTCGGAAACTACGTCTTCGATCTTTTCCGCATAGAGGGAAGGCCTAACCGTCTTGCGCCACACAATGTGTACCTGAGAAAACTATGGAGCACGATTAGTCCACGCGAGTGTTGTCATCATCACCAAAACTCTAAGGCAGAAGATGCCCTTACAATCTCCCCCTTTTTGGTGGATGATGACAACCACACGAAAAGCACGGGAGTTCTAGAAAATATAGACGGGCTCCCCCTGAGTGTGATCACTATTTAGGGTTTGCTTTTGGAATGCGAAGTGCTCACACTAGGATCAGTGCTCCCCCTAGATTTTATAGACCAACCAGTGACAACAAAACAGAATACCATACATATAAGGGCATCAACAATACACAAACTCTATTGATAGATGAGTTCATAGATAAATAGATAAGATACGCATGTCTTACACCATGCACAGGGACACAACACAGTACAAGTACTCAAGACACAAGGAAGAGCAACTGCAAAAGAACACTCTCAAGACCAACTGCAAATGAATCCCCCATGAAACTCCCGTGACCTAATGGAGCTCTCTCCCCCTTTGGCATTAATACACCAAAAAGGAAAAGAGCAGAGCTAGCACCCCGGGGCTCAGTAGACCTCCTCGCCAGATGTCGTAGAGCTGTCAGAAGCATCATCAGCAGCAGCATCGTCAGGCTCCTCAGCCTCCTCAGACTCCTTAGACCCCACTGCAGTCGCCTCAGGACCATGGGCAGAAGAGGTAGCAGGCGCTTCATCAGACCACTGACAGTTCTCCAAGCACCACGTATCCTCAGGAGTGATGGTCTTCTTAGAGCCACTCTTCACATCTGGCACATTAAGGTGCCTCATCAACTGAATCTGCCTGTGATGCGCCATTTTCTCAGTAACATGGGCGTTGTAGAGCTTCTTATGAATATGGGTCTGCAAGCAAAAGGTCTTCTTGATCTTGGAAGTCAGCTTCTCAACCCAAGTGGGTTGGGCCCCAGCCTCCAACTCAAAGTTGTCGTCGTACGAGGTAGCATACACATCCTCCTGATTGCTCGTAGAAAAGCGAGGAGTCTTATGCTTCTTCTTCCTCAACACCTTAACCTCATGCTCCGTGAGATTAGCTGGAGTGGTGAGAGGTTCTCCTGGCCTACGGACCGCCCAAACGGAGTTCAGAAACTGCATCACAAAAGGAGCATAGATCGGTACCTTGTGGTACCACACCATATTGTACATCTCCTCCCACATCCACTTGGAGACATCAAACATGGCACCAGAACCCCTTTTGGTCTTCATGGACACAAGCAAATCCACAAAATAACCATAAATATCGTCTTGATTCCCAACCTTGGGTAGAAGCATGCAGCGGAACACATGATGCAGAATATCATAGACTGGCAGAAGGTCATTGGATTTTCCCACCATACCATGACCCAGGATGTACAGAGGAGCAAGCTTCACCTTGTCCATGGGGTGGGCTCGGTCGTGAGGACGGAGACCACCTTGGCCCTCCAACCCGGTATCCTCATAGCCAAGAGCACTGTAGAAGGCTCTCCAAGGGACATGAAAGAACTCATCACGGCACATAAAGGACAGGTGACACTCATCATTGGTGCCGAAGTGGACTGTAGCATAGAACTGATGAATGAGTTGCACATCAAAGTCACAATTCACAATCATGAGCTTGATCAAATCAAACTCCTCACAGATCTCCAGAGCCTCTCCAAAGTAACCAAGGTTGTTCCTCCAGTGATCGATGTCAATGGACCACATCCGGGTGAACTTGTTCTTGTGGTGCTCGAAAATTTCTGACACAACCCTTAACTGCAACTCATTCCAGAACTGAGGGTTGTTCCACCGAGGATGTGGCGGCACGGTGTAGGGATCGTGGAAATGGAACTTTTCCCAGTCTGAGAGCTTCCATTTGTGCATAGGTAACGCAGAATATTGCTTGGCAGCAGCAGATTTCTCCTGACGAGTGGTCTTGGTAGGGAGCACAACCTCGCGAGTATCCTCACTGTCATCCGATGGTTTGCCCCTACGGGCCCTCTTCTTGGTGTTCCGAGGCTTCTGAGTAGCACGAGAGCTAGAGCCACCTGCAAATGCACACAGAGAGCACACAGAAACCCCAGCAAAGATGAGAGGAATGTACACAAGATCAGAGGAATACATCTCATGTATGTAAATAGAAGAGGAACAGTGCAGATGGGTTCAAAGAAGGCGGTTGTTCTGGTTGTTCGACTGGTAGAACCGCTTGAGCGGTAGTACCGCTCGCAAAGAGCGGTAGTACCGCTGAGAGCAAATCTACCGGGTGGAAGAATAGGGACAATCATATCTCGAATATGGATGCATTATTCCTACTGCTAGCTACGCACAGGAAACAGGAGGAGTTTATACAGATCTATCCCACCAAACATTTGGCCAAAAATGCGGGATTACAAGCAATGCCCTAGAGAAAGGATTCAACAAGAGTAACCCTAAGAACAAGAAGAATAGGGCATTACCAGTATCCATGGGAGGAGATCGAAGAGGAGGCGACCTCAACGGAGTGGATCCGATGAAGGGTCGACCGATCCGGAGGGCCTGAGGGTGCTCCGGGGCAATGGGCGAAGCAACCAGTGGCTAGGGTTCAGATGGAGGACGAGCGCGAAGGGGAGATAGAAAACCCCTTCAGCACGCGCCCTTATATATGCGCCCAGATGTCAGCCGGTAGTACCGCTCCGAAGAGCGATAGTACCGCTCCTGTAGCTAGCCGATGTTTGAGAGTGGTACTTCCGCTCCAGAAGTAGCAGTAGTACCGCTTCCAAATACCGGTAGTACCGACCAGTGGTAGAGGTGCACGTAGGAGCGGTAGAACCACTCGTGCACGACCGGAAGTACCGCTGGGACTACACAACATAGTGACAGAGTGGTAGAACCGCTCAGACCACTGGTTGTACCGCCAAGTTGTAACAGCCCATGCACAAAGAGATCAAACTTGTGTACATTTGGAAAAGATGGCTTGGGATGAGAAGGCTTAGGATGGAAGCAAGACACTGTATTATGATGATGAAGACTCTCAAGAGTGCAAGAAGCAAACAATAAAAGCCACTCTTTAGAGAATTGAAACATCTAGGAGAACCAAAAGAGCAAGGAAAAAAGAAACACACAACAAAGAAAAACACCTTTGCACAAGGGCGATGGCCGGAGCCACCTATGTTTGAGTCAAATGGTATGGCGCCGCGAAGAATTATCCTTGGGCCCATGACCAAAACTCGTCTTTGAAGCACAAGTACCATCCAAAAATGGCTAATGTGAAAGAGTTGATCAATTTATGCATAATGGGGGGATGAAGAGTTCATTGAGAGAACAATACTCCCCTATGTCCATGCCTACACCTAGAGCAAGACAACATGATGAGTATGGTGGTGTGTGCAAAGGTTCGAGCTACATTGCTCAAATCAATGATATTTAGCTCATGCCTTAACTCGCGAAATCTTGCTTCATCCAAAGGCTTCATGAAAATATCTGCAAGGTTATCATGAGTGTTGACATACTTGATCTTGATCTCCCCTCGCCTAATGTGATCCCGAATGAAGTGATATCAAATCTCAATATGCTTCGTCTTGAAGTGTTGCACCGGGTTGACAGAGATCTTGATGGCACTTTCATTGTCACACCAAAGAGGCACTTCGTCACAAGTGACACTGTAATCCTTCAAAGTTTGCCTCATCCATAGAAGTTGAGCACAACAACTCCCAGCAGCCACATACTCTGCTTCGGTGGATGAGAGAGACACACAACTTTGTTTCTTGGAAGACCAACTCACCAAAGAGCAACCAAGAAATTGGCACCCTCCGGAGGTGGACTTCCTATCCACTTTGTCTCCCGCCCAATCTAAGTCTGAATAGCCCAAAAGATCGAAGTTGGCTCCTCTTGGGTACCATAAGCCAAAGTTTGGGGTATGAGCCAAATATCGAAAGATTCGCTTGACCGCCACAAAATGGCTTTCCTTAGGTGTGGCTTGAAATCGTGCACAAATTCTCACACTCAACATGATATCCGGTCTAGATGCACAAAGGTAAAGCAGGGACCAATCATGGAGTGATATACCTTTTGATCCACCGCTTTAACATTGGGATCTATGTCAAGTTGGCATTTGACGGGCATTGGAGTGGAAGCCGGCTTGACATCACTTAGCTTGAATCTCTTGAGCATGTCTTGAGTGTATTTGGCTTGGTTGATGAAGGTTCCTTCTCTTCTTTGCTTGATTTTGAACCCGAGAAAGAACTTCAACTCTCCCATCATAGACATCTTGAACTTTGAGGTCATGAGAGCAGCAAATTCCTCATTGAAAGCTTTGTTAGGGGAACCAAAGATAATATCATCAACATATAGTTGGCATACAAACAACTCCCCTTTGACCTTCTTAGTAAAAAGAGTGGGGTCGATTTTCCCAATTTCGAACCCACGATCTTGCAACAACTCGGTAAGATGCTCATACCACGCACGTGGGGCTTGTTTAAGGCCATAGAGTGCCTTGTCGAGTTGGTACACATGATCGGGGAAATAGGGATCCTCGAACCCCGGGGGTTGTTTGACATACACCAACTCATTAATAGGACCATTAAGAAAAGCACTCTTCACATCCATTTGTTGCAACTTGAAATTATGATGAGAAGCATAAGCAATCAACAAACGAATAGATTCAAGGCGAGCAACGGGAGCAAAGGTTTCACCGTAGTCGATACCCTCGACTTGGGAGTAGCCTTGTGCCACCAAACGAGCCTTGTTGCGAACAATGATCCCATGAGCATCTTGCTTGTTCTTGAATATCCACTTGGTTCCAATGACATTATGATTCCCCATTGGCCTTGGCACCAATCTCCACACTTGGTTGTGCTCGAAGTTGTTGAGTTCTTCATGCATGGCATTGAGCCAATCCGGATCCTCGAGCGCCTCATAGACCTTTTGGGGTTCAACACAAGAAACAAACGCGTGATGTTCACATTAGTTTGCTAATTGTCTACGAGTGCTTACCCCCTTTCTTAGGCTTCCAACCACATTCTCCATGAGATGACCTTTGGTTGTGAGCCTAGATGCAATCTTAGCGGCACGACGCTCCAATTCCTCCTCAGGTGTGAAAAGAGGAGCGGAAACTTGATCATCTTGAGCACTGTCTTGAGCTTGTTCTTGATCTTGAGCTTGTTCTTGATCTTGAACTTGCTCGGAAGGGAGAACTCGACCTTGGGCATAACTTGGTGACTCACCACCATCTTGAGGTTGATCTTGCCCTTGATCTTGTTCACGTGGTTGAGGGCCTTCACATTGTTCTTTGGAAGCGTGTGGGTCTTGGGTCGGTGATGGCTCCACTTGAGTGGAGCATTGTCCTTCTCCTTCAGCCACAAGGGGTTCCTTAATGGGTAAGATATGACCAACACCCATTCTTCTTATGGCTTGGGGACGAATTTCATCACCTACATCACAAGTACCACTTTGCTCCACTTGGGAGCCATTATTCTTGTCAAACTCCATGTTACACGTCTCCTCAATGAGTCCCGGGTACTTGTTGAGGACATGGTAAGCATGAGAGTTTGTAGCATAACCAACAAATATGCCCTCATGAGCTCTAGCCTCAAATTTAGACAAACGAACACCTTTCTTGAGAATGAAACACTTACACCCGAACACCCAGAAGTACTTGAGGTTGAGCTTGTTACCGGTGAGAATTTCATATGGAGTCTTGTTCAAGCCTTTGTGGAGATAGAGCCGATTCGATGCTTGACACGCGGTGTTGATGGCTTCGGCCCAAAAGTTGTAAGGAGACTTGAACTCCACCATCATGGTCCTTGTCGCATCCATCAACGTCCGATTCTTCCTCTCCACAACACCATTTTGTTGAGGGGCGTATGGTGCGGAATATTGATGCTTGATCCCCTCATCACTAAGAAACTCATCCAAGGTGTAGTTCTTGAACTTGGTGCCGTTGTCACTTCTTATTGTCAAGATCTTTGAATTGTGTTGACGTTGAGATTCATTTGCAAAGTCGATGACAGTTTATTGAGTTTCACTCTTCATCTTGAAGAAATATACCCAAGTGTACCTTGAGTAATCATCAACAATCACCAAGCAATACTTTCTACCCCCAAGACTGTCAAAGGATGGAGGCCCAAAGAGATCCATGCGAAGGAGCTCCAAGGGTCTCTTCGAGTAGATGATAGTCGTGGGAGGGTGAGCCTTCTCATGTAACTTTCCTCGATACAAGCACTGCAAGCACGATCTTTGACAAAGCTCACATTTGTTAGTCCACGGACATGGTCCCCCTTAAGAAGACTTTGCAAAGATCTCATATTGACATGGGCTAAACGGCGATGCCAAAGCCACCCCACATCAACTTTAGCCATTAGGCATGTCGCGGTCTTAGTGGGTCGCTCCGAAAAGTTAATCACATAGAGACCATTCTCGACATGCCCAACATAGGCTACTTTAAGAGTCTTGCTCCACAAGAGGGCCACGGTATCAATATCAAAGAATGTGGTCAAACCCATGAGTGCAAGTTGACAAACGGAAAGTAAATTGTATGTGAGGGACTCAACAAGCATGACTTTCTTGATCGTGAGATCATGAGAAATGACAACCTTGCTGAGACCCAATACCTTAGAAGATGAGGCATCACCCCACTCGACATTGGTGGGCATAGATGGGATCTTGTGCATGTCCACCACCAAGTCCTTGCTTCCGGTCATATGATTTGTGGCTCCACTATCGAGCAACCATGATCCCCGACCGGAAGCAAACACCTACAAGAGATCAATGCTTGGTTTTAGGTACCCATTTTGTAATGGGTCCTTTGATGTTAGTAACAAGGGTCTTAGGAACCCAAATAGACCATTCGATGTACTCATAAGGAGAACCAACAAATTTAGCATAAACATGCCCATCACTAGCACGGACAACACATAAGAAGGATTAAAGTCGCTTGCTTTGTTGGAAGGGGTGGCATTGCCCTTTTTGACATCACCACCCTTCACATTGTTCTTCTTCTCCTTTGAAGCACCCTCTCCCTCCTTCACAAACGTTTGCTTGAGAGGAGGAGGTCGTTTGGTCTTGTCATTCTTCTTGTTGTTATGGGACTTGGGTGCGAACCCAACTCCCTCCTTGGCCACAACTTCCTTTTGATTGCTCAAAAGGTCATTGAGATTCTTCTCATCTTGTATGCAAGAGACATGGCCTTTCTCAACTTGCTCCTTCAACTTGACATTTTCCTCCACAAGATGCACATGCTCACAACACGGGTTAGTAGCATTTGCGTTATCAATTAAGACCATATGAGTAAAAGTGGCTTTCTTCTTGGTTAGCTTCACTTGGAGTTGATCATGAGACTCCTTGAGGCTAGCATGAGCACCCTTCAAGGCCTTGTGAGCCTTGTCAAGTATATCAAACTCCTCTTTGAGTCTAGCATGGTCAACCCCAAGTTTAGCCTTCTTGGAATTGAGCACACGAGATACAACAAGAGCATGATCAAGATCTTTCTTTAATTTAGCATGGTCATCGTTGTGTGAATCGTCAAGAGGCAAATGATGAACACTCTCTTCCTGAAGCGCATTAGAGAGGTCTGATATCTCATCGGCATAGTCACGACTATGACCTTCCATCTTAGAGATGGTTTCTTCATGAGCCTCGATCATGTCATTGGCTTCACCAAGTTGTTCCAAGAGAGAAACGAAGTGCTTCTTGGATTTGCCCTTGAGCTTACTCATAAAATACACAAATTCATTTACTTCCTCATTAGACCCCTCACTTTCATCAATGCAATCATTCAAGGAAGGATTAGTAATGATGGTAGTTTTGATGTTGGGGGTTACCTTGTTGGTGGCTTTGGCCATGAGGCACTTGGCGATAATGTTCTCGTTGGATGAATTGAAGAGAGACACCCATGGAGTTGTGGCAATGGCAACGGAGGCCATGGAAATGGCTTCACTATCTTCATCATCATCATCATCCTCATGGTATTCTTCTTGAGCCACCAACCCTTTTGGTTGGAGTCTTCTTGGTGAAGTTGTTCTTGTTAGGGAAGGACTTGACTTTGTCTTTTCGGGTGAGCTTGCCACATTGTCTTCCCTCTTATCGTAAGGGCACTCCGCAACGAAGTGGCTCACATTGCCACAATTGTAACATGTTCTCACATGTTGCTTGACCTTGAAGCCACTAGAGTTGTTCTTGTTGAAATTGGGCCTTGAGTTCTTCTTGCTCCAAAATTGCCTTGAAGCAAGAGCCATGTGCTCATGGTAATCATATTTCGTATCTTCGGGGCTGCTCTCCTCATCTTCCTCTTCCTCCTCTTCTTCCACACTAACCTTGGCCTTCAAGGCAAGGTTGGGCTTCTTTGCTCTTTGAGAACGCAACACCGCATTGTCAGCGATCTTGTACAAGATCCTCATTGCCACAAACTCATCCAACACTTCACTTGAGGACAAGGTGTGGAAGTTCGTCCTTTGACGGATGACAGAGGACATGGCCTTACGGTAAGGCATCATGGCCTTGAGGAACTTGCGCTTGATCCAATTGTCATTCATATCCTTGCTCCATGATCTCGGAGTGAGACCGCGAGAGTAGTCAATCTTCGGTAAAGCTCACAAGGTTCTTCATCTTCATTCATTGCAAACTCATCGGCTTCATCTTGCACCACTTCATAGTTGGAGCGTTGAATGCTTGTGCTTCCCTTGTAAAGGGAAACAATGTGGTGCCATGCTTCCTTGGCCACGGTGAAGGGTCGGAGATGCGCAATATCTTTGGGTGGAATTACATCTTGGATGATGAAGAGAGCATTCTCATTGAATTGATTATCCGTGGCTTCTCTAGGGGTGAAGTTGCTTCGATCATGCGGATAGAAACCTTCCTCAACGATTCTCCAAAGATTAGTATTAACGTGGTTTAAATGACGTTTAAAGTGATAAACCCAAGAGTCAAAATCCTCATTCTTCACAATGTTGGGAGGAGAACCCGCATGATTTAAATGAGTGAAGGGAATCGGTCCTCCATACGTAAGAGGTGGTTCAACATGAGCATAGATGCCATTTCGACTTCTACCACTAGGTAAAGGAACTTTATTACTAGAAGCTTCCCCCTTATCGGAGTTGGCATCCGACACCTTGTTAGTGGGAGCGGCCACTTCCAAAGGTGCGGTGGATAAACTAAGACCATCAAGGAACTCTTTGAACATGCCTTTGACCTCGGTAGTCATGGAGGTTTTCAATGTGTCCAAAAGCCACATTGAATTCCTCACGTGAGACCAGGGATCCCCCATCGGCCATAAACGAAGAAGGATTCGCACCGGGGTGCTCCCTCTACCGTCTATAGTGTCAACCATACTCTTAGGATGGTAAAGCCCTTAATTAAGAGATGATGCTCTGATACCAATTGAAAGGATCGATATACTTGACTAGAGGGGGGGGGTGAATAGGCAACTATCAATTTTTAGCTTTTCTTTACCAAATTAAACTTTGCCTCAAAGTAGGTTGTCTAGATATGCAACTAGGTGAGCAACCTATATGATGCAACACAAGTACACAAGCAAG
This sequence comes from Triticum aestivum, assembly GCF_018294505.1. NCBI lineage: Eukaryota > Viridiplantae > Streptophyta > Magnoliopsida > Poales > Poaceae > Triticum > Triticum aestivum. The sequence continues at coordinate 587,891,003 of NC_057810.1, forward strand.
CAAGGGATATAATACAATATAGATTGCACAAGTAAAGGTAAGAGATAACCAAGAGTGGAACCGACGGAGACGAGGATGTGTAACCAAAGTTCCTTCCCTTTGAGGGGAAGTACGTATCCGTTAGAGCGGTGTGGAGGCACAATGACCCCCAAGAAGCCACTAGGGCCACCATATTCTCCTCACGCCCTCACACAATGCGAGATGTCGTGATTCCACTATTGGTGCCCTTGAAGGCGGCAACTGGACGTTTACAAACAAGGTTGGGGCTCTCTCCATAACTTAATTGGAGGCTCCCAACGAAACCCCGGAGCTTCACCACACTGGAATGTGGCTCCGAAGTGACCTCTTCCATCTAGGGAGCCCAAGCACCCAAGAGTAACAAAATCCACACAAGAAAGTATGGGGGAATCAAATATCCTTTGGTGGAAGTGTAGATCTAGGTATCCTCCTTCAATTCCTAGCAAATCAATGAGTTTGAGTGGCTAAAGAGAGAGATCGGGCAAGTAAGCTTCAATGGCAGTAATGGAGGAGAGAGAGAGTCAAGAGGAGGTGGGAGAAGCACCTCCTTAAATAGGGTCCCCTCAGATCTAACCGTTATGCGTAGTAAAGCACAGGAGCAGTACATCTGCAATAGGCACCGGTACAACCGATGAATGCGGGAAACCCCTGCGAGGGCACCAGGGCGGTACTTCTGGTGAGGCAACTGATAGTACCGGTATATCGGAACATACTAGAACTACCATACCACCACCGCCTGACTACCACCTCACCAACATAAGGAAATCACCCCAGGCCGGTAGTTAGAGCGGTGGTTGGGCCGGAGCTACCACTGGGCCAGCAGTCCCTGAGTAGTGGAGTCCGAAGCGGTACTACCGCCCTGAACACCGGTAGTACCGGTTTGTCAAGATAAACCGGAACTTCCGTTCCACTACCGGTCTACCACCGTACCTGGTACAGAAGGGAGACCCCTGAGTGGTACTTGGAGTGGTGGTAAGACCGGAACTACTGGCCAGCGGTACAACCGCTCAATGGAGCGGTACTACCGCCATGGGCAGAACTGCACAGGATAGAGGACTTTGGGGAACCCCTCTCTCATCGAACGGAGGGTATATGGTGGGTGCAGAGAACGTGTATGTGAAATGATTCACCAAATACCATCCGATGTGGATTCCCTCTTAATAGTACGAATATCCTACGACTAAAGGAACAAAACTTGGGGAATTCCGTCTTTGATCTTTTCCGCATAGAGGGAAGGCCTAACCGTCTTGCGCCACACAATGTGTACCTAAGAAAACTATGGCGCACGATTAGTCCACACGAGTGTTGTCATCATCACCAAAACTCTAAGGCAGAAGATGCCCTTACACCTGTCCCGGCAAGCAAGTGCAAGTAGTTCCTTCCATGGAAGATCTGGCCATCGCCATGGACGGTGCTCTGTTGGATCTCCATCTCCTTCCAGCAGCAGAGAAGGAGGAGGAAGGAGGTGCAGGGGAAGGGAGGGTGCTGCGGTGGGAGAGGAGGTCACCCGATTTGGGGGAGATGTCGAGGTGCAAGGTCGTTAGCGGTAGTGAGTGAGGAAGGGCATCATGGGTGGGAGGAAGAAGGGGAATCGAGAGAGTGTGGGTTTGGGTTTGGGCCTCCGCGCGCTATGTGTATACATGTGTTGGTGGGTTGTAGTAGTAGCGATGGGTTTATACCACGCACTACTACTACGACAATTCCCAGGGGGCACAGTGGAGACCACTTAGTAGTAGCGCGGGGTAAACCCCGCGCTACTACTATCAACTTAGTAGTAGCGTGGATTTATACCCCATGCTACTACTACGGCCTGTCCCGGGGGGCACGATGGAGACCGCTTAGTAGTAGCATGGGTTTTATACCCCACGCTACTACTATCAACTTAGGAGTAGCGTGGGTTTATACCCCTCGCTAGTGCTAAGCATCTATCTATAAGGTATTTCCTAGTAGTGCTTGCTGGCGAAGGATCTTGCAGGATCAAACCACTACTATCAACTTAGTAGTAGCGTGGGTTTATACCCCGCGCTACTACTATGGCCTGTCCCGGGGGGCACGATGGAGACCACTTAGTAGTAGCGTGGGTTTTATACCCCGCACTCCTACTATCAACTTAGGAGTAGCGTGCGTTTATAACCCGTGCTGCGGGATTTATACCCCTCGCTAGTGCTAAGCATCTATCTATAAGGTATTCCCTAGTAGTGCTTGATGGCCAAGGATCTTGCAGGATCAAACCTGGAAAAAAATCGGTGAATAATCGCGAAAGTTAAGGCCAAATTCGTGGCCGGGATTGGGCTATACGAGCACCAATACGAGTAGTCTTTCTCTTTGGAAACTTTGTATGGTGTTTTTGATGGAAATATGACGTGGAGGCAATAATAAAATGGTTATTATTATATCCTTAATCATGATAAAGGTTTATTATTCATGCTAGAATTGTATTGACCAGAAACTTAGATACATGTGTGGATACATAAACATATATTGTGTCCCTAGTAAGCCTCTACTAGACTAGCTCGTTGATCAAAGATGGTTAAGGTTTCCTAACCATAGACATGAGTTGTCACTTGATGATGGGATCACATCATTAGGAGAATGATGTGATGGACAAGACCCATCCGTTAGCTTAGCATATGATCGTTTAGTTTATTGATATTGCTTTCTTCATGTCAAATACATATTCCTTCAACCATGAGATCATGCAACTCCTGGATACCGGAGGAATACCTTGTGTACTATCAAACGTCACAACGTAACTGGGTGATCATAAAGATGCTCTACAGGTATCTTTGAAGGTGTCTGTTGATTTGGCATGGATCAAGATTGGGATTTGTCACTCTGTGTATCAGAGAGGTATCTCTGGGCCCTCTCAGTAATACACATCACAAGAAGCTTGCAAGCAAAGTGACTAAGGAGTTAGTTACAAGATGATGTATTACGGAACAATTAAAGAGACTTGCCATTAACAAGATTGAACTAGGTATCAAGATACCGATGATCTAATCTCGAGCAAGTAACATACCGACAGACAAAGGGAATTACGTATGTTGTCAGAAGGTTCGACCGATAAAGATCTTCGTAGAATATGTAGGGACCAATATGGGCATCCAGGTCCCGCTATTGGTTATTGACCGGAGCGTTGTCTCGGTCATGTCTACATCATTATCAAACCCATAGAGTCCGCATGCTTAATGTTCATTGACAATATAGTATTATATGAGTTATGTGAGTTGATGACCGAATGCTGGCTCTGGGATGCCGATGCATGTAATGGAAATGATGGCTCCGGGATTGCTTTCTCGCAGGGAGTCGAGGAAGTGATCTTTGGGCGATGTTACAACATGCTTACTAATAATATAATATGCTACTCTTATGTCTTCTGATGCTGCAAGATGCTTGAAGATGCTAGTATTTGATAGGCTAGGCTTTCCCCTTCTCTTCTGGCATTCTGTAGTTCAGTCCACAGATACTACCCATTTCATTGACACTGATGCATATGTAGTGTATATCCTTGCTTGTGAGTACTTTAGATGAGTACTCACGGTTGCTTTGCTCCCTCTTTCCCCCCTTTTTCATTCTTCTCGAATGTCGCAACCAGATGGTGGAGCCCAGGATCCAAACATCACCGCCGACAACTACTACTACCCCGAGGGTGCCTACTACTACGTGACGGACGCTGATACGTCTCCAATGTATCCATAATTTTTGATTGTTCCATGTTGTTATATTATCATTCTTGGATGTTTTATAATCATTTTATAGTCATTTTATATCATTTTTTGGTACTAACCTATTGACATAGTGCCCTGTGCTAGTTGTTGTTTTCTGCATGTTTTTTACATCAATGGAAATCAATACCAAACGGAGTCCAAACGCAGAGAAACTTTTTTGTTGAATTTTTCGGGCCAGAAGACATCCAGTGGGCTAGGAACGCACCTGAGGGGAGCTCCGAGGGGAGCACAACCCACCAGAGCGCGCCTCGGTGGGTTGTGCCCTCCTTGTTGGCCTCCCGCATCGCCTCTTTGCTCACCCCAATATTCTAGAAACCCTAGGGAAGTCGACGAAAATCAATTCCAACCATCGCAGAGTCCAAAACCACCAGATCCAATCTAGACACCATCACGGAGGGGTTCACCATGTCCATTGGTGCCTCTCCGATGATGCGTGAGTATTTCTTTGTAGACCTACGGGTCCGTAGTTAGTAGCTAGATGGATTCCTCTCTCTCTCTCTCTCTCTCTCTCTCTCTCTCTCTCTTGATTATCAATACAATGGTCTCTTGGAGATCCATATGATGTAAGTCTTTTTGTGGTGTGTTTGTTGGGATCCGATGAACTTTGAGTTTATGATCAGATCATGTTTTTATCCATGAAAGTTATTTGAGTCTTCTTTGATCTCTTATATGCATGATTGATTATAGCCTCGTATTTCTTCTCCGATATTTGGGTTTCGTTTGGCCAACTTGATCTATTTATCTTGCAATGGGAAGAGGTGCTTTGTGATGGGTTCGATCTTACGGTGCTTGATCCCAGTGACAGAAAGGGAAATGACACGTATGTATCGTTGCTATTAAGGATAACAAGATGGGGTCTATTTTTACATAAATAAATCTTGTCTACATCATGCCATCGTTCTTATTGCATTACTCCGTTTTCCATGAACTTAATACACTAGATGCATGTTGGATAGCGGTCGATGTGTGGAGTAATAGTAGTAGATGCAGGCAGGAGTCGGTCCACTAATCTTGGACGTGATGCCTATATAATGATCATTGCCTAGATATCGTCATGATTATCCGAAGTTCTATCAATTTCCCAATAGTAATTGTTTTCCCACTATTTGCTATTCTTCTCGAGAGAAGCCACTAGTGAAACCTACGACCCATGGGTCTCTTTTCATCATATTTGCCTTTGCGATCTATTTTCTTTGCTTTTATTTTCAGATCTATTAAACCAAAAATACAAATATACCTTGCTGCGATTTATTTGTTCCGTGATCTATTTATCCTATCTACCATAATTATCTCACATTATCTTGCATACTTTAGGCGCCGTACCCAAAAGGGATTGACAATCCCTTTAACACGTCGGGTTACCAGTATTTGTTATTTTTGTGCAGGGGCTGTTTACGTGGTGTTAGGAGGTTCTCCTACTGGTTCGATAACCTTGATCTCATCACTGAGGGAAATACCTACCGTCGCTATACTACATCATCTCTTCCTCTTTGGGGAAATACCAACGTAGTTCTAGCAGACATCAAAAGGAATTTTTGGCACTGTTGTCGAGGAGGATCTTCAACATCAACCAGGTTCCTAATCACAAATCTCATCTCCTTGCAATTTACATTATTTTCCATTTTCGTCTTGTTTTCCTCTCCCCCACTTCACAAAAATGTGTCGTTTTATTCGCCCTCTTTTTTGTTCGCCGTTTTCTCGTCAGATCTGTTTTTGAGTGCAATCTTGTTGTATAGTCATCATGACTCAAGGGAACACTAAGTTGTGTGATTTCTCAAATACCAACAACAATGACTTTATTAGCACTCTGATTGCTCCTCCCACCACTAGTGCGGAGTCTTGTGATATTAATATTGCTTTGCTGAATCTTGTTATGAAAGATCAATTTGCCGGTACTCCTAATGAGGAATCCGCGTCCCATCTTAACACATTCGTGGAATTATGCGATATGCAAAAGAAAAAAGATGTGGACAATGATGTTCTGAAGTTGAAATTATTTTCGTTTTCTTTGCGAGATCGCACAAAAAATTGGTTTTCTTCTTTGCCTCGCAATAGTATCGATTCTTGGGACAAGTGCAAGGATGCTTTTATTACTAAGTGTTTTCCGCCCGCAATTTTTTTCCCCTTAGAACCCAGATCATGAATTTCAAGCAACTTGAACATGAGCATGTTGCATAATCTTGGGAAAGGATGAAATTGATGCTAAGGACTTGCCCAACTCATGGGTTAAATCTTTGGATGATCATACAATTTTCTATGCGGGATTGAATTTTGTTTCTCGTAATCTTTTAGATTCCGCCGCAGGGGGGGGGGGGGTATTTTTATGGAAATTACTTTGGGTGAAGCTACTGGATTGCTAGACAACATTATGGCAAATTACTCACAATGGCATACGGAAAGAGCTCGTGCTAGTAAAAAAGTCAATTCGGTAGAACAAATAAATTCTTTGAGTGAAAAAGTTGATGCTCTTATGAAGTTGGTTGCTAATAAAGTGCTCCTATTGATTTTAATGATGTGCCTTTGTCTACTTTGATTGAGCAAAATAGTGATGCCATAGATGTGAATTTTATCTCGCGAAACAATTTCAATAACAATGCCTATAGAGGTAATTTTAATCCTAGGCCTTTTCCTAGTAATTCCTCTAATAATTATTGTAATTCCTATGGTAATCCTACTTATAATAATAATAGAAACACCTCTGATCTTGAGAAGAATATTAAAGAATTTATCAATACTCAAAAAGCTTTCAATGCTTCTATAAAAGAAAATTTGAATAAGGTTGATGATTTGTCTAGAAGTATTGATAAAATTTCTCATGATGTAGAAACTCTCAAGATGAAATTTTTTGCTCCTAAAGTTTAAGAATCAATTAAAGCTCTTTATGTTTCTATGGATGGAAGTAAGAAAAGAACCGCTATGCTTAGAGCTAAAAGAGAATTTTTAGAAAGAGTGTTTTCTAGTGATTACTTTCATAAAAGTGATGAAGATCTTAAAATGATTGGTGTTTCTTCTATTGATTCTTTGTTTAGTAAAATTAAGATTGATCAAAAAGGGACTGGAGAAGAGTCAACTTTAGCTAGAAGGCATCCCTATGATTCGGAGGGTGAACATCTTGTTAAGAAAATTGATAAAAGTGGGTTTGAAGAGGTCAAGACTTTAACTAGTGACGTGCCCACTATTTTGGATTCCAAAGACTTTAATTATGATAGTTGCTCTTTGGTTGATTGTATTTCTTTGTTGCAATACATGATAAATTCACCCCATGCTTATGAACAAAATAAAGCTTTTACTAAACATATTGTTGATGATATGATGAAAGCTTTTCAAGAAAAGTTGGAATTAGAAGTTTCAATTCCTAGAAAGTTGCATGATGAGTGGGAACCTACTATCAAAGTCAAGATTAAAATTATGAGTGTTTTGCTTTATGTGACTTGGATGCTAGTGTTTCTACAATTCTGAAATCTTTATGTGATGTGCTTGGTCTTACCAATATTAAAGAATGCTCTTTAAATTTGCACTTGGCGGATTCTACTATTAAAAAGCCTATGGGAAGAATTAATGATGATCTTATTCTTACAAATAGGAATTATGTGCTCATAGATTTTATTATTCTTGATAATGATTGCAATCTGTCTTGTCCAAGTATTCTTGGTAGACCGTTTTTACGTACTATTGGCGACGTGATTGATATGAAAGAAGGCAATATTAATTTCAATTTCCACTAAGGAAGGGTATGGAACACTTTCCTAGAACAAGAATTAGGCCACCATATGAATCAATCATGTGGGCATCATATGGATCTAGAAGTAAAGATGACAAAACTTAGATCCTACGTGTTACGCCTAGCTAGGGGCGTAAAACGATATTTCTCGTTGGGAGGTTTGGTTTTCATGATGTTTTCAATAAAATACACAATTATACGTCTGGTTAGATGTGTTTTTGTGGTTTAAATTAGTGTTTGTGCCAAGCAGAAACTTTTGCACTCACGAAATTATTTTTCATTTTTATCATAAGAGCGATTATGAGTTGATTATTTTTGCAGAAGATTAATAAACAAATTATTCACGTCATCCTAATTTTTCAGAATTTTTGGAGTTATAGAAGTATTCGAAGTAGTCAGATGGCTACAGACTATTCTATTTTTGACAGATTCCGTTTTCTTTGCGTTGTGTGCTTGTATTGATGATTCTATGGTTTTCTTTGATGAGTTTTTGCCATAGAAAAGTTGGAATACATGAGATATAATGCAAAAATAAAATATGAATGGGTTTGCAATAGTACTTCTAGTAGTGGTTTGCTTTCTTATACTAACAAACCTCACGAAGGTTTTGTTGAGTTTTGTGTGATTGAAGTTTTCAAGTTTTGGGTGATCTTACGATGGATGAAGGAATAAGTGAAGGAAATATGCCCTAGAGGCAATAATAAAGTTACTATTTTATATTTCCTTATATCATGATAATTGTTTATTATTCATGCTAGAATTGTATTAACCGGAAACTTGATACATGTGTGAATACATAGACAAAACACTGTGTCCCTAGTATGCCTCTACTTGACTAGCTCGTTGATCAAAGATGGTTAAGTTTTCTAGCCATGGACATGTGTTGTCATTTAATGAATGGGATCACATCATTAGGATAATGATGTGATGGACAATACCATCCGTTAGCTTAGCATAAAGATCGTTAAGTTTTATTGCTAGTGCTTTCTTCATGACTTATACATGTTCCTCTGACTATGAGATTATGCAACTCCCGAATACCGGAGGAACACCTTGTGTGCTATCAAACGTCACAACGTAACTGGGTGATTATAAAGATGCTCTATAGGTGTCTCAGAAGGTGTTTGTTGGGTTGGCATAGATCGAGATTAGGATTTGTCACTCCGTGTATTGGAGAGGTATATCTTTGCCCTCTCGGTAATGCTCATCACTATAAGCCTTGCAAGCAATGCGACTAATGAGTTAGTTGCGGATGAAGCATTATGGAACGGATAAAGAGACTTGCCAGTAACGAGATTGAACTAGGTATGAAGATACCGACGATGTTGTTGTTGTGCAAGTAACATACCGATGACATACCGATGACAAAGGGAACAACGTTTGTTGTTGTGCAGTTTGACCGATAAAGATCTTCGTAGAATATGTAGGAGCCAATATGAGCATCCAGGTTCCGCTATTGGCTATTGATCGGAGATGTGTCTCGATCATGTCTACATAGTTCTCGAACTCGTAGGGTCCGCACGGTTAATGTTCGATGAAGATTTGTATTAAGAGTTATGTGTCTTTGATGACCGAAGTTTGTTCGGAGTCCTAGATGAGATCACGGACATGATGAGGAGTCTCGAAATGGTCGAGACATAAAGATTTATATATTGGATGAAGGTATTCGGTCACCAAAATAGTTTTGGGACGTATCGGATAAGTTTCAGAGTACCGGAAGGTTACCGGAACCCCCCGGGGGACTAATGGGCCTTCATGGGCCTTAGTGGAAGAGAGGAGGCGGCGGCCAAGTGGAGGCGCCCCCCAAGCCCAAACCGAATTGGACTAGGGGTGGGGGCCGCGGCCCCCCTTTGCTTCTTCTCCTCCACCACTTTTCGCTTCTTCCCTTCTTGGAATAGGAAAGGGAGACCAACTAGGATTGGGAATCTTAGTTGGACTCCCCCTTGGCGCGCCCCCTCTAGGTCACCGGCCTCCTCCCTCTCCTCCTTTATATATGTGGGCAGGGGAGCACCCCAAAGACACATCAATTGTTCTTTGTCGTGTGCGGTGCCTGAGGGAGTCCTGGATTAGGGGGTGTCCGGATGGCCGGACTATGACCTTTGGCCGGACTCCCGGACTATGAAGATACAAGATTGAAGACTTTGTTCCGTGTCTGGATGGGACTTTCCTTGGCATGGAAGGCAAGCTTGGCGATATGATATGTAGATCTCCTCCCATTGTAACCGACTCTGTGTAACCCTAGCCCTCTCCGGTGTCTATATAAACCGGAGGGTTTTAGTCCGTAGGACGAACAACAATCATACCATAGGCTAGCTTCTAGGGTGTAGTCTCTCTGATCTCGTGGTAGATCTACTCTTGTACTACCCATATCATCAATATTAATCAAGCAGGAGTAGGGTTTTACCTCCATCGAGAGGGCCCGAACCTGGGTAAAAACATCGTGTCCCTTGTCTCCTGTTACCATCCGCCTAGACGCATAGTTCGGGACCCCCTACCCGAGATCCGCCGGTTTTGACACCGACATTGGTGCTTTCATTGAGAGTTCCTCTGTGTCGTCATCTTTAGGCCCGATGGCTCCTTCGATCATTAACAACGATCGGTCCAGGGTGAGACCTTTCTCCCCGGACAGATCTTCGTATTCGGAGGCTTTGCACTGTGGGCCAATTCACTTGGCCACCTGGAGCAGATCGAAAGTTACACCCCTGGCCATTAGGTCAGATTTGGAAGTTTGAACTACACGGCTGACATCCGCGGAGACTTGATCTTCGACGGATTCGAGCCACAGCCGAGCGTGCCGCACTGTCACGATGGGCATGATCTAGCTCTGCCGCCGGACAGTGCCCAGAGGGCCACTCAGGTGTCCGCTCTGACCCTTAGCTCGGAGCTGACTGCGCCGATCGAGGACGGGTGGCTGGACACCGCCTCGGGGGCTGCAATCTCTACAACGATCGGGCCGAACACCAGTCTTGTCCTTCATGAAGTTCGCGACTCCAAAGTGTCGGACTCCCATCCGGACTCCGAGCCTTCCGCGCCCTTGCTGATCGAACCCGATTGGGCGCCGATCATGGAGTTCGCCACCGCAGACATCTTTCAGCACTCGCCCTTCGGTGACATCCTGAGTTCACTAAAGTCTCTCTCTTTACTAGGAGAGCCCTGGCCGGACTATGGTCAGCAAGGTTGGGATGCGGACGACGAAGAAATTCGAAACCCACCCACCACCCACTTCGTAGCCACTGTCGAAGATTTAACCGACATGCTCGACTTCGACTCCGAAGACATCGACGGTATGGACGCCAATGAAGGAGACGACCAAGAGCCAGCGCCTATAGGGCACTGGACAACCACCTCATCCCATGATGTATGCATGGTGGACACACCTAAAAGAAACGACGACGAGGATCAAAAGGGCGCAACGAGGGATCATTCCCTCAAAAGGCAATCAAAGCGGCGGCGTAAGCACCGCGCCAAACCCCAACTCAACAGAGACCCAGCCATAGAGCAGGGCGAACCGGCAGACGACGAACATGCCGCCGAGAAACCATCCGAACAGGGCAACTTGGATAAACAAACCGAACAACCCGTCCCCGGCGAAGATAATAGCCCGGACGACCTCACGTCGGACAAGTTGTTGGAGCAGAAGAACCTCCACCAAAGGCTCATCGCCACTGCATGTAGCCTGAAAAAGTAGAAGCAGAAGCTCAAAACAGCGGAAGATGCACTCAGAATCAGATGGGGCAAAGTACTCAACACCGCACACAAGTACGGCGACAGCCACCACACAAAGAGCTATCCGAAGCGAAAATTACTACCGGAATTTGATGAGAAGGCCTTAGAGCCCCCACAGTCAAAAAACAAGGAAGCCGCCCCCCAAAGATAATAGGGACGAGCTATCTAAGCTCAACAAAATCTTGGACAAAATATGCCAAATCCACAGTACTCCCGGGAGGCCTGCAAACCACACCCACAGAGGTTGTTGGGTCTTCAAGCAATCCGGCAAACTCAACGCCGAACACAAGGGGCTTGACATACCAAGCGAGGATGACGACGAACCCCACAAGCAGAGCACCGGAGAACAAAAGAAGTTCCCGCAAGAAGTCAAAATAGTAAATTCACTTCATGTGACAAAAGGGAATAATAGAATGGCGCCTATGGAGATACGCGCCATACGGCCTGTCCCAGAGGAGTCCCGCCACTGGTTGTTACAACCAATCACCTTCAATCATCAGGATTACTCTAGAGGTATCCGGAACGCAGGATGGACTGCCCTGGTCTTAGATCCGATAATTGACGGACTCCACTTTACACAAGTCCTAATGGACGGCGGTAGTGATCTAAACCTGCTATATCAGGACACAATCCACAAAATGGGGATAAACCCAACAATAATTCGCCATGGCAACACTTCCTTTCAAGGGGTCACGCCAGGCCCAGATACCCATTGTATGGGGTCCCTCTTGTTAGAAGTTATGTTCGGCTCCCCCGACAACTTCCGAAGCGAAAAGCTAACCTTCCACATCACCCCATTCATAAGTAGCTATCAAGCACTACTGGGACGCGAAGCTTTCGCCCGCTTTAAAGCAATACCGCATTATGCATCCCTTACACTCAAAATGCCCGCTCCACGAGGCATCATCTCATTAAAGGGAAATATCAAGTGTTCCTCGAGCGCGGATGATGGTGCGGCTGCCTTGACAGCCGCACACTAAACCAGCTTTACTAGTTAGAGCACCTAAACAGGTCGTTCAAAACCCCGGACATGGCTCGACGAGTCCGACGTAAACATGCAAAGGCTTAATAGCCGCATACCCCTGTACAAGGGGCTCCACGCGTTTACACCAAGAGACAACAAAGCTCAATTCTACCCATTTTCTGTATTATACTTTGTTTATTTTAACATAGATTTCTCGCACGATTGTTTTCAACTAAGTTCCTCTCTTTTACAGACGAACACCGTGCTACACCCATCCAGGATACGGCACAATGGAGAAACATGCGCAGACGTGCAGTAGGGACCCGTTTCAAGGATTCTTTTCAGATTAAGACCCTGCGTAAACCTTTTTTACTGTCTCTTGTTGATAACATCCCCCGGTTTTTTGCTATAACCGAGGAGGAGGCTGGCGTCTTGGCATGTGGCCACGCCAGAATTTTGCGTGTACCTGGACACCAGGGACTTCTTACCAAGGGCTTTTGTTCAAGCCCGTTTTCATAAAGACCGAATACCTTAGGGAGTGTTCGGCGTTGCGAGTTTGGCCTTATATGCATCAGCTTTGAATCATGTCTTTGGTCAAATGTTGGGTTTGCCCGGCTCCTGTGTTTTGCTGCCTTACGTTCCGCTCTATCGGCTAAGGCGGCACCAGGAGAACTACTGCGATTGTGCCCCGATTCGGCCAGGCGAGCACCTTAGTAGAGAAAGCCGAAAACTGAATGTCATGATATAGCGAGAGACTGGTCAACCACTCGATGACTTGCCGGAATCTTTAGGATTCCTCCGCATTAACGAAGGGCCATTTCCCGGTCAGGCACACACGCGCCCCGAATTCGGGCGAGCGCGGTGCCCCTAGGGGCTATTCAGTAGCCCCACTGTCAAACTCCTATGGCTAAGTGAAAGTGATAAAGCATTATAGTCTGGTTGCCTAGTTCGCTGCGCTATCACCTCCTTTATAGGACCAAGACGTTGGATCAAGTGTGAAAATGCGCCTTCTGCGAACACCCCCGCATTATATGCGTGGGGGCTGAAGCCAACGACTGCCATCTTTCAGGTTATATACACATATACATTAACTGCTGCACAGGAGGTATTCTAATTCTTGAAAGCACAAGTATAAAAAACTTTTATATTCCATCAAAACATTGTTTTACAAACAGTACATGCTATTCAAACATAACATCCTTCGAGCACTGCGTCTCTATTAAACGAGCGCCCTGCAGAACTTCCTCAAAATAGTGCTTGGCAGGTACTCGACTTTCGTCCGAATCCTGGGATGCAACAACACTGGCCTTCATCTCCGCCCAGTATGTCTTGACACGGGCAAGAGCCATCTGTGCACCCTCTATGCATGCTGACCTCTTCATTGCATCAATATGCGGCACCGCACCAAGGAACTGCTGCACCAAGCTAAAATAACTCTTCGGCTCGGGCCCTTTCGGCCACAGATGACTCACGACATGCTTCATGGCGAGTCCTGATAACCTGTTCAGCTCCGCCCATGCGGCCAAATGATCGGATACTGAAAGTGGGCGCCCTGGATTGTGGAACTGCGACCAAAAAAGTTCTGCCAATTCGTGGTCATTTAGACCCCGGAAGTGTTCGATCGCGTCCGCGACACTCGCCGCCAAATCCAGATAAGTGTTCGCCGCACTCCACTTCCGGTCCAACGGAGCATACTTAGGATCCCTGAACTTCATTCGCAGCATATAGGGCTTTCCAGCCATGATATCTTTGCCTGACGTAGCTCCTCCTTCATAGCTCTCATCGTAGAGCGAGTGTCCTTGGCCTCATCAGTGACCTTTTCTAGGTCCTTCTGTGCCACTCTATCTTCTTTTTCAAGAAGCTTACAATGGTCGGCAGCATTCTTCAATTTTACAGCCACCTCGGCCATTTCCTTCTTGCTCTGGCAGTGAGCAGCCTATTCGGCTTTTAGCTCTTCAGCCGCCTTTAAGGCAGCCGCATTGCTTTTCCTGGCTTGCTCCTTGGTTCGAGCAAGTTCCGCCCGAAGGTTCTCCACGGCAGCAACACCATCTGCATTAAGCACACATGTTATAAGGTACGAGCATCAAGCTCCTCTTACCAGATGTCTTCAGAGACATTACATACCTTGTGCCTCGTCCAGCCACTCGTTGACAAGCGCGATGTCGGCATCTGCCAGGTCAAGTTGCCGCTTTAGCTCGGCAAATTCATCAGTCTGGCTAGCCACCGAACTCCTAGCCACCTACATAGGAAAGGCGACATATTATACCTGGGATTATGATCCTCTGCGCGCTGTCATTTTTGACAATGCATAGAGTCTCAGGGGCTACTATCTATACAGGGCGCATTTTATATATGCAGATATGTCAAAAGGTACATCATTTCGCGTGCCTCAAAACCTGTCAGCAAACTCCTGGCGCCTCGTGCAATCCGCTTTCCGTGGATGAAATCCTTCCAATCACCATGTTCATCAACACACGGTGTTCTTCTGAGATAGACGCTCGCCCGAGCAGATCCTTCAGCTCCTCCGACCATGCACTGGACGGTGCCGGACTCGTCCGAAGACCTTTTTTGAAGGCCGGATTTGGAGAAACCCTCCAAGACGACACCTCGGGGTCGCCCGCCTCGCAAGACGGTACAGCTGGGGGAGGCGTTCCACTCTCCATCATCTCCGGACGAAGATCCCCTGAAGATGAGCTCTACTGAGAAGGGTTGAGATCCGAACTGCAAGGTAAAATTTCAGTTATCTTCCTCAGAAATAAAACAGGGATGTCACTCATTTTAAAACCCCTCTCTTTACTTACGGCTCGGTGGAGAGCTAATCCCCTTGGGGGTGCAATGCGGCCAGGGCACCCTCCGACGCCGGACCCTCTGACGAAGATTTCTTCCCCCGCTTTGAGGCCATCGCCTCCGGGTCTTCAGAGGCGGTCCTTTTCTTTCCCTGGTTAGGGGAATTCTCGATCCCTCCTTTCCTGACAGCCTCCTTCACGGAGGCAGTAGCTTCTTGGTTCCCCTCTTCGCCTTCTTCCGAAGGCGCAACCTCCAGCATCTTGGTTAACACGGGATCCGTCGTGGTCTCGGGGAGGGGGGCCGGACACCTGATAAGCTTTGCTTTCACTATCCACTCCTGTTTGAAGGATAGCTCTTTTGAGGGCAATTTTATGATAAACATACGGATAGCATGTCCGGGTATAGGGCTACTTACTTGAGTGTCTGGGCGATTGCAACTCAGACCTGCGTCCTTGAACGAGTCCGGACACATTGCTTGTGATCCGAAGAACAATTTATACATCTCCATGGGCGTCGATCCCAAAAAATGTTGGAGGACTCGCGGTCCTTCCGGATTAAATTCCCACAGGCGGAGGGGGCGATGTTTGCAGGGCAGTACGCGGCGAATCAGCATAACCCGCGCCACTATGGCCAAATTGATCTCTTTCTAGGAGATCTCGAATGCAGCCCTGCAGCAAGGGCACGTCCTTGGACGGCCCCCAGTTAAGCCCTTTATTGACCCATGACGCTAGCCGTGGTGGGGGACCCGAGCGAAAGGCAGGTGGCGCCACCCATGTGGTGCCCCTGGGAGCTGTGATGTAAAACCACTCTCGTTGCCATAAGCCAAACTCCTCTTGAAAAGAGCCCTCGGGCCATGGAGCATCGGCAATCTCGCTTATAATAGAACCTCCGCACTCAGCGTGCTGCCCCTCGATTATCTTCGGTTCTACCTTGAAGGTCTTAAGCCACAGTCTGAAGTGAGGAGTAGTAATATGGAGGAAGGCCTCACACACGACAATGAACGATGAGATTTGGAGGATGGACTCCAGAGCTAAGTCGTGAAATTCCAGCCCGTAATAAAACATGAGCCCCCTCACGAAGGGATCAATCGGGAAGCCTAGCCCCCGAAGGAAGTGAGATGTGAACACCACGCTCTCACGGGCTGGGGAGTGGGAATAGCCTGCCCTTGAGCAGGCAGCCTATGCGAGATTTCACCGGTTAGGTACCTGGCATCTCTCAGCTTTCGCATGTCTTCTTCTGTAACGGAGGAAGGCATCCACCGGCCTTGGAGGTCAGAGCCGGACATCATCGAAGGTCTGAAGCGCCTGAATCTGGAGCTTTGGGTGTTGGAACTCGAGGCGAGAGGTGGATTTGATGGGATTGAAAGAAAGGAGTCGAGCCTTGGTCTCTTTATAAAGAGGTTGAATACCAAGAGCCCTCCCCGTGACCGTTTGGGACTCACTTTCAATTAAGAAGTCATACCAATGGCACGGTTGGGTTACCCATGCCCGTATTGATGAGAATCCCGGAATAAGGGGACATGATCTCTGCTTTGACAAGACGTGCCAAGGGAACCGCCTCGCTAAACACGCTGAGGTGGGACAGTAAAAGGATTCGAATAAAGGCTTGGCCGTGGCGTGATGTCACACTACGGAATACGTCAGCAGATTAGATTTGTGTAAATATTATTCTCTCTACGGTGGTATGTGGAAGTTATTTTGCAGAGCCGGACACTATCCTTGTGTTCAAACATCTTCTATGAAGTATTCAGAGGAGGAACCCGCCTTGCAATGCCGAAGACAATTTACGCGCCGGACTCATCGTCATTGAAGCCTGGTTCAGGGGCTACTGAGGGAGTCCTGGATTAGGGGGTGTCCGGATGGCCGGACTATGACCTTTGGCCGGACTCCTGGACTATGAAGATACAAGATTGAAGACTTCATCCCATGTCCGGATGGGACTTTCCTTGGCGTGGAAGGCAAGCTTGGCGATACGATATGTAGATCTCCTCCCATTGTAACTGACTCTGTGTAACCCTAGCCCTCTCCGGTGTCTATATAAACTGGAGGGTTTTAGTCCGTAGGACGAACAACAATCATACCATAGGCTAGCTTCTAGGGTTTAGCCTCTCTGATCTCGTGGTAGATCTACTCTTGTACTACCCATATCATCAATATTAATCAAGCAGGAGTAGGGTTTTACCTCCATCGAGAGGGCCCGAACCTGGGTAAAAACATCGTGTCCCTTGTCTCCTGTTACCATCCGCCTAGACGCACAGTTCAGGACCCCCTACCCGAGATCCGCTGGTTTTGACACCGACAGTGCCCCCCTCCATGTTTACTCCTCCGGTCATATCGTCGTAGTGCTTAGGCAAGGCCCTGCGCGGATCACATCATCAACACCATCGCCACGCCGTCGTGCTGACGGAACTCTCCTTCGACCCTCTACTGGATCAAGAGTTCGAGGGACGTCATCAAGCTGAACGTGTGCTGAACATGGAGGTGCCGTACATTCAATACTTGGACCTGTTGGATCGTGAAGACGTTCGACTACATCAACCGCATTAACTAACGCTTCCGCTTTCGGTCTACGAGGGTACGTGGACACACTCTTCCCCTCTCATTTATATGCATCTCCTAGATAGATCTTTCGTGATCGTATGAACTTTTTTGAAATTGCATGCTACGTTCCCCAACAGTGGCATCCGAGCCAGGTCTATGCGTAGATGTTTTGCACGAGTAGAACACAAAGAGTTGTGGGCGAAAATATTCATACTGCTTACCACCAATGTCTTACTTTGATCCGGCGGTATTGTTGGATGAAGTGGCCCAGACCGACATTACATGACCGCATTCATGAGATTGGTTCTACCAACGTGCTTTGCACATAGGTGGTTGGCGGGTGTTTCTCCAACGTTAGTTGAATCGAGTTTGACTAAGGCCGGTCCTTGTTGAAGGTTAAAACTGCACACTCGATGAAAAATCGTTGTGGTTTTGATGCGTACGTAAGAACGGTTCTTGCTAGAAGCCCGTAGCAGCCACATAAAACTTGCAACAACAAAGTAGAGGACGTCTAACTTGTTTTTGCAGGGCTTGTTATGATGTGATATGGTCAAGACATGATGTGATATAAATTGTTGTATGAGATGATTATGTTTTGTAATAGAGTTATCGGCAACTGGCATGAGCCATACGGTTGTCGCTTTATTGTATGAAATGCAATCGTCATGTAATTACTTTACTTTATCACTAAGCGGCAGCGATAGTCGTAGTAGCAATAGTTGGCGAGATGACAACGATGCTACGATGGAGATCAAGGTGTCAAGCCGGTGACGATAGAGATCATGATGGTGCTTCGATGATGGAGATCAAAGGCACAAGATGATGATGGCCATATCATGTACATATTTTGATTGCATGTGATGTTTATCTATTATGCATCTTATTTTGCTTAGTACGGGGGTAGCATTATAAGATGACCCCTCACTAAATTTCAAGGTATAAGTGTTCTCCCCGAGTATGCACCGTTGCAACAGTTCTTCGTGCTGAGACACCACATGATGATCGGGTGTGATAAGCTCTACGTTCACATACAGCGGATGCAAGTCAGTTTTGCACACGCAGAATACTCGGGTTAAACTTGACGAGCCTAGCATATGCAGATATGGCCTCAGAAACTGGAGACCAAAAGGTCGAGCGTGAATCATATAGTAGATATGATCAACATAGAGATGTTCACCACTGAAAACTACTCCATCTCATCTGATGATCGGACATGGTTTAGTTGATATGGATCACGTGATCATTTAGATGACTAGAGGGATGTCTATCTAAGTGGGAGTTGTTAAGTAGTATGATTAATTGAACTTTAATTTATCATGAACTTAGTCCTGATAGTATTTTGCAAATTATGTTGTAGATCAATAGCTCGCATTATAGCTTCCCTATGTTTTTTATATGTTCCTAGAGAAAACTAAGTTTAAAGATGGTAGTAGCAATGATGTGGATTGAGTCCGTGATCTGAGGTTTATCCTCATTGCTGCACAGAAGAATTATGTCCTTGATGCACCGCTAGGTGACAGACCTATTGCAGGAGTAGATGTGGATGTTATGAATGTTTGGCTAGCTCAATATGATGACTACTTAATAGTTTAGTGCACCATGCTTTACGGCTTAGAACCGGGACTTAAAAAATGTTTTGAACACCATGGAGCATATGAGATGTTCCAAAGAGCTGAAATTGGTATTTCAGACCCATACCCATGTCGAGAGGTATGAGACCTCTGACAAGTACTTCGCCTAAAAGGTGGAGGAGAATTGCTCAGATAGTGAGCATGTGCTCAGAATGTCTGGGTACTACAATTGCTTGAATCAAGTGGGAGTTAATCTTCTAGATAACATAAGTAATTGACAGAGTTCTCTAGTCACCATCACCAAGTTATTGGAACTTTGTGATGAACTATAGTATGCAAGGGATGACGAAAACGATTCCTGAGCTCTTCGTGATGCTGAAATCAATGGAGGTAGAAATCAAGAAAGAGCATCAAGTGTTGATGATTGACAAGACCACTAGTTTCAAGAAAAGGGCAAAGGGAAAGAAAGGGGACTTCAAGTAGAATGGCAAGCAAGTGGTCACTCCCGGGAAGAAGCCCAAAGCTGGACCCAAGCCTGAAACTGAGTGCTTCTACTGCAAAGGAAATGGTCACTAGAAGCAGAACTGCCCCAAATATTTGACGGATAAGAAGGATGGCAAAGTGAACAAAGGTATATTTGATATACAGGCTGTTGGGGAACGCGGTAATTCAAAAAATTTCCTACGATCACGCAAGATCTATGTCTAGGTGATGCATAGCAACGAGAGGGGAGAGTGTTGTCTACGTACCCTTGTAGACCGAAAGCGGAAGCATTATAACAACGCGGTTGATGTAGTCGTA
This sequence comes from Triticum aestivum, assembly GCF_018294505.1. NCBI lineage: Eukaryota > Viridiplantae > Streptophyta > Magnoliopsida > Poales > Poaceae > Triticum > Triticum aestivum. The sequence continues at coordinate 587,910,859 of NC_057810.1, forward strand.
CATCTTCACGATCCGACCGATCCTAGCACCGAAGGTACGGCACCTCCGCGATCTGCACATGTTCAGCTCGGTGACGTCCCACGAACTCTAGATCCAGCTGAGGTCAAGGGAGAGTTTCGTCAGCATGACGGTGTGGTGACGGTGATGATGAAGTTACCGGTGCAGGGCTTCGCCTAAGCACTACGACGATATGACTGAGGTGTGTAACTGAGGAGGGGGGCACCGCACACGGCTAAAATATCAACTTGTGTGTTCTAGGCTGCCCCCTGCCCCCGTATATAAAGGAGCAAGTGGGAGGCCGGCCGGCCCTCCTTGGGCGCGCCCCCAAGAGGGGAATCCTACTAGGACTCCAAGTCCTAGTAGGTTTCCACCTAAAGGGAGAGGGAGGAAGGAAGGAGAGGGAGAGGGGGAAGGAAAGGGGGGCGCTACCCCTCCCCCTTCCTTGTCCTATTCGAACTCAAGGGGAGGGGGCGCGCGGCCTGCCTTGTCCGGATCCTCTCTCTCTCCACTAGGGCCCATCGAGGCCCATTAGTTCCCCCGGGGGTTCCGGTAACCCTCCGGCACTCCGGTTTTATCCGAAACTTCTCCCAAACACTTCCGGTGTCCGAATATAGTCGTCCAATATCAATATTTATGTCTCGGCCATTTCGAGACTCCTCATCATGTCCGTGATCACATCCGGGACTGCGAACAATCTTCGGTACATCATATCACATAAACTCATAATACCAATTGCCATCGAACGTTAAGCGTGCGGACCCTATGCGTTCGACAACTATGTAGACATGACCGAGACATGTCTCCGGTCAATAAGCAATAGCGAAATCTGGGCTCATCATCGCTTCCTCATAGTTCATAGGTTCATCATGGTCTAGTAACATGACTTCCAAAACAGGATTACCATACCACTCTGGTGCGTATCTTACTTTGGAAGACCTACGAAGTTTGGTAGTAGATCTGAAGTTTCATGATCATCATCATTAACTTCCTCACTAATTGGTGTAGGAATCACTAGAACTGATTTCTGTTATGAACTACTTTCCAATAAGGGAGAAGGTACAGTTACCTCATCAAGTTCTACTTTCCTCCCACTCACTTCTTTCGAGAGAAACTCCTTCTCTAGAAAGGAACCATTCTTAGCAACAAAGATTTTGCCTTCGGATCTGTGATAGAAGGTGTACCCAACAGTTTCCTTTGGGTATCCTATGAAGATGCACTTCTCCGGTCTGGGTTCGAGCTTATCAGGTCGAAGCTTTCTCACATAAGCATCGCAGCCCCAAACTTTAAGAAACAACAACTTTGGTTTCTTGCCAAACCACAGTTCATAAGGCGTCGTCTCAACGGATTTTGATGGTGCCATATTTAAGTGAATGCAGCCGTATCTAAAGCATAACCCCAAAATGATAGCGGTAAATCAGTAAGAGACATCATAGATCACACCATATCCAATCAAGTATGGTTACGATGTTCAGACACACCATTTTGCTGAGGTGTTCCAGGTGGCGTTAATTGCGAAACTATCCCATATTGTTTCAAATGAAGACCAAACTCGTAACTCAAATATTCTCCTCCATGATCAGATCGTAGAAACTTTATTTTCTTGTTACGATGATTTTCCACTTCACTCTGAAATTCTTTGAACTTTTCAAATGTTTCAGGCTTATGCTTCATCAAGTAGTTATAACCATATCTGCTCAAATCATCTGTGAAGGTAAGAAAATAATGATACCCACCACGAGCCTCAATACTCATTGGACCGCATACATCAGTATGTATTATTTCCAATAAGTCAGTAGCTCGTTCCATTGTTCTGGAGAATGGAGTTTTAGTCATCTTGCCCATAAGGCACAGTTCACAAGCACCAAGTGATTCATAATCAAGTGATTCCAAAAGTCCATCAGCATGGAGTTTCTTCATGCGCTTTACACCGATATGACCCAAATGGCAGTGCCACAAATAAGTTGCACTATCATTATTAAACTTATATCTTTTGGCTTCAACACTATGAATATGTGTATCACTACTATCGAGATTCAACAAAAATAGACCACTCAGCAGGGGTGCATGACCATAAAAGATATTACTCATATAAATAGAACAACCATTATTCTCTAATTTAAATGAATAACCTCGCGCATTAAAGAAGATCCAGATATAATGTTCATGCTCAACACTGGCACCAAATAACAATGATTCAGGTCTAAAACTAATCCTGAAGGTATATGTAGAGGTAGTGTGCTGATCGCGATCATATCAACTTTGGAGCCATTTCCCATGCGCATCGTCGCCTCGTCCTTAGCCAATCTTCGCTTAATCCGTAGCCCCTGTTTCGATTTGCAAATATGAGCAACAAAACCAATATCAAATACCCAGGCACTACAGCGAGCATTAGTTAAGTACACATCAATAACATGTATATCAAATATACCTTTCACTTTGCCATCCTTCTTATCCGCCAAATACTTGAGGCAATTCCGCTTCCAGTGACCAGCCCCTTTGCAGTAGAAGCACTTAGTTTCAGGCTTAGGTCCAGACTTGGGTTTCTTCTCTTGAGCAGCAACCTTTTTGTCGTTCTTCTGAAGTTCCCCTTCTTCCCTTTGCCCTTTTTCTTGAAACTAGTGGTCTTATTGACCATCAACACTTGATGCTCCTTTTTGATTTCTACCTCTGCGGCCTTTAGCATTGTGAAGAGCTCGAGAATAGCCTTGTTCAACCCTTGCATATTATAGTTCATGACGAAGCCTTTATAGCTTGGTGGCAGTGATTGAAGAACTCTATCAATGACACAATCAACTGGAAGATCAACTCCCAGCTGAGTCAAGTGGTTATGTACCCAGACATTCTGAGTATGTGTTCACTGACAGAACTATTCTCCTCCATTTTGCAGTTGTAGAACTTGTTGGAGACTTCATATCTCTCAACTCATGCATTTGCTTGAAATATTAACTTCAACTCCTGGAATATCTCATATGCTCCATGACGTTCAAAACATGTTTGAAGTCCCGATTCTAAGTCGTAAAGCATGACACACTGAACTATAGAGTAGTCATCAACTTTGCTCTGCCAGACGTTCTTAACATCATCAGTAGCATCTGTAGCAGGCCTGGCACCCAACGGTGCTTCCAGGACATAATTCTTCTGTGCGTTAATGAGGATAATCCTCAAGTTATGAACCCAGTCCGTGTAGTTCCTGCCATCATCTTTCAACCTAGCTTTCTCTAGGAACACATTAAAATTCAAAGGAACGGTAGCACGGGCCATTGATCTACAACAACATAGACATGCAAAATACTATCAGGTACTGAGTTCATGATAAATTAAAGTTCAATTAATCATATTACTTAAGAACTCCCACTTAGATAGACATCCCTCTAATCATCTAAGTGATCACGTGATCCAAATCAACTAAACCATGTCCAATCATCACGTGAGATAGAGTAGTTTTCAATGGTGAACATCACTATGTTGATCATATATACTATATGATTCACGCTCGACTTTTCGGTCTCAGTGTTCCGAGGCCATATCTGCATATGCTAGGCTCGTCAAGTTTAACCCGAGTATTCTGCGTGTGCAAAACTGGCTTCCACCCGTTGTATGTGAACGTAGAGCTTATCACACCCGATCATCATGTGGTGTATCGACACGACGAACTGTAGCAACGGTGCATACTCAGAGAGAACACTTGTACCTTGAAATTTAGTAAGGGATCATCTAATAATGCTACCGATGTTCTAAGAAAAATAAGATGCATAAAGGATAAACATCACATGCAATCAAAATATGTGACATGATATGGCCATCATCATCTTGTGCTCATGATCTCCATCATCGAAGTCTCGTCATGATCTCCATCGTCACCGCCGCGGCACCTTGATCTCCATCGTACCATCGTTGTCGTCTCGCCAACTATTGTTACTACGACTATCGCTACCGTTTAGTGATAAAGTAAAACAATTAAATGGCGATTATATTGCATACAATAAAGCGACAACCATATGGCTCCTGCCAGTTGCTGATAACTTTGTTACAAAACATGATCATCTCATACAACAATTTATATCACATCATGCCTTGACCATATCACATCATAGCAAGCCCTGCAAAAAGAAGTTAGACATCCTCTACTTTGTTGTTGCAAGTTTTACGTGGCTGCTATGGGCTTCTAGCAAGAACCGTTCTTACCTAAGCATCAAAACCACAATGATTTTTTGTCAAGTGTGTTTTTTTAACCTTCAACAAGGACCGGGCGTAGACACACTCGATTCAACTAAAGTTGGAGAAACTGACACTCACCAGCCACCTATGTGTGAAGCACGTCAGTAGAACCAGTCTCGCGTAAGCGTACGCGTAATGTCGGTCTGAGCTGCTTCATCCAACAATACCGCTGAATCAAAGTATGACAAGCTGGTAAGCAGTATGACTATTATCGCCCACAACTCTTTGTATTCTACTTGTGCATATAACATCTATGCATAGACCTGGCTCGGATGCCACTGTTGGGGAATGCGGTAATTCAAAAAAATTCCTATGATCATGCAAGATCTATCTCTCGGTGATGCATAGCAACAAGAGGGGAGAGTGTTGTCTACGTACCCTCGTAGACCGAAAGTGGAAGCATTATGACAACGCGGTTGATGTAGTCGTACGTCTTCACGATCCGACCGATCCTAGCACCGAAGGTACGGCACCTTTGCGATCTGCACACATTCATCTCGGCGACGTCCCATGAACTCTAGATCCAGCTGAGGTCGAGGGAGAGTTTCTTTAGCACGACGGCGTGGTGACGGTGATGATGAAGCTACCGGCGCAGGGCTTCGCCTAAGTACTACGATGATATGACCGAGGTGTGTAACTATGGAGGAGGGCACCACACACGGCTAAAATATCAACTTGTGTGTTCTAGGGTGCCCTCCTACCTCGTATATAAAGGAGCAAGGGGGAGGCCGGCCGGACCTCCTTGGGCGCGCCTCCAAGAGGGGAATCCTACTAGTACTCCAAGTCGTAGTAGGTTCCACCTAAAGGAAGAGAGGGGAAAGGAAGGAGAGGGAGAGGGGGAAGGAAAGTGCCCCCCCTTCCTTGTCCTATTCGGACTCAAGGGGAGGGGCGCGCAGCCTGCCCTAGCCGGCCCCTCTCTTTCTCCACTAGGGCCCATCGAGGCCCATTAATTCCCCTGGGGTTTCCGGTAACCCTCCGACACTCCGGTTTTATCCGAAACTTCTCCGGAACACTTCCGATGTCCGAATATAGTCGTCCAATATATCAATATTTATGTCTCGACCATTTCGAGACTCCTCGTCATGTCCGTGATCACATATGGGACTTCGAACAATCTTCGGTACATCATATCACATAAACTCATCATACCAATTGTCATCGAACGTTAAGCGTGCGGACCCTACGGGTTCGAGAACTATGTAGACATGACCGAGACATGTCTCCGGTCAATAACCAATAGCGAAACCTGGATGCTCATATTGGTTCCTACATATTCTACGAAGATATTTATCGGTCAAACCGCATAACAACATACGTTGTTCCCTTTGTCATCGGTATGTTACTTGCCCGAGATTCGATCGTCGGTATCTCAATACCTAGTTCAATCTCATTACCAGCAAGTCTCTTTACTCGTTCCGTAATACTTCATCCCATAACTAAATCATTAGTCACAATGCTTGCAAGGCTTATAGTGATGAGTATTACCGAGAGGGCCCAGAGATACCTCTCCGAAACACGGAGTGACAAATCCTAATCTCGATCTATGCCAACCCAACAAACACCTTCGGAGACACCTGTAGAGCACCTTTATAATCGCCCATTTACATTGTGACGTTTGGTAGCACACAAAGTGTTCTTCCGGTATTCGGGAGTTTCATAATCTCATAGTCTGAGGAACTTGGATAAGTCATGAAGAAAACAGTAGCAATGAAACTGACACGATCATAATGCTAAGCTAACGGATGGGTCATGTCCATCACATCATTCTCCTAATGATGTGATCCCGTTCATGAAAGGACAACATATGTCTATGGTTAGGAAACATAACCATCTTTGATTAACGAGCTAGTCAAGTAGAGGCATACTAGGGACTATATGTTTTGTCTATGTATTCACACATGTACTAAGTTTCCGGTTAATACAATTCTAGCATGAATAATAAACATTTATCATGATTTAAGGAAATAAATAATAACTTTATTATTGCCTCTAGGGCATATTTTCTTCACAGGTTATTGATGTGTACCTTACTAGTGTTCATAGTAGCCCCTGGGTATTTGATACTTGTTCGGTTGCTAAGATTAGTAACTCGAAATAGGAGTTACGGAATAAACAAGAGACTAGTTGAGGGTGAAGTGACGATGTGTGTTGGAAGTGGTTTCAAGATTGATATGATCATCATTGCACACTCCTTATACTTTTGGGGTTAGTGTTGGACCTAAATAAATGTTATTTGGTGTTTGCATTGAGCATGAATAAGATTAGATCATGTTTATTGCAATACGGTTATTCATTTAAGACATAGAATAATTGTTATTCTATTTACATGTATAAAACCTTCTATGGTCATACACCCAATGTTGATGGTTTATGGAATCTCAATCGTAGTGATACACATATTCATAATATTAATGCCAAAAGATGCAAAGTTGATAATCATAGTGAAACATACTTGTGGCAGTGCCGTTTAGGTCATATTGGTGTAAAGCGCATGAAGAAACTCCATGTTGATGGGATTTTGGAATAACTTGCTTATGAATCATTTGATACTTGCGAACCATGCCTTATGGGAAAGATGACTAAAACTCCATTCTCCGGAACAATGGGACGAGCTAATGACTTATTGGAAATAATACATAACGATGTATGCGGTCCGATGAGTGTTTAGGCTCGTGGTAGGCATCATTATTTTCTGACCTTCACAGATGATTTGAGCGGATATGGGTATATCTACTTAATGAAACACAAGTCTGAAACATTTGAAAAGTTCAAAGAATTTCAGAGTGAAGTGGAGAATCATTGTAACAAGAAAATAAAGTTTCTATGATCTGATCATGGAGGTGAATATTTGAGTTACGAGTTTGGCCTTCATTTAAAACAATGTGGAATAGTTTCACAACTCATGCCACCTGGAACACCGCAGCGTAATGTTGTGTCCGAATGTCGTAACCGCACTTTATTAGATATGGTGTGATCTATGATGTCTCTTACCGGTTTACCACTATCGTTTTGGGGATATGCATTAAAGACAATTGCATTCACGTTAAAAAGGGCACAGTTAAAGTCCATTGAGATGGCACCGTATGAACTATGGTTTGGCAACAAACCTAATCTGTCATTTGTTCAAGTTTGGGGATGTGATGCTTATGTCAAAAGGCTTCAGCCTGATAAGCTCAAACCCAAATTAGAGAAGTGTGTCTTCATAGGATACCCTAAGGAAACAATTGGGTACATCTTCTAATGCAAGTCCGAAGGCAAGATTTTTGTTGCTAAGAACGGAACCTTTCTAGAGAAGGAGTTTCTCTCGAAAGAAGTGAGTGGGAGGAAGTAGAACTTGATGAGGTAATTGTACCTTCTCCCGAATTGGAAAGTAGTTCATCACAGAAATCAGTTTCAATGATTCCTACACCAATTAGTGAAGAAGCTAATGATGATGATGATCATGAAACTTCAGATCAAGTTACTACCAAACCTTGTAGGTCAACCAGAGTACGGTTCGCACCAGAGTGGTACGGTAATCCTATTCTGGAAGTCATGTTACTAGACCATGATGAACCTATGAACTATGAGGAAGCGATGATGAGCCCATATTCCGAGAAATGGCTTGAGGCCATGAAATCTGAGATGGGATCCATGTATGAGAACAAAGTGTTGACTTTGGTGGACTTGCCCGATGATCGGAGAGCCATAGAAAATAAATGGATCTTCAAGAGGAAGACGGACGCTGATGGTAGTGTTACTATCTACAAAGCACGACTAGTCGCAAAAGGTTTTCGACAAGTTCAAGGTGTTGACTACAATGAGATTTTCTCAACCATAGCGATGCTTAAGTCCATCCGAATCATGTTAGCAATTGCCATATTTTATGAAATCTGGTAAATGGATGTCAAAAATGTATTCCTTAAATGGATATATCTAAGGAGAGTTGTATATGATGCAACCAGAAGGTTTTGTCAATCCTAAAGGTGCTAACAAAGTGTACAAACTCCAGCGATCCATTTGAGGACTGGTGCAAGCATCTCAGAGTTGTAATATACGCTTTGATAATGTGATCAAAGCATATGGTTTTATACAGACTTTTGGAGAAGCCTGTATTTACAAGAAAGTGAGTGGGAGCACTACAGCCTTTCTGATAAGTATATGTGAATGACATATTATTGATCGGAAATGATGTAGAATTTTTTGGAAAGCATAAAGAAGAGTTTGAAAGGAGATTTTCAAAGAAAGACCTCGGTGAAGCTGCTTACATATTGGGAATCAAGATCTATAGTGATAGATCAAGACGCTTGATAAGTTTTTTCAATGAGTACATACCTAGACAAGTTTTTGAAGTAGTTCAAATGGAACAGTCAAAGAAGGAGTTCTTACCTGTATTGCAAGGTGTAAAGTTGAGTAAGACTCAAAACCCGACCACAGTAGAAAATAGAAAGAGAATGAAAGTCATTCCATATGCCTTAGCCATAAGTTCTATAAACTATGCTATGTTGTGTACCAAACCTATTGTGTACCTTATCATGAGTTTGGCAAGGGGGTACAATATTGATCCAGGAGTGGATCACTGGACAGTGGTCAAAGTTATCCTTAGTTACCTAAGAGGACTAAGGAAATATTTCTCGGTTATGGAGGTAATAAAGGGTTCATCATAAAGAGTTACGTTGATGCAAGCTTTTACACTGATCCAGATGACTCTGAGTCTCAAACTGGATACATATTGGAAGTGGGAGCAATTAGCTAGAGTAGCTCCATGTAGAGCATTGTAGACATACAAAATTTGCAAAATACATACTGCTCTGAATGTATCACACCCATTGACTAAAATCTCTCACGAGCAAAATTAGTACTCTTTGGGTGCTAATCACATAGCGATGTGAACTAGATTATTGACTCTAGTAAACCCTTTGGGTGTTGATCACATGGTGATGTGAACTATGGGTGTTAATCACATACATATGTGAACTATTGGTGTTAAATCACAAGCCGATGTGAACTAGATTATTGACTCTAGTGCAAGTGGGAGACTGAAGGAAATATGCCCTAGAGGCAATAATAAAGTTGTTATGGTATATTTCCTTATATCATGATAAATGTTTATTATTCATACTAGAAATGTATTAACTGGAAACTTGATACATGTGTGAATACATAGACAAAAGACTGTGTCCCTAGTATGCCTCTACTTGACTAGCTCATTGATCAAAGATGGTTAAGTTTCCTAGACATGGATATCTGTTGTCATTTGATGAACGGGATCACATCACTAGGAGACTGATGTGATGCACAAGACTCATCCGTTAGCTTAGCATAAAGATCATTAAGTTTTATTGCTACTGCTTTCTGCATGACTTATACATGTTCCTCTGACTATGAGATTATGCAACTCCCAAATACTGGAGGAACACCTTGTGTGCTATCAAACATCACAACGTAACTGGGTGATTATAAAGATTCTCTATAGGTGTCTCCGAAGGTGTTTGTTGGGTTGGCATAATCGAGATTAGGATTTGTCACTCCGTGTATCGGAGAGGTATCTCTCGGCCCTCTCGGTAATGTTCATGACTATAAGCCTTGCAAGCAATGTGACTAATGAGTTAGTTGCGGGACGAAGCATTATGGAATGAGTAAAGAGACTTGTCGATAACGAGATTGAACTAGGTATGAAGATACCGATGATCGAATTTCGGGCAAGTAACATACCAGTGACAAAGGGAACAACGTATGTTGTTGTGCGGTTTGACCAATAAAGATCTTCGTAGAATATGTAGGAGCCAACATGAGCATCCAGGTTCCGCTATTGTTTATTGACTGGAGATGTGTCTCGATCATGTCTACATAGTTCTCGAACCCGTAGGGTCCGCACACTTAATGTTTGATGACGATTTGTATTAAGAGTTATGACTTTTTGATGACCGAAGTTTGTTCAGAGTCCCGGATGACATCACGGACATGATGAGGAGTCTCAAAATGGTCGAGACATAAAGATTGATATATTGGACGAAGGTATTCGGACACCGGAATAGTTTCGGGACGTATCGGATAAGTTTCGGAGTACCGGGAGGTTACTGGAGCCCCCCGAGGGACTAATGGGCCTTCATGGGCCTTAGTGGAAGAGAGGAGGCGGTGGCCAAGTGGAGGCGCGCGCGCCCCCAAGCCCAAACCAAATTGGACTAGGGGTGGGGGGCGCGCCCCCCTTTCCTTCTTCTCCTCCACCTCTTTCCCCTTCTCCCCTTCTTGGAATAGGAAAGGGAGACCAACTAGGCTTGGGAATCTTAGTTGGACTCCCCCTTGGCGCGCCCCCTCTAGCTAGGCTTCCGGCCTCCTACCTCTCCTCATTTATATACGTGGGAAGGGGGCACCCCAAAGACACATCAATTGTTCTTTGCCGTGTGCGGTGCCCCCTCCATAGTTTACTCCTCCGGTCATAGCGTCGAGTGCTTAGGCGAAGCCCTGTGCAGATCACATCATCAACACCGTCGCCACGCCTTCGTGTTGACGGAACACTCCCTCGACCCTCTACTGAATCAAGAGTTCGAGGGACGGCATCGAGCTAAACGTGTGCTGAACACAGCGGTGCCGTATGTTCGGTACTTGGATCGGTTGGATCTTGAAGACGTTTGACTACATCAACCGCATTAACTAACGCTTCCGCTTTTGGTCTAAAGGGTACGTGGTCACACTCTTCCCATCTTGTTGCTATGCATCTCCTAGATAGATCTTGCGTGATCGTAGGTATTTTTTTGAAATTGCATGCTACGTTCCCCAAACAATAAGGAGTAGCAAAAGGCTAAGCTTGGGGATGCCCGAGGCACCCTAAGATAATATTCAAGAAGTAGCAAGCAACTAAGCTTGGGGATGCCCCCGAGTGGCATCCCCTTTTTCTTCTAACAACCATCGGTATTTTACTTGGAACTACATTTTTATTCATCACATATTAGTAGTTTTGCTTGGAGTGTCTTGTATGATATGAGTCTTTGCTTGTTTTGCTTTTTTTTAAGTCTTGAATCCTTGCTGGACACACTTTTTTGAGAGAGCCAAAAATTATGATATGCTTGCTCCTATGCTTAACTTAAAATTTTAAAGCCATGGAATTGCTCTAGTGCTTCACTTATATCTTTTTGAGCATGGTGTGCTTTGTTATTTTTGAAGAAATGCTCTCATGCTTCACTTAGATTTATTTGGGAGTTGGTAAATTTTTAAGAAATTCTCTCTTGCTTCACTTAGAATATTTTGAGAGAAAGAAAATGTATGCTCATGTTCTTCACTTAAATTTGTTTGAGCTTATCAAAAGCAACATATGAAAATAGTTCCAAAGTGATAGATATCCAAAGAGGATATAATAAAAACTTTCATGAAGATCATTGGACAAAATAAACTTGATTCTTAGTAATGGTTTTGAGATATGATGATATGATATGTGAGTCATGTTGATGAGTAATTTTGCTTTAGTAAGAATATTGATGTTAAGGTTTGTGATTCCCTATGCCAACACGAAAGTCAATAGTTATGCAATGAAATTTATATCCTACTTACGGTGCATTATTCGGTGTTACTTATGCTTAATGCTTGGGTACGAGATTTTTTGTTTCTTGGTTGGTCACTTCTCAATCTTTTTGCTAGCCTTCACTTTGCACTAAGTATTGATGCGGAGCATCCCTTGATCATCCCCATGGACATGTCTACATCTCCCACGACACCACTTGGACCCATGACAAGAGCGAGGGCTCGTGCTATCCAATCCGAGGTGACATCACTCCTACTTGAGTTTCCCTCTTCTTCATGTGACACATGGCAACTGCCTAAGTCCGAGATGCTACGTGTGATCAGGTGTTTGGAGGAGAGCCACGGATCAGGTACACCCAATGGACAAGACGGCGAGGACACCAAGTTCAACGTACAAGAGGAAGGAACGCTTGGAACTCCTAGCCTTCGGACGACCGACGTCGAACGGATGTCCGACGCCAACCGGACGACCGGTGCTTGGAAGCTTCAAACGACCTGCCAAGCCTAGACTTCGCATGCTACAGCGACAGAACGACTGACGCAGACCGGACGTCCGACACCTCCCAGCGCCCGGACGACCGAGCATGTCCGGACGACCCAGCACAACCACTCCCGAGCCAAAACAGCGGACGACCGACCCCGACCGGACGACCGACAAATGTTGTCTAGAACCAAAACATCGGACGCCGATGATACGTCCCCAACGTATCTATAATTTATGAAGCATTCATGCTATTTTATTATCTGTTTTGAATGATTACGGGCTTTATTATATACTTTTATATTACTTTTAGGACTAACCTACTAACCGGAGGCCCAGCCCATATTGCTGTTATTGCGTGTTTCAGTATTTCGATGAAAAGGAATATCAAATGGAGTCCAAACGGAATGAAACCTTTGGGAGCGTGATTTTTGGAAAGGGTGTGATCCGGAAGACTTGGAGGTCAAGCCAGGGAAGGCTCGAGGAAGCCAGGAGATAGGAGGGCGCGCCCACCCCCCTGGGCGCGCCCCTTGTCTCCTAGGCCCCTCGAGGCTCCCACGACCGACTTCTTTTGCCTATATAAGTCCACGTACCCTAAAAACATCGAAGACGAAGATAGATCGGGAGTTCCGCTGCCGCAAGCCTCTGTAGCCACCAAAAACTCTCAGGAGCCCGTTCCGACACCCTGCCGAAGGGGGGATCCCTCACCGGTGGCCATCTTCATCATCCCGACACTCTCCATGACGAGGAGGGAGTAGTTCACCCTCGAGGCTGAGGGTATGTACCAGTAGCTATGTGTTTGGTCTCTCTCTCTCTCTCATGTTCTCTCTATGGCACGATCTTGATGTATCGCGAGCTTTGCTATTATCGTTGGATCTTATGATGTTTCTTCCCCCCTCTACTCTCTTGTGATGAATTGAGTTTTCCCTTTGAAGTTATCTTATCGGATTGAGTCTTTAAGGATTTGAGAACACTTGATGTATGTCTTGCCGTGCTTATCTGTGGTGACAATGGAATATTCACGTGATCCACTTGATGTATGTTTTGGTGATCAACTTGCGGGTTCCGTGACCTTGGGAATCTATGCATAGGGGTTGGCACACGTTTTTGTCTTGACTCTCCGGTAGAAACTTTGGGGCACTCTTTGAAGTACTTTGTGTTGGTTGGATAGATGAATCTAAGATTGTGTGATGCATATCTTATAATCATGCCCATGGATACTTGAGGTGACAATGGAGTATCTAGGTGACATTAGGGTTTTGGTTGATTTGTGTCTTAAGGTGTTATTCTAGTATGAACTCTATGATAGATTGAATGGAAAGAATAGCTTCATGTTATTTTACTACGGACTCTTGAATAGATAGAACATAAAGGATAACTTTGAGGTGGTTTCGTACCCTACCATAATCTCTTCATTTGTTCTCCGCTATTAGTGGCTTTGGAGTGACTCTTTGTTGCATATTGAGGGAAGTTATGTGATCCAATTATGTTATTATTGTTGAGAGAACTTGCACTAGTGAAAGTATGAACCCTAGGCCTTGTTACCTATCATTGCAATACCGTTTACGCTCACTTTTATCATTAGTTACCTTGCTATTTTTATAATTTCATATTACAAATACCTTTATTTACTATCCATATTGCACTTGTATCACCATCTCTTCGCCGAACTAGTGCACCTATACAATTCACTATTGTATTGGGTGTGTTGGGGACACAAGAGACTCTTTGTTATTTGGTTGCAGGATTGTTTGAGAGAGACCATCTTCATCCTACGCCTCCCATGGATTGATAAACCTTAGGTCATCCACTTGAGGGAAATTTGCTACTGTCTTACAAACCTGTACACTTGTAGGCCCAACAATGTCTACAAGAAGAAGGTTGTGTAGTAGACGTCCAGCTCTTTTCTGGCGTCGTTGCTGGGGAGGTGAGTGCTTGAAGGTATATCTTTAGATCTTGCAATCGAATCTTTTTGTTTCTTGTTTTATCACTAGTTTAGTTTATAAAGGAAAACTACAAAAAAAATGGAGTTAAGTTTGTCTCATACGCTTCATCTTTTTAATATCTTTCGTGAGTATGGTGAAAAGGAAAATTGTGCTCAAGTGTTAGAAGAAGAATTACATAGAATGCTTGGCATGAAATATGTGAATTATGAGCATGATTTCAATGTTGTTAGTATGATTTCCTTGAAAATCCATGATGCTAATGATATGCAAAGCCACAAGCTTGGGGATGCTATGTTTTATGAATATGATATGTTTAGTCCCCCAAGTTTTGATGAGAATATTTATTATGATGAAAGCATGCCTCCTATTTATGATGATTATATTGATGAAAGTGGGTTTGGAAGAGTGTCAACTTTAGGAAGTAGTGATCCCACTATTTTGGAGGATGTTGAATCTTATTGTGATGAACATGAAAGTGGATTTGGAAGAGTGTCAACTTTATTTAGTGATGATTCCACTATTTCGGAAGAGGTTCCAATTGATTATGAGAACAAAGTTGCTAACTATGATGATTATTGTGATGACTTGTATGCTATTAAGAATATGATAACCATGAAACTTGTCATCATGATTTTAGTTTTCAATTGGATTATGCCTCACATGATAATTATTTTGTTGAGTTTGCTCCCACTACTATTCATGAGAAATTTTTTGCTTATGTGGAGAGTAGTAAATTTTCTATGCAAGTAGATCATGAAAAGAATTATTTAGGTGCTGGTTATATTGTTGAATTCATTCATGATGCTACTGAAAATTATTATGAGGGAGGAATATATGCTTGTAGGAATTGCAATAATATCAAGTTTCCCCTCTATGTGCTTAAAATCTTGAAGCTATGCTTGTGTTACCTTCCTATGCTAGTTGATTATTGTTCCCATAAGTTGTTTGCTCACAAAATCCCTATGCACAGGAAGTGGGTTAGACTTAAATGTGCTAGTCATATTCTTCATGATGCTCTCTTTATGTTTCAATTCTTATCTTTTATGTGAGCATCATTGAAATCATCATGCCTAGCTAGGGGCGTTAAACGATAGCGCTTGTTGGGAAGCAACCCAAATTTATTTTGTTTCTTACTTTTTGTTTCTATTTAGTAATAAACAATTCATCTAGCCTCTGGTTAGATGTGGTTTCATGTTTTAATTAGGGTTTGTGCCAAGTAGAACCTTTGGGAAGACTTGGGTGAAGTCTTTATGATCATGCTGTAAAAAACAGGAAATTTTGCGCTCACGATATTAGCTGCCATTTTTTACTGGAGAGTGATTTTAGGTTGATTATTTTTGAAGATGATTAATAGACAAATTCCTCCGGTCCACCAATTTATTTCAGAATTTTTTGAGTTCATAAGTATACGTTTGATACAGATTACTACAGAGTATTCTGTTTTTGACAGATTCTGTTTTCATTGTGTTGTTTGCTTAGTATCGGAGGGTATGAACCATAGAGAAGTTAGAATACAGTAGATATTACACCAATATAAATTTAGAATGATTTTATTACAGTACCTAAGTGGTGGTTTTATTTTCTTATACTAACGGAGCTTACGAGTTTTGTGTTGAGTTTTGTTTGGTTGAAGTTTTCCAGTTATGGGTAAAGATTCAATGGACTATGGAATAAGAAGTGGCAAGAGCCTAAGCTTGGGTATGCCCAATGCACCCCAAGGTAATATTCAAGGACAACCAAGAGCCTAAGCTTGGGGATGCCCCAGAAGGCATCCCCTCTTTCGTTTACGTTCATCGGTAACTTTATTTGGAGCTATATTTTTATTCAGCACATGATATTGTGTTTTGCTTGGAGCGTCATTTTATTTTATTAGTATTTGCTTGCTGTTATTTACAATAATGTTTATCATCTATATTTTCAACAAAATGTCAAGGATAGCCTTTACCATGCTTATTTTGCTAGTATACATGTTGCTGTTTGAAAACACAAAGTTTACCGCTGTTGCAAAAATTCCCTAGAAAAGTCAGAGATTGATATAATGTTGAATCTTTTTTCATATTGAGCTCTGATAAATCTTATACAGCTTAGTATTTTTCTCATAATTTTTGGGGTTAGGGAAGTATGATTAATCTTACATTCTTTACAGACTATACTGTTTTGGCAGATTGCTGTTATGGTTGCATTGTTTGCATATGTTTGCTTGTTTAAGGATTCTATTTGAGGATAGGAGTATTAAATAAGCAGAGGCATTTAGTATGCAATGTTGAACAATAATTTTAGTGATTTGTTACAGTAGAAAATGATAAGGTTTTGCATTGGTTTATACTAACCTATCTCATGAGTTCTTGTTGAGTTTGTTGTGGATGAAGCTTTTGATAAAAAGAAGAGAAACCATGATATGAGAGGAATTAAGGAGACATAAAAGCTCAAGCTTGGGGATGCCCAAGGAACACCAAGATAATATTGCAAGAAGTCTCAAGCATCTAAGCTTGGGGATGCCCGGTAGGCATCCCACCTTTCTTCTTCAACAACTATCGGTTAGTATCGGTTGAGCCTAAGTTTTTGCTTCTTCACATGAGTTGTGCTATCCTTGCAATGTCATTTTATTTTGTTTTGCTTGCTGTTTGAATAAAATACCAAGATCTGAAATTCTTAAATGAGAGAGAGTCTTCACATGGTTACATAATTATTTTGCTACTCATTGATCTTCACTTATATCTTGTTGGAGTAGTTTTTCATTTACTCGTGTGCTTCACTTATATCCTATGAGTAAATTGTTGAATGAGTTGATTGTCATAAATCTGAAATTTTATATGTTTCATTTGATTATACCATGGGGAGTAATGACTTCACATCTAAGAAGTAGAGGTTTATTGAAGGTTAGCAAGCGTTGTATTGGTCATTTGAACAATTCATGAAAGAATATTGAAGGAAGAGAGATTTCACATATAAATATACTATCTTAGACATCTTTTATAATTGAGAGCACTCATTAAGTATGGCATGCTAAAGAGTTGATGTTGGACAAGGAAGACAACGTAATGGGTTATGTTTTCTCACATCTCAGTTAAAGTATATTGTCGTGGATCATTCAAATATGTTGATCTTGCCTTTCCCCCTCATGCTAGGAAAAATTCCTTGCACCAAGTAGAGATACTACTTGTGCTTCCAAATATCCTTAAACCCAGTTTTTGCCAAGATAATATTGCAAGAAGTCTCAAGCATCTAAGCTTGGGGATGCCCGGTAGGCATCCCACCTTTCTTCTTCAACAACTATCGGTTAGTATCGGTTGAGCCTAAGTTTTTGCTTCTTCACATGAGTTGTGCTATCCTTGCAATGTCATTTTATTTTGTTTTGCTTGTTGTTTGAATAAAATACCAAGATCTGGAATTCTTAAATGTGAGAGAGTCTTCACATAGTTGCATAATTATTTAGCTACTCATTGATCTTCACTTATATCTTGTTCGAGTAGTTTGTCATTTACTCGTGTGCTTCACTTATATCCTATGAGTAAATGGTTGAATGAGTTGATTGTCATAAATCTGAAATTATATATGTCTCATTTGCTTATCCCATGGGTAGAAATGACTTCACATCTAAGAAGTAGAGGTTGTAAATTTATTGACGGTTATCAAGCATTGTATTAGTCATTTGAACAATTCATGAAAGAATATTGAAGGAAGAGAGATTTCACATATAAATATATTATCATAGACATCTTTTATAATTGTGAGCACTCATTATGTATGACATGCTAAAGAGTTGATGTTGGACAAGGAAGACAACGTAATGGGTTATGTTTTCTCACATCTCAGTTAAAGTATATTGTCATGGATCATTCAAACATGTTGATCTTGCCTTTCCCCCTCATGCTAGCCAAAATTCCTAGCACCAAGTAGAGATACTACTTGTGCTTCCAAATATCCTTAAACCTGGTTTTTGCCATGAGAGTCCACCATACCTACCTATGGATTGAGTAAGATCCTTCAAGTAAGTTGTCATCGGTGCAATCAATAAAAATTGCTCTCTAAATATGCATGACTTATTAGTGTGGAGAAAATAAGCTTTGTACGATCTTGTTATGGAAGCAATAAAAGCGACGGACTGCATAATAAAGGTCCATATAAAAGGGGCAATATAAAGTGACGTTCTTTCGCATTAAGATTTTGTGTATCCAACCCTAAAAGCGCATGACAACCTGTGCTTCCCTCTGTGAAGGGACTATCTTTTACTTTATGTCTTTTACTTTATGCAAGAGTCAAGGTGATCTTCACCTTTCCCTTTTTTATTTTATCCTTTGGCAAGCACTTTGTGTTAGGGTCATCCTGATATATATATCCAATTGGATGTAAGTTAGCATGAACTATTATTGTTGACATCACCCAAAGGTGAATACGTTGGGAGGCAACACTATAAGCACCTATCTTTCTCAGTGTTCGATCAAAACTCCATAACCATAAGTATTGCGTGAGTGTTAGCAATTGTAGAAGACTATATGATAGTTGAGTATGTGAAGTTTGCTAAATCAAAGCTCTGACATAGACCCTTCCTGAAAATAAGATGAATTGTAATTGTTTGATGACTAAGAATGAAGTTTGCTAGTTTTCAAGAAAGTTTATGGTCTATGCTTTAACATGTGAATTGCTTGTTGCTTGTTCGTGAGAAGTTTTATGAGATGAACTACTATTATGACATATTATTATGCTAGAAAAGGTGTTTGAAATTATCATTGATCAAACTTGTGCACCTTCTAGCATTCACACTTCATAAATTCTTTCTTTATCATTTACCTACTCGAGGACGAGTAGGAATTAAGCTTGGGGATGCTGATACATCTCCAATGTATCTATAATTTATGAAGCATTCATGCTATTTTATTATCTGTTTTGAATGATTACGGGCTTTATTATACACTTTTATATTACTTTTGGGACTAACCTACTAACCGGAGGCCCAGGCCATATTGCTGTTTTATTGCCTGTTTCAGTATTTCGACGAAAAGGAATATCAAACGGCGTCCAAACGGAATGAAACCTTCGGGGGCGTGATTTTTGGAAAGGATATGATCCGAAAGACTTGGAGTTCAAGCCAGGGAAGGCTCAAGGAAGCCAGGAGATAGGAGGGCGCGCCCCTGTCTCCTGGGCCCCTCGAGGCTCCCCCGACCGACTTCTTTCGCCTATATAAGTACACATACCGTAAAACATCGAAGACGAAGATAGATCGGGAGTTTCGCCGCCGCAAGCCTCTGTAGCCACCAAAAACCTCTCGGGAGCCCGTTCCGGCACCCTGTCGGAGGGGGGATCCCTCACCGGTGGCCATCTTCATCATCCCGGTGCTCTCCATGACGAGGAGGGAGTAGTTCACCCTCGAGGCTGAGGGTATGTACTGATACTTCTCCAATGTATCTATAATTTATGAAGCATTCATGCTATTTTATTATCTGTTTTGAATGATTACGGGCTTTATTATACACTTCTATATTACTTTTGGGACTAACCTATTAATCAGAGGCCCAGCCCATATTGCTGTTTTATTGCCTATTTTAGTATTTCAAAGAAAAGGAATATCAAACGGAGTCCAAACGGAATGAAACCTTCGGTAACGTGATTTTTTGGAAGAATATCACCCGGGAGACTTGGAGTTCACGTCAGAAGACCCTCGAGGAGGCCAGGAGATAGGCCCCCCCTACTAGGCGCGCCCCCTGTCTCATGGGACCCTCGAGCACCTCCCGACCGACTTCTTTCGCCTATATAAGCCTACGTACCCTAAAAACATCGAATATCAAGATAGATCGGGAGTTCCGCCACCGCAAGCCTCTGTAGCCACCAGAAACCTCTCGGGAGCCCTTCCCGGCACCCTACCAGAGGGGTAGCCCATCACCGGTGGCAAATTTCATCATCCCAGCGCTCTCCGTGACGAGGAGGGAGTAGTTTACCCTCGAGGCTGAGGGTATGTACCAGTAGCTATGTGTTTGATCTCTCTCTCTCTCTCTCGAGTTCTCTCTTGTGTTCCCTCTATGGCACAATCTTGATGTACCCCGAGCTTTGCTACTATAGTTGGATCTTATGATGTTTCTCCCCCTCTACTCTCTTGTGATGAATTGAGTTTTCCCTCTTGAACTTATCTTATCAGATTAAGTCTTTTGTTTGAGAACACTTGATGTATGTCTTGCTGTGTTTATCTGTGGTGACAATGGGATATCACATGCCACTTGATGTATGTTTTGGTGACCAACTTGCGGGTTCCGCCCATGAACCAATGCATAGGGGTTGACACACGTTCTTGACTCTCCGGTAGAAACTTTGGGGCACTCTTTGAAGTACTTTCTGTTGGTTGAATAGATGAATCTGAGATTGTGTGATGCATATCGTATAGTCATGCCCATGGATACTTGAGGTGACAATGGAGTATCTAGGTGACATTAGGGTTTTGGTTGATTTGTGTCTTAAGGTGTTATTCTAGTATGAACTCTATGATAGATTGAGCGGAAAGAATAGCTTCACGTTATTTTACTATGAACTCTTGGATAGATAGAACAGAAAGGATAACTTTGAGGTGGCTTCGTACCCCACCATAATCTCTTCGTTTATTCTCCGCTATTAGTGGCTTTGGAGTGACTCTTTGTTGCATGTTGAGGGATTGTTATATGATTTATCTATGTTATTATTGTTGAGTGAACTTGCACTAGTGAAAGTATGAACCCTATGCCTTGTTTCCTACCATTGCAATACCGTTTGTGCTCACTTTTATCATTAGTTACCTTGCTGTTTTTATAATTTCAGATTAAAAATACCTTTATCTACCATCCATATTGCACTTGTACCATCTCTTCACCGAAGTAGTGCACCTATACAATTTACCATTGTATTAGGTGTGTTGGGGACAGAAGAGACTCTTTGTTATTTGGTTGCAGGGTTGTTTGAGAGAGACCATCTTCATCCTACGCCTCCAACGGATTGATAAACCTTAGGTCATCCACTTGAGGGAAATTTGCTACTGTCCTACAAACCTGTGCACTTGCAGGCCCAACAACGTCTACAAGAAGAAGGTTGTGTAGTAGACATCATGCTCTTTTCTGGCACCGTTGCCGGGGAGGCAAGGTAAACGACACTCACACCCCATCAACTAAGCTCTTTTCTGGCGCCATTGCCGGGGAGGCTAGGTAAACGGCACTCACACCCCGTCAACTAAGCTCTTTTCTGGCGCCGTTGCCGGGGATGTGAGTGCTTGAAGGTATATCATTAGATCTTGCAATCGAATCTTTTTGTTTCTTGTTTTATCACTAGTTTAGTTTATAAAAGAAAACTACAAAAAAATGGAGTTAAGTTTATCTCATATGCTTCGTCTTTTTAATATCTTTCGTGAGTATGATGAAAAGGAAAATTGTGCTCAAGTGCTAGAAGAAGAATTACATAGAATGGTTGGCATGAAATATGTGAATGATGAGCATGATTGCAATGTTGTTAGTATGAATTCCTTGAATATCCATGATGCTAATGATATTCAAAGCCACAAGCTTGGGGATGCTATGTTTGATGAAGATGATATTTTTTGTCCCCCAAGTTTTGATGAGCAAATTTATTATGATGAAAGCATGCCTCCTATTTATGATGATTATATTGATTAAAGTGGGTTTGGAAGAGTGTCAACTTCAGGAAGTAGTAATCCCACTATTTTGGAGGATGTTGAATCTTATTGTGATGAATATGAAAGTGGATTTGGAAGAGTGTCAACTTTATTTAGTGATGATTCCACTATTTCGGAAGAGGTTTCAATTGATTATGAGAACAAAGTTGATATCTATGATGATTATTGTGATGACTTGTATGCTATTAAGAATGATGATTACAATAAAACTTGTCATCATGATTTTAGTTTTCAATTGGATTATGCCTCACATGATAATTATTTTGTTGAGTTTGCTCCCACTATTATTCATGAGAAGAATTTTGCTTATGTGGAGAGTAGTAAATTTTCTATGCTTGTAGATCATGAAAAGAATGCTTTAGGTGCTGGTTATATTGTTGAATTCATTCATGATGCTACTTAAAATTATTATGAGATAGGAACATATGCTTGTAGGAATTGCAATAATATCAAGTTTCCTCTCTATGTGGTGAAAATTTTGAAGCTATGCTTGTTTTGCCTTCCTATGCTAGTTGATTATTGTTACCATAAGTTGTTTTCTCACAAAATCACTATGCATAGGAAGTGGGTTAGACTTAAATGTTCTAGTCATATTCTTCATGATGCTCCCGTTATGTTTCAATTCTTATCCTTTATTTGAGCATCATTGTCATCATCATGTCTAGCTAGAAAGGCATTAAAGAAAAACGCTTGTTGGGAGACAACCCAATATTTACGCTTACTGTTTTTGTGTGTTCACATGATTATGCTACTGTAGTAATCATGTTTTATAGCTTTTGTTTCAATAAAGTGCCAAGTAGAGCCTTTGGGAAGACTTGGGTGAAGTCTATATGATCTTGCTGTAAAAAACAGAAACTTTAGCGCTCACGAGATTTGCTACCATTTTTTACTGAAGAGTGATTTTAGGTTGATTCTTTTTGAAGATTATTAATAGACAAATTCCTCAGGTCCAGAAATTTATTTCAGAATTGTTTGAGTTACATAAGTATACGTTTGATACATATTACTACAGACTGTTCTGTTTTTGACAGATTCTATTTTTTATGTGTTGTTTGCTTATTTTGATGAATCTATGAGTAGTATCGGAGGGTATGAACCATAGAGAAGTTATAATACAGTAGATATTACACCAATATTAATTTATAATGAGTTCATTACAGTACCTAAGTGGTGATTTATTTACATATACTAACGGAGCTTACGAGTTTTGTTTTGAGTTTCGTGTTGTGAAGTTTTCAAGTTTTGGGTAAGGAATCGATGGACCATGGAATAAGGAGTGGAAAGAGACTAATCTTGGGGATGCCCAAGGCACCCCAAGGTAATATTCAAGGACAACCAAGCAACTAAGCTTGGGGATGCCCCGGAAGGCATCCCCTCTTTCGTCTTTGTTCATCGGTAACTTTACTTGGAGCTATATTTTTATTCACCACATGATATGTGTTTTGCTTGGAGTGTCATTTTCTTTTGTTAGTATTTTCTTTATGTTATTTAGAATAATGTTTTGCATCTTTAGTTTCAATAAAAATTTCAAGGATAGCCTTTTCCATGCTTATTTTACTAGTATACATGTTGCTGTTTGAAAACAGATAGTTTACTGCTGTTGCAAAAATTCCCTACAAAAGTCAGTGAATGGTATAATGTTGAAACTTTTTGCATATTAAGATATGATAAATTTATTACAGTGGTAATTTTCTCTCATAATTTTTGGAGTCAGGGAAGTATTGATACTCTTGCATTCTTTACAGACTGTACTGTTTTGGCAGATTGCTGTTATGTTTGCATTGTTTGCATACGTTTGCTTGTTTAATGATTCTATTTGAGGATAGGAGTATTAAATATGCAGAGGCATTTAGTATTCAATGTTGAATAATAATGTTAGTAATTTGTTACAGTAGAAAATGATATGGTTTTGCATTGGTTTATACTAACCTATCTCACGAGTTCTTGTTGAGTTTGTTGTGGATGAAGCTTTTGAAAAGAAGAGAAACCGTGATATAAAAGGAATTAAGGAGACACAAAAGCTCAAGCTTGGGGATGCCCAAGGCACCCCAAGATAATATTTAAAGAAGTCTCAAGCATCTAAGCTTGGGGATGCCCCGGTAGGCATCCCACCTTTCTTCTTCGACAACTATCGGTTAGTATCGGTTGAACCTAAGTTTTTGCTTCTTCACATGAGTCGTGCTATCCTTGCACTGTCATTTTATTTTGTTTTTCTTGCTGCTTGAATACAATACCAAGATCAGAAATTCTTAAATGTGAGAGAGTCTTCACATAGTTGCATAATTATTTAGCTACTCATTGATCTTCACTTATATCTTGTTCGAGTAGTTTGTCATTTACTCGTGTGCTTCACTTATATCCTATGAGTAAATGGTTGAATGAGTTGATTGTCATAAATCTGAAATTATATATGTCTCATTTGCTTATCCCATGGGTAGAAATGACTTCACATCTAAGAAGTAGAGGTTGTAAATTTATTGACGGTTATCAAGCATTGTATTAGTCATTTGAACAATTCATGAAAGAATATTGAAGGAAGAGAGATTTCACATATAAATATATTATCATAGACATCTTTTATAATTGTGAGCACTCATTATGTATGACATGCTAAAGAGTCGATGTTGGACAAGGAAGACAACGTAATGGGTTATGTTTTCTCACATCTCAGTTAAAGTATATTGTCATGGATCATTCAAACATGTTGATCTTGCCTTTCCCCCTCATGCTAGCCAAAATTCCTAGCACCAAGTAGAGATACTACTTGTGCTTCCAAATATCCTTAAACCCGGTTTTTGCCATGAGAGTCCACCATACCTACCTATGGATTGAGTAAGATCCTTCAAGTAAGTTGTCATCGGTGCAATCAATAAAAATTGCTCTCTAAATATGCATGACTTATTAGTGTGGAGAAAATAAGCTTTGTACAATCTTGTTATGGAAGCAATAAAAGCGATGGACTGCATAATAAAGGTCCATATAAAAGGGGCAATATAAAGTGACGTTCTTTCGCATTAAGATTTCGTGTATCCAACCCTAAAAGCGCATGACAACCTGTGCTTCCCTCTGTGAAGGGACTATCTTTTACTTTATGTCTTTTACTTTATGCAAGAGTCAAGGTGATCTTCACCTTTCCCTTTTTTATTTTATCCTTTGGCAAGCACTTTGTGTTAGGGTGATCCTGATATATATATCCAATTGGATGTACGTTAGCATGAACTATTATTGTTGACACCACCCAAAGGTGAATACGTTTGGAGGCAACATTATAAGCCCCAATCTTTCTCTGTGTCTGATTAAAACTTCATAACCACAAGTATTGCATGAGTGTTAGCAATTGTAGAAGACTATATGATAATTGATTATGAGGAGTTTGCTATTCCTGAAAATAAGATGAATTGCAATTGTTTAATGACTAAGAATGAAGTTTGCTAGTTTTCAAGAAAGTTTATTGCCTATGCTTTAACATGTGAATATCTTGTTACTTGATTATGAAAAGTTTTATGAGATGAACTACTGTTATGCCATATAATGATGCTAGTAAAGGTGATTGAAATTATCATTGATCAAACTTGTGCACCTCTAGCATTCACACTTCATAAATTCTTTCTTTTATCATTTACCTACTCGAGGACGAGTAGGAATTAAGCTTGGGGATGCTGATACGTCTCCAACGTATCTATAATTTATGAAGCATTCATGCTATTTTATTACCTGTTTGGAATGATTACGGGCTTTATTATACACTTTTATATTACTTTTGGGACTAAGCTATTAACCGGAGGCCCAGCCCATATTGTTGTTTTAGTATTTCGAAGAAAAGGAATATCAAACGGAGTCCAAACGGAATGAAACCTTCGGCAACGTGATTTTTTGGAAGAAACCCAGGAGACTTGGAGTTTACGTCAGAAGACCCTCGAGGAGGCCAGGAGATAGGGGGCGCCCCCCTACTTGGTGCGCCCCCTGTCTCGTGGGCCCTCAAGCACCTCCCAACCGACTTCTTTCACCTATATAAGCCTACGTACCCTAAAAACGTCAAATATCAAGATAGATCGGGAGTTCCGCCGCCGCAAGCCTCTGTAGCCACCAGAAACCTCTCGAGAGCCCTTCCCAGCACCCTGCCGGAGGGGGAGCCCATCACCGGTGGCCATATTCATCATCCCGGCGCTCTCCATGACGAGGAGGGAGTAGTTCACCCTCGAGACTGAGGGTATGTACCAGTAGCTATGTGTTTGATCTCTCTCTCTCTCTCTCGAGTTCTCTCTCGTGTTCCCTCTATGTCACGATCTTACTGTATATCGAGCTTTGCTATTATAGTTGGATCTTATGATGTTTCTCCCCCTCTACTCTCTTGTGATGAATTGAGTTTTCCCTCTTGAAGTTATCTTATCAGATTGAGTCTTTTGTTTGAGAACACTTGATGTATGTCTTGCCGTCTTTATCTGTGGTGACAATGGGATATCATGTGCCACTTGATGTATGTTTTGGTGACCAACTTGTGGGTTCCGCCCATGAACCTATGCATAGGGGTTGGCACACGTTCTTGACTCTCCGGTAGAAACTTTTGGGCACTCTTTGAAGTACTTTGTGTTGGTTGAATAGATGAATCTGAGATTGTGTGATGCATATCGTATAATCATGCCCACGGATACTTGAGGTGACAATGGATTATCTAGGTGGCATTAGGGTTTTGGTTGATTTGTGTCTTAAGGTGTTATTCTAGTATGAACTCTATGATAGATTGAGCGGAAAGAATAGCTTCACATTATTTTACTACGAACTCTTGAATAGATAGAACACAAAGGATAACTTTGAGGTGGTTTCGTACCCTACCATAATCTCTTCGTTTATTCTCTGCTATTAGTGGCTTTGGAGTGACTCTTTGTTGCATGTTGAGGGATTGTTATATGATCTATCTATGTTATTATTGTTGAGAGAACTTGCACTAGTGAAAGTATGAACCCTATGCCTTGTTTCCTACCATTGCAATACTGTTTGTGCTCACTTTTATCATTAATTACCTTGCTGTTTTTATAATTCAAGATTACAAATACCTTTATCTACCATCCATATTGCACTTGTATCACCATCTCTTTGCCGAACTAGTGCACCTATACAATTTACCATTGTATTGGGTGTGTTGGGGACACAAGAGACTCTTTGTTATTTGGTTGCAGGGTTGTTTGAGAGAGACCATCTTCATCCTACGCCTCCCACGGATTGATAAACCTTAGGTCATCCACTTGAGGGAAATTTGCTACTGTCCTACAAACCTGTGCACTTGCAGGCCCAACAACGTCTACAAGAAGAAGGTTGTGTAGTAGACATCATGTACCAGTAGCTATGTGTTTGATCTCTCTCTTTCTTGTGTTCTCTCTATGGCACGATCTTGATGTATTGCGAGCTTTGCTATTATAGTTGGATCGTATGATGTTTCTTCCCCCCTCTACTCTCTTGTGATGAATTGAGTTTTCCCTTTTGAACTTATCTTATCGGATTGAGTCTTTTGTTTGAGAACACTTGATGTATGTCTTGCCATGCTTATCTGTGGTGACAATGGGATATTCACGTGATCCACTTGATGTATGTTTTGGTGATCAACTTGCGGGTTTCGTGACCTTGGGAATCTATGCATAGGGGTTGGCACACGTTTTCGTCTTGACTCTCCGGTAGAAACTTTGGGGCACTCTTTGAAGTACTTTGTGTTGATTGGATAGATGAATCTGAGATTGTGTGATGCATATCTTATAATCATGCCCACGGATACTTGAGGTGACAATGGAGTATCTAGGTGACATTAGGGTTTTGGTTGATTTGTGTCTTAAGGTGTTATTCTAGTATGAACTCTATGATAGATTGAACGGAAAGAATGGCTTCATGTTATTTTACTACGGACTCTTGAATAGATAGAACAGAAAGGGTAACTTTGAGGTGGTTTCGTACCCTACCATAATCTTTTCATTTGTTCTCCGCTATTAGTGGCTTTGGACTGACTCTTTGTTGCATGTTGAGGGATAGTTATGTGATCCAATTATGTTATTATTGTTGAGAGAACTTGCACTAGTGAAAGTATGAACCCTAGGCCTTGTTTCCTATCATTGCAATACCGTTTACGCTCACTTATATCATTAGTTACCTTGCTGTTTTTATAATTTCAGATTACAAATACCTTTATCTACTATCCATATTGCACTTGTATCACCATCTCTTCGCCAAACTAGTGCACCTATACAATTCACCATTGTATTGGGTGTGTTGGGGACACAAGAGACTCTTTGTTATTTGGTTGCAGGATTGTTTGAGAGAGACCATCTTCATCCTATGCCTCCCACGGATTGATAAACCTTAGGTCATCCACTTGAGTGAAATTTGCTACTGTCCTACAAACATGTGCACTTGCAGGCCCAACAACGTCTACAAGAAGAAGGTTATGTAGTAGACATCACCCGACAGGTACCGGACGTTCGAACCCTCGTGAGCCTTCGAACGACCGGTGACCGTTGGACGTCCGACTCCTATGCCTCCGCCCGTGTGTGGGCCGAAGCCACTTACCCTTTCGTCCTCTTAGACTATATATAGACCTCTCCCACCTCCTAGCTAGGGTTAATGTTGATTTAGCTCATTTGTGAGATAGAGCCTCGCCCATCCATCCGGATCTACTCCTTCATGAGGGACCAACACCTCTTCGGAGAAGATCCACTTGGATTCAAGACCTCCATACGGAGAAGACCACCTTCAAGACCTCCTCATGGAGAAGAACCGGTTACCTTATGTATCGTCCCTTGTTGGATTTGGATCTTGCATCCTTTTGTGTTTCGATGGTCTAGCACATGTCGGACTTTATTCTTGTTGGTTGAGTGTTCTCTCGTTTTTTTCCCTCGTTCCCCTCCTCGTGTTCTTTGTGTTCCTCGTAGGGATCTGCTCCAAACGTGAAAGATCGGCCTCTAGGGTTCTACCGTACATCATCTTGGTATCATGGGCCACGTTGATCACGTTTTTGGATCCCCTACCCCGTGTTTTCTAGCTTGATTTTGTTGTTTTCGTCCTAAATCCAAAAATCCCCACCAAAAATAGCCCCCAAAGTTTTTGTGATTTGTTGGTGTGATGAAGTTTTGTTGGATTTGGTCCATGGATTTGTGTTGCCATGTCTGGATCTAGCTTTCCCCACCCTCCCCGCCCTTTTCCATCCACAAAATCGCTCGGATTTGACCTCCCCACTTTCCTCCACCACGAAACCGAGATGTTCATCCCGTGCCCGAAATCGCCCAGGCATCGGGCGTCCGACCAACTCCAGACGTCCGACGACTACCGATCGTCCGACCATCTTTGGTTGTCCGACCATTCTTGACGAAACTGAACATTTTCAGTTCGGTTTTCCCCTGTTCCACCACCACTTTCCGCATACACACTTGCATACCACCACCGCCTTCCACAACCACCATCACTTACCCATTTCACACTTCGGCAAGTTTTGACACACTTTGGTCTTTGAGATTTTGAGTTGTGGTTCCCGTGTCCTATTGCGTTTCGGCTATATAGGTATGGTTCGACATCATCGTCACCACCGCTCATATTCGCAAGGAACTCATCATCGCTACAGACGGTAACCCCGACGACATCTTTGTCATCCCATGCCATTGCATTGATAACCACATAGCCTTACTTTTGCGTTGCTTACCCATCGAGACTAGCCATTGAGTATTTTCGGAAACGTGACTTGTGCACATTAGTGATCATACTCCATAGCATACATACCATATCATAGTGGTGCATATCTTGGTTTCATCTTTTTTGTCACAAAATAGTCATCGCATACACAATTGGTATCTTGGTTCATGAAGTTTTGCATGAGCAAAGAGCTCAAAAGTGAAAGAGCCAAACAAGCTTTTAAGCAAAGAGGGAAAGATAAGCAAAGAGCTTATAAGCAAGAACCATATCATCATACTACATTAAGATTGTCATATCCAATCATCTTGGATCATATCACCGAAATACCATACATATAGCACTTGGGATAGAGGTCGTTGCATTTTTGCCTAGTAGGTCGTGCACAAGTTTCGTATCCGCCTATTGTGCAATCGTGCTAGCGTCTCTCTAGTATTGTGCAACAAGAGCATTTTCGTGGACTCCACATTTTGGCTCATTTTTGGTTTGCACAATCCCACTTATCTATTTGCGTGTGTGTTTCCGTGTACCACTACTTGCTTGGTCTACTTGTTGCATTTGAAAATTTGTGAATCTTTTCCAACATTATTGAAGCTCACTTACAATTGCATGAATTTTGTGCCACCATTCTAACCAAGCTCCACCATAAGCTTTTACTTGTGTAGGTGTGAGAACCGACAAGAATTGGTACCAATTGTGCTATTTCATTGTCCGCATTTGAGTGATCTTGATCCATCTTCAACATCGGTCAAGGTACATTTGGTATAAGTTCTTCTCTTTCTCCCACTCACATTTTGCTTGGAATGATGGATAGGATAAGTTCTTCTACCAACCCACTCTTCATCGAGCAAGACGACGACGTGTCATCATTCGTCACCAAGAATCACCTCTTTGGTGCACAACGAGCATTGCATCAAGAGCAACAAGCAATGACCGACCGCGTCGACAATCTCGCCACCGACTTGCGACTCTCCGAGCAACGAACACGAGACTACTTCGACAACAAGCTCAATGCTCACAAGCAAGAGAACGATGCAAGAATGGACGATATCCGTACCTTGTTGGTGAACCACCCTCCTTCCACTTCTTCCTACTCAAGACGGAGCCGCTCAAGTCGACACTCCAACGACACCTTCTCCGGATCAAGTACACCGACGGCGAACACTCTACATCGAGCCGCACGTCAATACCGTCATGCATCTCGCAATCCTCTACACGGAAATCCTTTGCAAGAGCACGTCGATGAGCAAGCACATCGTCTTCGACCAAATCAAGATCCTTTTGCACAATCTCAAGAACGACAACATCAACATCACCAAGTGGAAGAGAGAGCGCGACAACCTCAAGATGAACAAGACGCCGAGGCTCAACGTCTTCAACAACAACAACATGAAGCACAAGCTCTTGAGGCGCAACGTGCCCTTCAAGAAGCAAGTCAAGCCATTGCCAACCGCAATCGCGATAGGTGCAATCAAGAGGAAGCACTTCGAGAAGAAATCCAAGAGCGGAACTACCAAACAAGAATGCAACGTCAAGTTCCTCACCCTCCTCCTCAAGCTCTACAAGCTCCTCCACAACCTCAAGTTCAACAAGAGCAAGATGACTATGGACATCCTCCACGCCAAGAGCAACATGAGGTTGATTATCCCCCATGTCAAGGGCATCATCATCATCCTCGACCACAACACAATGAAGAGCAACGCTACGGCAAGCTAAAGTTCACCATGCCCAAGTTCAATGGAAGCAATGATCCCGAAGAGTACCTATCATGGGCATTGAAGGTCGACAAAATCTTTCGTTTGCAAAACTATGAGGAAGAGAAGAAGATCACTATGGCATCACTTGAGTTCCAAGACTATGTGCTCATATGGTGGGAACAAGTCCTTGAGCGCCGAGAAGCAAGAGGTGAACCACCAATCACCACTTGGGCTCAAATGAAAGATGTCATGAGAGCACATTTTGTGCCCACCTGCTACAACCGCGATCTCTTCAAGAAGCTCCAACTACTCAAGCAAGGAACAAAGAGTGTTGAGGAATACTACAAGGAAATGGAGATAGCCATGATACGAGCCAATGTCATGGAAGACGATGAGCAAACTATGGCATGTTTCTTGAATGGCCTCAATCATCCCATCAAGAAGATTGCCGACTTCCAACCCTACTCCAACCTCATTGAGCTTGTGCATCAAGCTACCAAAGCGGAACGTCAAGTACAAGATGACTTCAAGTATGTCAAGTACTCATCCAAGACCTACGGCTTCTCCAATAACCAAGCTTCAACGACTCCAACAATTTCTACCTCAACCAAGCCATCTACATGCAAATACGACAAGTCAAGTTACAAGAAAACTTTGACAACCTCAACTCGTCCTCCTCCTACTACAAGCAACTTCAAGCCGCGTGCTTCATCATCTACTCCAACCGATGAGACCGTCAAGACAAGCTCCTTCAAGTGTTTCACTTGCGGCAGCCAAGGCCACAAGTCCTTTCAATGTACCAACAAGCGCACCATGATCCTCAATGACGATGGAACCTATGACTCCATGAGTGAAGAGGAGATGGACGCCCTTGAGCAAGTGGGCATGCACTGGCACGTGAACGAAGATGAAGATGATCAAGTCTTTTGTGATGAAGATTCAAGCCCCGCTCTCATTGTCTCCAAAGTCTTGACTCTTCAACATCAACAAGACGAAGACCAAAGATGCCACATATTCCACACAAAGGCCGGCATAAATGGAGGGTCCGTCAAGGTCATCATCGATGGAGGTAGTTCTCACAACTTGGCAAGCGAAGAACTATGCTCCAAGCTCCAATTGGTCAAGATGAAGCATCCATACCCATACAAGGTCCAATGCCTAAGCGATTCCAGCACTATAAAAGTTGAGCATACGGTCAAGGTTTCCTTCAAAATTGGAGCATATGAGGACACTTTGGAGTGTGATGTCATCCCGATGTCCGTTTGCCACCTCCTTCTTGGTCGACCATGGCAATTTGACCGTGGCGTCATCCACAACGGGCGTACCAATCACTATAGCTTCAAGATGAAAGGGAAGGAATATGTGCTACAACCTATGTCTTCTAGTCAAGTGATCTCTGACAAGCAAGCCACCCATCATGGAGAAAAGAGTGAGAACGTGACACACCCAAAAGAGAGTGAGAGCCATAAGCCAAAACTGAGTGCCTCCACAATGAGCGACAAGAAAAACTTCGTCCTATTTGCCACCAAAAGTGAGATGAGAGAAGTGTGTGAGAACCTATCGAGTGTTATGCACTTTGTGCTTGTGTGCAAGGACGGGGAACCAAAAACTAACACCTCTCACGATCTACCTTTAGTGTTGTCTTCTCTTTTGCAGGAATTCCAAGATATTTTTCCTCGATGAGCTACGTCCGGGTCTACCTGCACTACGAGGCAGTGAGCACCGAATCGACCTCATCCCCGGAGCACATCTACCTAACAAAGATCCATACCGCATCAACCCCGAAGAAACTAAGGAGATCCAATGACAAGTACAACAACTCATCGACAACGCACATGTACGTGAAAGCTTAAGCCCTTGTGCTGTTCCGGTTATACTTGTGCCCAAGCAAGATGGTAGTTTTCGCATGTGCTCCGATTGTAGACCCATCAATGCTATTACCGTTCATTATAGGCATCCCATTCCTCGCCTAGATGATATGCTTGATGAACTTAGTGGCGCCACCATTTTCTCAAAAATTGATCTTAAAAGTGGTTATTATCAAATCCGCATACAAGAAGGTGATGAATGGAAAACTGCTTTCAAAACCAAATTTGGCTTGTACGAGTGGTTGGTTATGCCTATGGGTTTATCGGAAGCTCTCGGTACTTTCATGCGTCTTATGCATTTTGTGCTTCGTCCTTACATAGGAGTGTTTGTTGTGGTTTACTTCGATGACATACTTGTTTTTAGCAAATCCATGAAAGAGCATCTAAATCATGTTAGGGCTGTTTTGCAAACTCTTCGCAAGGAACGTCTTTATGCCAACATGAAAAAGTGCACATTTGGTGTTGACAAGCTTGTTTTCTTGGGTTTCGTTGTTTCTTCCAAGGGTGTCCATGTTGATGAATCTAAAATTGAAGCAATTAAAACTTGGCCCCAACCCACCAATTTGCAACAAGTGTGTAGCTTTCTTGGCCTTGCGGTTTTCTATCGTCGCTTTGTGAAAGACTTTAGCACCATCGCCGCACCTTTGCATGACTTGAGTAAGAAAAATGCCCCTTTTGTTTGGGGACCTTTGCAAGCTACTGCTTTTGATGAGATCAAATCTTTACTTACTCATGCTCCAATTCTTCCTTTACGCAACTTTAACAAAACTTTTGAGGTTCATTGCGATGCAAGTGGTACCGGAATTGGCGGAGTTTTGATGCAAGAAAAATGAGCCATTGCATATTTTAGTGAAAAACTCTTCGGTGCTCAACTTAACTATCCCATCTATGACAAAGAATTGTATGCTTTAGTGTGTGTGCTACATGTTTGGAAACATTATCTTAGACCTCATGAGTTTGTCATACATACCGATCATGAAACGCTTAAGTACTTGAAAGGTCAAACTAAGTTGAACAAGCGTCATGCCAAATGGAGTGAATTTATAGAGTCTTTTCCTTTTGTCATTAAGTACATCAAGGGTAAGGAAAATGTAGTGGCGGATGCCCTTTCCCGCATATGCATGCTTGTCACTAAACTTGAGTTCAATGTTATTGGCTTTGAGCACATAAAATACTTGTATGCGAATGATCATTCCTTTGCTACCCCATATGCTAAGTGTTTGACGCATACATCCTGGGAACGATATTTACATCAAGGATGATTATCTTATGAGAGCTAACAAATTTTGCATTCCCGAGTCTTCTCTTCGTTTGCTCCTTTTGCAAGAGGCTCATGGAGGCGGACTCATGGGACACTTTGGAGGCGACAAGACATTCGTCATGCTCTCCAAGAACTACTTTTGGCCCAAGATGTTCCACGACGTCTCACGCTTCACCAACCGATGCTCTACATGTCACAAAGCTAAGTCTAAAGCTCAATCCCATGGTCTTTACATGCCTCTCCCTATTCCTTATCAACCTTGGGAAGACATTAGCATGGATTTTGTACTTGATTTGCCTAGAACTCAAAATGGAAAGGATTCCGTGTTTGTTGTTGTGGATCGATTTTCTAAGATGGCACATTTCATTCCATGCAACAAGATAGACGATGCTTCACATGTTGCCAATCTCTTTTGTAGGGAAATCTTGTGACTTCATGGAGTACCAAAGACAATCGTCTCGGACTGTCACGTCAAGTTCTTGAGTTACTTTTGGAAGACGCTATGCGCCAATCTCGGAATCAAGCTCTTGTTCTTGTCGGCATACCATCCTCAAACCGACGGCCAAACGGATGTGACGAACCATACACTCTCCACTCTACTTCACGTGTTGATCAAGAGGAACATCAAGGAGTGGGAGGAGTGTCTACCCATCGCCGAGTACGCGTACAACTGCGCAAGACATTCGACTACCGGCAAGTCCCCCTTCGAGGTCGTCTACGGCTTCAACCCGTTGTCCCCATTGGACATTCTACCTCTTCCACTACAAGAGCGCACCAACCTCGACGCGAGCACATGAGCAAGCTACCTCAAAAAGATGCATAAAGATACAAGGCACACCATCGAGCACCAAGTACAACAACTAGCGACCAAGATCAATGTCAATAAGCAACCCATGATATTCAACATTGGAGATCTCGTGTGGCTACACCTTCGCAAGGACCGCTTCCCCACCGAATGCAAGTCCAAACTTCTACCTCGAGCTGATGGACCCTTCAAGGTGCTAGCACGCTACAACAACAACGCCTACAAGATCGACCTCCCACGAGACAAGTACAATGTGAGCGACATCTTCAACGTCAAAGACCTCTCGCCATACCATGGTGATGAAACTTTTGATCTGAGGTCGGATCTTTCCAAAGAGGGGGAGATAATGCGGAGCATCCCTCGATCATCCCCATGGACGTGTCTACATCTCCCATGACACCACTTGGACCCATGACAAGAGCGAGGGCTCATGCTATCCAATCCGAGGTGACATCACTCCTACTTGAGTTTCCCTCTTGTTCATGTGAGACATGGCTACTGCCTAAGTCTGAGATGCTATGTGTGATCAGGTGTTTGGAGGAGAGCCACAGATTAGCTACACCCAATGGACAAGACGGCGAGGACACCAAATTCAATGTACAAGAGGAAGGCACGTTCGGAACTCCCAGCCTTTGGACGATCAACGTCGAACGGACATCCGACGCCAACCGGACGACCGACGCCTGGAAGCTTCAAACGACCTGCCGAGCCCAGCCTTCGCACGCTACAGCGGCTGGACAACCGACGCAGACCGGACATCCGACACCACCCAGCACCCGGACGACCGAGCCTCTCCGGACGACCGGCACAACCACTCCCGAGCCAAAACAGTGGACGATCGACCCCGACCGGATGACCGACAAATGCTATCCAGAACCAAAACATCGGATGCCCGACAGGTACCGGACGTCCAAACCCTCGTGAGCCTTCGGACGACTGGTGACCATCGGACATCCGACACCTGTGCATCCGCTCATGTGTGGGCCGAAGCCACTTACCCTTTTGTCCTCTTAGACTATATATAGACCTCTCCCACCTCCTAGCTAGGGTTAGCGTTGATTTAGCTCATTTATGAGATAGAGCCTCGCTCATCCATCCGGATATACTCCTTCATGAGGGACCGACACCTCTTCGGAGAAGATGCACTTGGATTCAAGACCTCCATCCGGAGAAAACCACCTTCAAGACCTCCTCACGGAGAAGAACCGGTTACCTTATGTATCATCCCTTGTTGGATTTGGATCTTGCATCCTTTTGTGTTTCGATGATCTGGCACATGTGTGACTTTATTCTTGTTGGTTGAGTGTTCTCTCGTGTTTTTCCCTCGTTCCCCTCCTCGTGTTCTTTGTGTTCCTCGTAGGGATCCGCTCCAAACGTGAAAGATCGGCCTCTAGGGTTCTACCCTGCATCAAGTATGATCACTACTTGTGCATCCAAAACCCTTTAAACCAATTTTGCCATATGAGTCCACTATACCTACCTATATGCGGTATTTACGTGTTGTTCTAAGCAAATTTGCATGTGCCATCTCTAATTTTCAAAATAAATTTCTCTTTTGTGTGCTCTACTACTCGCGAGGCGGTGAGGGGTAGCCAATATTTTCCATGCTAGATGTGTTATTCTCACAATGAGTGTTTATTCACTTGTCATTGCATGAGTACGGCAAAGGTATTAGGGATTCCTAGTCCCAAAATGAAAGATGATTTTACTTTATATTGTCAAATAATAAATTCCTTGGAAAGTGTTGGTATGGAGGGCACCTGTGGATACGGTTAGCCATGGAAAGTGAAAGTAATGGTGGAAAAAGAAATAAACTTTATTTTCTGTTTGGGAACCGCCTATGATGTATCTAGCATGGAAAGTGTTGAGAGCTCTAAGTCGTTTTTGTTGGTGGGAAAAGTATGCCTCCCAAAATGTTTTTATCTCTCAATTTTTGCTTTGAGCTCTGGCACCTCTACAAATCACAACTTTCCTCCGCGAAGGGCCTTTCTTTTACTTATGCAATTTTCATTTTGAATTTGAGTCTTCACCTTCTCTTATAAAGCACCAACTAAGGGGCATTATGATTGCATTTGAGCATTGGGTGTAGCTAATATTCTAGTGTGTTTCAACTGTCTACTTTTCTCAGGGAGATGGTTAAGGACCTCAGAAGATAGAGGAGAGCGACAGGCCCAGATTTCCGGAATACTTCTATGGGGAATGCTCATTGAATGAGCATTCTCCATATTATTCCTTGAAGAGGACTCGAACCTCCACGCTCTTCATCCAAACTTGGGGTTTGTGAGCCAAGGTAAGATCGGCTCGGGATCATGGAACCCTTTTCTATCAGATAGGAGGGGCTCTTGTACAAAATAGACTTACTAAGTAATGACCCCATAGAATCTATCTATATAAAGATAAAGAGGCAATCGTGTCAGGAAGCGGGTTTTTCTTTGGCCAAAAGGTACTTCGAACTTGGAACGAGCATGAAGAGATTAATGAGACTTCTTTCTCTTTTGAGTTTTTATGGTGGACCTGTCGTGTAAGATCTTTGGTCTTCCCCTGGAACCGATGAAAAAAGTGGATCGCTTCTTATGCACTCGCTCAGAATGATTCTTCTCTACCTATAGTTCATGGCCTATTAGAAGTAGAAGGTGCTCTGGTGCAATCCTTACCGACATAAATGAATGGATTAATGGTTGAGCATAATGGGCTAGGGATAACTTGCTTTAGTGTTGATATTTTGAAAGACATGTTTGCTTGTTGGTATACTTGAGTATTAAAGTCTTCATGTCAAAACTAGACTATTGATTTGAACCATATAAAAGTCCAAATGTACATGCTATAAAGAAAAGAAATGTGATGAACATGTTATGCAACATTCCACATCGAAAATTTTGTTTTTTTCATTTACCTACTCGAGGACGAGCAGGAATTAAGCTTGGGGATGTTGATATGTATCCACCGTATCTATATTTTTGATTGCTCCATGCTGTTATATTATCATTCTTGGATGTTTTACAATCATTTTATAGTCATTTTTTGGTACTAACCTATTGACACAGTGCCCAGTGCCAGTTGCTGTTTTTTGCATGTTTTTACATCGCAGGAAATCAATACCAAACGGAGTCCAAATGCAGCGAAACTTTTTGTGGATTTTTTTTGGCTAGAAGACATCCAGTGGGCTAGGAAAGCACCTGGGGGAGATCCGAGGGGAGAACAACCCACCAGGGCGCGCCTGAGGGCCCAGGTGTGCCCCGGTGGGTTGTGCCCTCCTCGTTGGCCTCTCGCACCGCCTCTTTGCTCTATAAATACCCAAATATTACAGAAACCCTAGGGGAGTCGACGAAAATCAATTCCAACTGCCGCAGAGTCTAGAACCACCCGATCCAATCTAGACACCATCACGGAGGGGTCCATCATGTCCATTGGTGCCTCTCCGATGATGCGTGGGTAGTTCTTTGTAGACCTACGGGTTCGTAGTTAGTAGCTAGATTGCTTCCTCTCTCTCTCTCTCTCTCTCTCTCTCGATTATCAATACAATGGTCTCTTGGAGATCCATATGATGTAAGTCTTTTTGCGGAGTGTTTTTTGGGATCCGATGAACTTTGAGTTCATGATCAGATCTATGTTTTTATCCATGAAAGTTATTTGAGTCTTCTTTGATCTCTTATATGCATGATTGATTATAGCCTCATATTTCTTCTTCGATAGTTGGGTTTTGTTTGGCCAAATTGATCTATTTATCTTGCAATGGGAAGAGGTGCTTTGTGATGGGTTCAATCTTACGGTGCTTGATCCTAGTGACAGAAAGGGAAACACACGTATGTATCGTTGCTATTAAGGATAATAAGATGGGGTCTATTTCTACATAAATAGATCTTGTCTACATCATGTCATCATTCTTATTGCATTACTCCATTTTCCCATGAACTTAATACACTAGATGCATGCTGGATAGCGGTCGATGTGTGGAGTAATAGTAGTAGATGTAGGCAGGAGTCTGTCTACTAATCTTGGACGTGATGCCTATATAACGATCATTTCCTGGATATCGTCATGATTATTCGAAGTTCTATCAATTGCCCAACAGTAATTGATTTTCCACCGTTTGCTATTTTTCTCGAGAGAAGCCACTAGTGAAACCTATGGCCCCCGGGTCTCTTTTCATCATATTTGCCTGTGCGGTCTATTTTTCTTTGCTTCTATTTTCATAACTATTAAACCAAAAATACAAAAATACCTTGCTGCAATTTATTTGTTCCGTGATCTATTTATCCTATCTACCACAATTATCTCGAGTTATCTTGCCTACTTGAGGCGATGTACCCGAAAGGGATTGACAACCCCTTTAACACGTCGGGTTGCGAGTATTTGTTATTTGTGTGCAGGGGTTGTTTACGTGGTGTTAGGAGGTTCTCCTACTGGTTCGATAACCTTGGTCTCATCACTGAGGGAAATACCTACCATCGCTATACTGCATCATCCCTTCCTCTTTAGGGAAATACTAATGTAGTTCTAGTAGACATCAGACGCCGACAACCAGGAGTAGTTAGGAGGCTCCCAGGCAGGAGGCCTTGCCTTTTCGATTATGTTACTTTTGTGCTAGCCTTCCCAAGGCAAACTTGTTTAACTTATGTCTATACTCAGATATGATTGCTTCCGCTAACTCGTTTGTATTCAAGATGATGTATTCGAGCCCTCGAGGCCCCTGGCTTGTAATATAAAGCTTGTATTATTTTAATTTGTGTCTAGAGTTGTGTTGTGGTATCTTCTCGTGAGTCCCTGATCTTGATCGTACACATTTGCATGTATTATTAGTGTATGATTGAATCAGGGGCGTCACAGTGACGCAAGCCATGACGACCAAGGCCAGGCAGGCGCAAAGCAGCAGGTTTCTGTTGGAAATATGCCCTAGAAGCAAAA
This sequence comes from Triticum aestivum, assembly GCF_018294505.1. Classification (NCBI taxonomy): domain Eukaryota; kingdom Viridiplantae; phylum Streptophyta; class Magnoliopsida; order Poales; family Poaceae; genus Triticum; species Triticum aestivum. The sequence continues at coordinate 587,950,850 of NC_057810.1, forward strand.
ATAAAATGGTTATTATTATATTTCCTTGTTCATGATAATTGTCTATTGTTCATGCTATAATTGTATTGACCGGAAACCGTAATACGTGTGTGAATACATAGACCACAACATGTCCCTAGTGAGCCTCTAGTTGACTGGCTCGTTGATCAATAGATGGTCATGGTTTCCTGATATGGACATTGTATGTCATTGATAACGGGATCGCATCATTAGGAGAATGATGTGATGGACAAGACCCAATCCTAAGCATAGCACAAGATCGTGTAGTTCGTTTGCTAAAGCTTTTCTAATGTCAAGTATCATTTCCTTAGACCGTGAGATTGTGTAACTCCCGAATACCGTAGGAATGCTTTGGGTGTACCAAACATCACAATGTAACTAGGTGGCTATAAAGGTGCACTACAGGTATCTCCGAAAGTGTCTGTTGGGTTGGCACGAATCGAGATTGGGATTTGTCACTCCGTATGACGGAGAGGTATCTCTGGGCCCTCTCGGTAATGCATCATCATAATGATCTCAATGTGACTAAGTAGTTGGTCACGGGATCATGCATGACGGAACGAGTAAAGTGACTTGCCGGTAACAAGATTGAACAAGGTATTGGGATACCGACGATCGAATCTCGGTCAAGTAATGTACCGATTGACAAAGGGAATTGTATACGGGATTGCTTGAATCCTCGACATCGTGGTTCATCCGATGAGATCATCGTGGAACATGTAGGAGCCAACATGGGTATCCAGATCCTGCTGTTGGTTATTGGCCAGAGAGCTGTCTCGGTCATGTCTGCATGATTCCCGAACCCGTAGGGTCTACACACTTAAGGTTTGGTGACGCTAGAGTTGTTATAGGAAATAGTATGTGGTTATCGAATGTTGTTTGGAGTCCCAGATGAGATCCCATACGTCATTAGGAGTTCCGGAATGGTCCGGAGGTGAAGATTTATATATGGGAAGTCATCATACGGTCACCGGAAATATTCGGGGGTTTGCTGGTATTGTACCGGGACCACGGAAGGGGTTCCAGGGGTCCACCGGGAGGGTCCACCTGCCCCGGAGGGCCCTATGGGCTGTATGTGGAAGGTAACCAGCCCCTAAGTGGGTTGGGCGCCATCCCCCCTAGGGCCCATGCGCCTAGGGTTGGGGGGAAACCAAAAAGGGGGCGCCTCCTTGGCTTTGGGGGCAAGCCCCCTCCCCTTGGTCGCCGCCCCTCTCTAGGTCTCATCTAGAGGGGCTGCCCCCCTCCCCCTTCGCCCTATAAATAGAGGGGAGGAGGGAGGGCAGCCGCACCTCATCCAAGGCGCAGCCCTCCCCCTCTCGAACACCCCCTCATCCTCCATTTGAGCTTGGTGAAGCCCTGCCGAAGGACCGCTGCTCCTCCACCACCACACCGTCATGATGCCGGAGTTCTTCCCCAACTTCTCCTCCCCCCTTGCTGGATCAAGGAGGAGATGTCCCTGTGCTGCACGTGTGTTGAACACGGAGGCGCCGTTGTTCGGCGCTTAGATTGGAATCAACCGCGATCTGAATCACTTCGAGTATGACTCCTTCATCTGCGTTCTTGCAACGCTTCCGTTTTGCGATCTTCAAGGGTATGAAGATGCACTCCCCTCTCTCTCGTTGCTAGTATCTCCATAGATTGATCTTGGTGATGCATAGAAATTTTTTAATTTCTGCAACGATCCCCAATAGTGGCATCATGAGCTAGGTCTATGTGTAGTTTCTATGCACGAGTAGAACACAAGTTGTTGTGGGCGTCGATTTTGTCAATTTACTTGCCGTTACTAGTCTTATCTTGATTCGGCGGCATTGTGGGATGAAGCAGCCCGGACCGACCTTACACGTACGCTTACGTGAGACAGGTTCCACCGACTGACATGCACTAGTTGCATAAGGTGGCTAGCGGGTGTCTGTCTCTCCCACTTTAGTCGGATCGTATTCGATGAAAAGGGTCCTTATGAAGGGTAAATAGCAATTGGCATATCACGTTGTGGTTTTGGCATAGGTAAGAAACGTTCTTGCTAGAAACCTATAGCAGCCACGTAAAAACTTGCAACAACAATTAGAGGACGTCTAACTTGTTCTTGCAGCATATGCCATGTGATGTGATATGGCCAAAAGGATGTGATGAATGATATATATGTGATGTATGAGATTGATCATGTTCTTGTAATAGGAATCACGACTTGCATGTCGATGACTATGACAGCCGGCAGGAGTCATAGGAGTTGTCTTAATTTATTGTATGACCTACGTTTCAATGAAAACGTCATGTAATTACTTTACTTTATTGCTAATCGTTAGCCATAGTAGTAGAAGTCATAGTTGGCGAGACAACTTCATGAAGACAAGATGATGGAGATCATGGTGTCATGCTGGTGACGATATCATGGCGCCCCGAAGATGGAGATCAAAAGGAGCAAAATGATATTGGCCATATCATGTCACTATTTGATTGCATGTGATGTTTATCATATTTTTTGCATCTTATTTGCTTAGAACGACGGTAGCATAAATAAGATGATCCCTCATAAAATTTCAAGAAAGTGTTCCCCCTAACTGCACCATTGCGAAGGTTTGTTGTTTCGAAGCACCACGTGATGATCGGGTGTGATAGATTCTAACGTTCACATACAACGGGTGTAAGCCATATTTACACATGCAAAACACTTAGGTTGACTTGACAAGCCTAGCATGTACAGACATGGCCTCGGAACACAAGAGACCGAAAGGTCGAACATGAGTCGTATAGTAGATACGATCAACATGAAGATGTTCACCGATGATGACTAGTCCGTCTCACATGATGATCGGGCACGGCCTAGTTGACTCGGATCATGTATCACTTAGATGACTAGAGGAATGTCTATCTGAGTGGGAGTTCATTAAATAATTTGATTAGATGAACTTAATTATCATGAACTTAGTCTAAAATCTTTGCAATATGTCTTGTAGATCAAATGTCCCACGCTAATGTTTCCCTCAACTTCAACGCGTTCCTAGAGAAAACTAAGCTGAAAGACGATGGTAGCAACTATACGGACTATGTCCGGAACTTGAGGATTATCCTCATAGCTGCCAAGAAAGCATATGTCCTTGATGCATCGCTAGGTGAAGCACCTGTTTTCCCAGCAACTCAAGACGTTATGAATGCCTGGCAGTCGCGTAGTGATGATTACTCCCTGCTTCAGTGCGGCATGCTTTACAGCTTAGAATCGGGGCTCCAAAAGCGTTTTGAGCAGCATGGAGCATATGAGATGTTCCAAGAGCTGAAAATGGTTTTCCAAGCTCATGCCCGAGTCGAGAGATATGAAGTCTCCGACAAGTTCTACAGTTGTAAGATGGAGGAGAATAGTGATGTCAGCGAGCACATACTCAAAATGTCTGGGCTGCACAACCGCTTGTCTCAGCTGGGAGTTAATCTCCCGGATGACGCGGTCATTGACAAAATCCTTCAGTCGCTTCCACCTAGCTACAAGAGCTTTGTGATGAATTTCAATATGCAGGGGATGGTGAAAACCATTCCTGAGGTATTTTCAATGCTGAAATCAGCGGATGTGGAGATCAAAAAGGAACATCAAGTGTTGATGTTCAATAAAACCACTAGTTTCAAGAAAGGCAAGGGTAAGAAGAACTTCAAGAAGTACGGCAAGGGAGTTGTCGCGCCCGGTATGCCAGTTGCCGGGAAGAAGTCAAAGCATGGACCCAAACCTGAGACTGAGTGCTTTTATTACAAGGGAAACAGTCACTGGAAGCGGAACTGTCCCAAGTACTTAGCGGACAACAAGGCCGGCAACACCAAAGGTATATGTGATATACATGTTATTGATGTGTACCTTACCAGTACTCGTAGTAGCTCCTGGGTATTTGATACTGGTGCGATTGCTCATATTTGTAACTCAAACGGGAGCTGCGGAATAAGCGGAGACTGGCGAAGGACGAGGTGATGATGCGCATCGGGAATGGTTCCAAGGTCGATGTGATCGCCATCGGCATGCTACCTCTACATTTACCTATGGGATGAGTTTTAAACCTCAATAATTGTTATTTAGTGCCAGCTTTGAGCATGGACATTGTATTTGGATCTCGTTTAATGCGAGATGGATACTCATTTAAATATGAGAATAATGGTTGTTCTATTTATATGAGAGATATGTTTTATGGTCATGCCCCACTGGTCAATGGTTTATTCTTAATGAATCTCAAACGTGATGTTACACATATTCATAGTGTGAATACCAAAACATGTAAGGTTGATAATGATAGTCCCACATACTGATGGCACTGCCGCCTTGGTCACATTGGTGTCAAACGCATGAAGAAGCTCCATGCAGATGGACTTTTGGAGTCTCTTGATTATGAATCATTTGACACATGCGAACCATGCCTCATGGGCAAGATGACCAAGACTCTGTTCTCCGGAATAATGGAGCAAGCAACCAACTTGTTGGAAATCATACATACTGATGTGTGTAGTCCAATGAGCATTGAGGCTCACGGTGGCTATCGTTATGTTCTCACCCTCACTGATGACTTAAGTAGATATGGGTATGTCTACTTAATGAAACACAAGTCTGAGACCTTTGAAAAGTTCAAGGAATTTTAGAGTGAGGTAGAGAATCAACATGATAGAAAAATAAAGTTCTTACAATCAGATCATGGGGGAGAATATTTGAGTCACGAATTTGGTATGCACTTAAGGAAATGTGGAATTGTTTCACAACTCACGCCGCCTGGAACACCTCAGCGTAATGGTGTGTCCAAACGTCGTAATTGCACTCTATTGGATATGGTGCGATCTATTATGTCTCTTACCGATTTGCCGCTATCATTTTGGGGATATGCTTTAGAGACAGCCACATTCACTTTAAATAGGGCACCGTCTAAATCCGTTGAGATGACACCGTATGAATTATGGTTTGGGAAGAAACCTAAGCTGTCGTTTCTAAAAGTTTGGGGATGCGATGCTTATGTCAAGAAACTTCAACCTGAAAAGCTCGAATCCAAGTCAAAAAAATGCGTCTTCATAAGATACCCTAAGGAAACCATTGGGTATACCTTCTACCTCAGATCCGAAGGCAAGATCTTTGTTGCCAAGAACGGGTCCTTTCTGGAGAAAGAGTTTCTCTCGAAAGAAGTAGGTGGGAGGAAAGTAGAACTTGATGAAGTACTGTCTCTTGAACCGGAAAGTAGCGCAGCTCAAGAAGATGTTTCTGTGGTGCCTGCACCGACTAGAGAGGAAGTTATTTATGATGATCAAGGTACTTCGGATCAAGTTGCTACTGAACTTCGTGGGTCCACAAGGACACGTTCCACACCAGAATGGTATGGTAACCCTGTCCTGGAAATCATGTTGTTAGACAATGGTGAACCTTCGAACTATGAAGAAGTGATGGCGGCCCCAGATTCCAACAAATGGCTTGAAGCCATGCAATCGGAGATAGGACCCATGTATGAAAACAAAGTATGTACTTTGACAGACTTGCCCGATGATTGGCGAGCAATAGAAAATAAATGGATCTTTAAGAAGAAGACGGACGCGGATGGTAATGTTACCCTCTATAAGGCTCGGCTTGTTGCTAAGGGTTACCAACAAGTTCAAGGGGTTGACTACGATGAGACCTTCTCACCCGTAGCGAAGCTGAAGTCCGTCCGAATCATGTTAGCAATTGTTGCATTCTATGATTATGAAATATGGCAAATGGACGTCAAACGGCATTTCTTAGCGGTTTCCTTAAGGAAGAGTTGTATATGATGCAGCCGGAAGGTTTTGTCGATCCTAAGAATGCTAATAAGGTATGCAAGCTCCAACGCTCCATCTATGGGCTGGTGCAAGCATCTCGGAGTTGGAACATTCGCTTTGATGAAATGATCAAAGCGTTTGGGTTTATGCAGACTTATGCAGAAGCCTGCGTTTACAAGAAAGTGAGTGGGAGCTCTGTAGCATTTCTCATATTATATATGGATGACATACTATCGATGGGAAATGATATAGAACTTTTTCGAAAGCATAAAGGCCTACTTGAATAAGTGTTTTTGAATGAAGGACCTTGGAGAAGCTGCTTGCATATTAGGCATCAAGATCTATAGAGATAGATCGAGACGCCTCATAGGTCTTTCACAAAGCACATACCTTGATAAGATATTGAAGAAGTTCAATATGGATCAGTCCAAGAAGGGGTTCTTGCCTGTATTGCAAGGTGTGAAATTGAGCTCGGCTCAAAGCCCGACCACGGCAGAAGATAGAGAAAAGATGAGTGTCATCCCCTATGCCTCGGCCATAGGGTCTATTATGTATGCCATGCTGTGTACCAGACCTGATGTAAACCTTGTCGTAAGTTTGGTAGGGAGGTACCAAAGTAATCCCGGCATGGAACACTGGACAACGGTCAAGAATATCCTGAAGTACCTGAAAAGGACTAAGGATATGTTTCTCGTTTATGGAGGTGATGAAGAGCTCGTCGTAAAAGGTTACGTTGATGCTAGCTTCAACACAGATCTGGATGACTCCAAGTCACAAACCGGATACGTGTATATTTTGAATGGTGTGGCAGTAAGCTGGTGCAGTTGCAAGCAAGGCGTTGTGGCGGGATCTACATGTGAAGCGGAGTGCATGGCAGCCTCGGAAGCAGCGCATGAAGCAATCTGGATGAAGGAGTTCATTACCGACCTAGGAGTTATTCCCAATGCGTTGGGCCCGATGACTCTCTTATGTGACAACACTGGAGCTATTGCCCTTGCAAAGGAGCCCAGGTTTCACAAGAAGACCAGGCACATCAAGCGTCGCTTCAACTCCATTCGTGAAAATGTTCAAGATGGAGACATAGATATTTGTAAAGTGCATACGGATCTGAATGTCGCAGATCCGTTGACTAAACCTCTTCCGCGAGCAAAACATGATCAACACCAGAACTCTATGGGTGTTCGATTCATCACAATGTAACTAGATTATTGACTCTAGTGTAAGTGAGTGACTGTTGGAAATATGCCCTAGAGGCAATAATAAAATGGTTATTATTATATTTTCTTGTTCATGATAATTGTCTATTGTTCATGCTATAATTGTATTGACCGGAAACCGTAATACATGTGTGAATACATAGACCACAACATGTCCCTAGTGAGCCTCTAGTTGACTGGCTTGTTGATCAACAGATGGTCATGGTTTCCTGACTATGGACATTGGATGTCATTGATAATGGGATCACATCATTAGGAGATCGCGTAGTTTGTTTGCTAAAGCTTTCCTAATGTCAAGTATCATTTCCTTAGACTGTGAGATTGTGTAACTCCTGGATACCGTAGGAATGCTTTGGGTGTACCAAACGTTACAATGTAACTGGGTGGCTATAAAGGTGCACTACAAGTATCTCCGAAAGTGTCTGTTGGGTTGGCACGAATCAAGACTGGGATTTGTCACTCCGTATGACGGAGACGTATCTTTGGGCCCTCTCGGTAATGCATCATCATAATGAGCTCAATGTGACTAAGTAGTTGGTCATGGGATCATGCATTACAGAACGAGTAAAGTGACTTGCCGGTAACGAGACTGAACGAGATATTGGGATACCAATGATCAAATCTCGGGCAAGTAACATACCGATTTACAAAGGGAATTGTATACGGGATTGCTTGAATCCTCGACATTGTGGTTCATCTGATGAGATCATAGTGGAACATGTAGGAGCCAACATGGGTATCCAGATCCCACTGTTGGTTATTGGCCGGAGAGCTGTCTCGGTCATGTCTGCATGATTCCCGAACCCGTAGGGTCTACACACTTCAGGTTCGGTGATGCTAGAGTTGTTATGGGAAATAGTATGTGGTTACCGAATGTTGTTCGGAGTCTCGGATGAGATACCGAACGTCACGAGGAGTTCCGGAATGGTCCGGAGGTGAAGATTTATATATTGGAAGTCATCATATGGTCACCGGAAGTATTCGGGGGTTTGCCGGTATTGTACGGGGACCACCGAAGGGGTTCCGGGGGTCCACCGGGAGGGTCCACCTGCCCCGGAGGGTCCTATGGTCTGTATGTGGAAGGGAACCAGCCCCTAAGTGGGCTGGGCGCCATCCCCCCTAGGGGCCATGCGCCTAGGGTTGGGGGAAAACCCTAAAGGGGGCGCCCCCTTGGCTTGGGGGGCAAGCCCCCTCCCCTTGGCCGCCGCCCCCCTCTAGATCTCATCTAAAGGGGTCGGGCCCCTTCCCCCTTCGCCCTATAAATAGAGGGGAGGAGGGAGGGCAGCCGCACCTCATCTAAGGCACAGCCCTCCCCCTCTCCAAAACCCCCTCCTCCTCCGTTTGAGCTTGGCGAAGCCCTGCCGGAGAACCGTTGCTCCTCCACCACCACGCCATCGTGCTGCCAGAGTTCTTCCCCAACTTCTCCTTCCCCCTTGCTAGATCAATAAGGAGGAGACGTCCCTGTGCTGCATGTGTGTTGAACGTGGAGGCATCGTTGTTCGGCGCTTAGATCGGAATCAACCGCGATCTGAATCGCTTCGAGTACGACTCCTTCATCCGCGTTCTTGCAACGCTTCCGTTTTGCGATCTTCAAGGGTATGAAGATGCACTCCCCTCTCTCTCGTTGCTAGTCTCTCCATAGATTGATCTTGGTGATGCGTAGAAATTTTTTAATTTCTGCAACGATCCCCAACAGTTTCCTCTTTGATGCTAAGGAGGCAAGCGCAGGCACGGAGTCCAGAGGAATCAGCCAAAGGTTTCCATTCCCGTGCAACAAGACCAAGACCGCCAGGACAGCAAGACGGATGTCATCACCGAGCCCACCGCGTTGTCACGACCGGGAGCTTTGCACGCGAAGACTACCTTTTATCAGGATAAGATGTACTACTTGTCCCCTTCAAAACTGGCCACTGTGGGATCCCTTCCCGCCTTCGTTCAGAGGAATAGGACCAAGGCCACTTTAAATATAGCTTAGCCACCGCCATAGGAGGGAAGATCCGGGATCCAACCCAAACCCTCACTAGCTCACATCCACACAAGAACAGGCCTCTTGAGGTTGTTCTTCCCCTGTACTAGTTCATCCTCAGCCCCTCGCGAGGCTAATCCACCCCCAAAGCAGGAGTAGGGTCTTACACCGCAAGGTGGCCCGAACCTGGGTAAACTGTCGTGTCTCTTTCCTTTCCTGTTCATCGAGCTAGGCCGTGGGAACGGCGAATTGGTTGGCTGGAGAGGTTGTTGGGGAACGTAGCAATAATTCAAAATTTTCTACGCATCACCAAGATCAATCTATGGAGATTCTAGCAACAAGAGAGGGAGAGGATGAGCATCTTCATACCTTTGAAGATCTCTAAGCGGAAGCGTCACTAGAACGCGGATAAGGGAGTCATACTCGCGGCGATTCAAATCGCGGAAGATCCGATCTAACGCCGAACGAACGGCGCCTCCGTGTTCAACACACATATAGCCCGGGGTGTCTCCTCCTTCTTGATCTAGGAAGGGGAGAGGAGAAGTTGAGGGAGAGCTCCGGCAGCACGATGGCATGGTGGTGGAGCTTGCAGTCCTCCGGCAGGGCTTCGCCAAGCACTACTGAGGAGGAGGTGGAGTTGGAGAAGGGGAGGGCTGCACCAGGGGCAATGGTGAAGCCCCCATGCGCCTCCCCACTATATATAGGGGTGGATGGGGCTGGTTTCTTTCTCTCCAAGTCCATTGGGGCGTTGCCAAAAGTGGGAGGAAAGAAATCTCATCATTTCCTTTCCCCACCGATTGTTATCCCCCCTTTTTAGGGATCTTGATCTTATCCCTTCGGGATATGATCTTATTCCTTCTAAGGGGGGATCTTGGTGCGCCTTGACCAGGGGTGTGGGGCCTTGCCCCCACTACCCACGTTCATGTGGGTCCCCCCATGTAGGTGGGCCCCACTCCGGAACCTTCTAGAACCTTCTCGGTACAATACCGAAAAATCCTGAACATTTTCCGGTGGCCAAAATAGGACTTCCCATATATAAATCGTAACCTCCGGACCATTCTGGAACTCCTCGTGACGTCCTGGATCTCATCCGGGACTCCGAACAATATTCGGTAACTGCACACTAATTCCCATAACAACTCTAGCGTCACCGAACCTTAAGTGTGTAGACCCTACGGGTTCGGGAATCATGCATACATGACCGAGACAGCTCTCTGGCCAATAACCAACAGCGGGATCTGGATACCCATGTTGGCTCCCACATGTTTCATGATGATCTCATCGGATGAACCACGACGTCGGGGATTCAATCAATCCCGTATACAATTCCCTTTGCGAATCGGTATGTTACTTGCCCGAGATTCGATCGTCGGTATCCCAATACCTCGTTCAATCTCGTTATCGGCAAGTCACTTTACTTGTTCCGTAATGCATGATCCCGTGACTAACTACTTAGTCACATTGAGCTCATTATGATCATGCATTACCGAGTGGGCCCAGAGATACCTCTCCATCATACGGAGTGACAAATCCCAGTCTCGACTCGTGCCAACCCAACAGACACTTTCGGAGATACCTGTAGTGCACCTTTATAGTCACCCAGTTACGTTGTGACGTTTGGTACACCCAAAGCATTCCTACGGTATCCGGGAGTTGCACAATCTCATGGTCTAAGGAAATGATACTTGACATTAGAAAAGCTCTTAGCAAACAAACTACACAATCTTGTGCTATGCTTAGGATTGGGTCTTGTTCATCATATCATTCTCCTAATGATGTGATCCCGTTATCAATGACATCTAATGTCCATGGTCGGGAAACCATAACCATCTATTGATCAACGAGCTAGTCAACTAGAGGCTCACTAGGGACATGTTGTGGTCTATGTATTCACACATGTATTACGGCTTCCAGTTAATACAATTATACCATGAACAATAGACAATTATCATGAACAAGGAAATACAAGAATAACCATTTTATTATTGCCTCTAGGGCATATTTCCAACAGAGGTTGAGTTCTTCGCACACGCCCCAGAGTTTGAACCTTTCTTGGGTCTGCGGAGCCGTGAATCCGATAGTTTCATATTGTGGTCTGCATTTCCTTATATGAATTCTGATTTTGGTGTTCTTGGGCTCGTTAGAATTCCTATTATTAACCCTGATACACTTACGACATTGGGTCTTCCGTGTTGGCTTCTTGGGAAACAAGATTTTGCACAACTCCATGACAAGCATGTATCTGGTGCTCGCAAATTCTACGGTTTGGCCACAACTTGTTTCCTTCCATCATGCTAAGTCCATCACAGCTCAATTACACCTACAAAGACAATGAAATAAGGGGAAAACTAACAAAAACCAATGTTCAAAAAAAGTCGAACGATCTAGCGACTTATCACTAATCGGTGGTGACCGATAAGATTATGCCATGTTGTCAATATTAATCAGATGGGCCAATTTACCCCTTTGACAAGCGGGAATCTATCGATAAACTCGGCCTATTCCTAGCACTATGTGCACTGCTATTTGTTAGTAATTAATTTGGGTAGGGACTATGAGAGAATCAGAGAACCTTTCTCTTCAATATTGTTTTGTGTTGAATACATCATATTGTAATGTTGAGAACCTGGGATTTGCAAAATAATTATCTATTAATAGTTGGCTGATAAAATCGATTAATCGGCTGATTTTCTATTAATCTCTAATCCCGGCCCATCGAGACGCTAACGATAAGCGATCTCTTGAACATTGATAAAACTATAGATTACACAATGACCTCAATAAAATGCATGAAAACTAAATTTATGCAAAAATGGACATGAAAAATGATAGATGGCACTGAACATTTTTTATATGCAGGTTGAACATTTTTTAGGTACACATTGAACATTTACCAAATACACGTTGAAAGATACATATTTAACATTTTTGTAAATTCGCATTGAACATTTTTAAAATATGTGGTGAACATTTTCTTAATGCGCATTGAACAATTTTTTGTATATTCCATCAACAATTTGGAAAAATGTGTGAATGATTTTAAGTGTCATGCACATTTTTTAAATGTGGCAAACTTTATTTTTGAATGGTACAAAACATTTTCTAAAATTACGTGAACTAAATTTTGCACTGTATCAACAATTTGTAAGATGTCAAAATACTATTTTTGATATTTTTGAATGACATGAATATTTTAAAAAAATATGCAATCAATTTGTTTATTACATTAACATTTTATTGCGTGGTTAACTTTATTAAAATTTAGTAAATTATTAATTTTAAATACAATAGAATTTTCCAAAACATAAAATAATAAAAATAACAAAAAAGAATGGACACAAGTGAACGAGAAGGATATGAACTAAGATGACATTTTAAATTCTTTTCCAGGAGTAGACAACACTTTAATGGGTCGGCCCAGGCCTGAAGGCATGGGAAAATGGGCCCGCCCAATCTGCCGAGCTCACTTGAGCGATGTTTTTATTTGTTTTTCCTTTTTATGATGTTGGATGTTTTTTCCATTTTTTTTACTTTTCTGAAAAATGCTCCGAGTGTGATTTAATTTTTTGTGTCTATTAAAGAAATATTAACCTTACATTAAAAAAATAGTTGATATTAAGAAAAAATCATCGTTTGTTAAAAAAAGGTCAGCATACATTATAAAAATTTAGCACATATAGAAAAGAAGTTCACCATACACTGAAGAAATGCTCAGTTTATATTAATAAAATCAAAAAATAAAATAAAATAAAGAAAGGAAATCCAGAAAGAAAAATTTATTAATAGACACCGAAATATTGGTGCGTCAATTAGGATTTGCCGCTGATCCGTGCACGACCTGGATCGCAGCCATTCCTTGTTACGGAGTAGGATTTTCGGAGGGGTGGTGCTGGGGAGCCCAGTTCCATTTTCTGTAACTAGGCCTAAATTTTGCCTAGTATTGAGGTAAACAACAAAGTTTTGTTGAATGACGATAAAACTACAAATTTTGATGCATTGGGCCTTTCCTTGACAGGCCTATCTGGGCCATAAACAAAACTTAGGCCAGTCTACCGTTGAGTGTAGATACTGGTAGCGACAAGGAGGAAGAGGAATATCGTGGGTGCATCATCAACGAGGTCAAACAGCATGCATGTTTATTGAATTGTAGTTGCAAATTTGAAGATCGTGCATCAAATATAGATGCAGATAGGCTAGCAAAGTTTTCCGGTTCTTTTGCTCAAGGAAGACACATGTTTTGTTGCTCCATCCCATGATGCTCTTTTATACCACGACATGTGAACTGTTGGAATTTACTAGTAGGCCTTTGGCCTAAAGCCCAACTAAAATTCTGAAATTCTCTTGGTCCATTCATGCACACATGTGAGTGGAGTGAGTGAGGCTAAAGTTTAGTCCCACCTCATAAGTTGAGAGAGAGTTGCACCTCTTTATAAGGTGAGCTCTTCTACCACTTGTATGAGCATGAGAAGAGGATACCTACACGCGCGCTCCTCCTCCTCCTCGCTCGCCGCGCCATGCCGCGTCGCGGGTTGCGGGATTAAGCTGAGCCGAGGATAGAGCTATGCACGTTGTCTATATTTCGCGTTAATTACTGAACCATTTTCGATTCTTTTGGATCGTGATGACTCAAACATGGGGTTTACTCCCACGACCTAACCCGGCCCGCACTATATAGACAATTATAGCATGAACAATAGACAATTATCATGAACAAGAAAATACAATAATAACCATTTTATTATTGCCTCTAGGGCATATTTCCAACAGTCTCCCACTTGCACTAGAGTCAATAATCCAGTTCACATCACTATGTGATTGTAATGAATCCAACACTCATGGGGTTTGATCATATCTCGCTTGTGAGAGAGGTTATTAGTCAATTGGGTCTGAACCTTTCAGATCTGTGTGTGCTTTACAAATCTCTATGTCATCTTGTAGATGCAGCTACCATGTGCGATTTGGAGCTATTCCAAATAAGTGTTCTACTATATGAATCCGGTTTACTACTCATAGTCATCCAGATTAGTATCAAAGTTTGCATCGACGTAACCCTTTACGACGAACTCTTTTACCACCTCCATAATCGAGAAAATTCCTTAGTCCACTAGTTACTACGGATAACTTTGACCATTGTCCTGTGATCCATTCCTGGATCACTCTTGTACCCCTTGACTGACTCATGGCAAGGCACACCTCAGATGTGGTACACAACATAGCATACTGTAGAGCCTACGTCTAAAGCATAGGGGACGACCTTCATCCTTTCTCTCTCTTCTGCCGTGGTCAGGTCTTGAGTCTTACTCAATACTCACACCTTATAACACAGCCAAGAACTCCTTCTTTGCCGATCTATTTTGAACTCCTTCAAAAACTTATCACGGTATGTATTCATTTGAAAGTACTATTAAGCGTTTTTGATCTATCCTTATAGATCTTGACGCTCAATGTTCAAGTAGCTTAATCCAGGTTTTCCATTGAAAAACACTTTTCAAATAACCCTATATGCTTTCCAAAAATTATACATCATTTCTGATCAACAATATGTCAACAACATATACTCATCAGAAATTCTATAGTGCTCCCACTCACTTCTTTGGAAATACAAGTTTCTCATAAACTTTGTATAAACCCAAAATATTTGATTATCTTATCAAAGCGTATATTCTAACTCCGAGATACTTACTCCAGTTCTTAGAAGGATTGCTGGAGCTTTGCATACTTGTTAGCATCTTTTAGGATTGACAAAACCTTCTGGTTGTATCACATACAACCTTTTCTCAAGCAACTCGTCGAGGAAACAATGGTTTTTGACATCCTATCTGCAAGATTTCATAAATAATGCAGTAACTGCTAGTACAATTCCAACAGACTCTTAGCATCGCTACGAGTGAGAAAGTCTCATCGTAGTCAATTCCTTGAACTTGTCGGAAAATATCTTAGCGACAAGTCGAGCTTTCTTAATGGTGACACTTACCATCATTGTCCGTCTTCCTTTTGAAATCCATCTGTACCCAACAGCCTTACACCATCAAGTAGTTCTTCCAAAGTCTACACTTTGTTTTTATACATGGATCCTCTCTCGGATTTTATGGCCTCGAGCCATTCATCGGAATCCGGTCCCACCATCGCTTCTCCATAGCTCGTAGGTTCATTGTTGTCTAGCAACATGACCTCCAAGACAAGATTACTGTACCACTCTGAAGTAGTACGCGTCCTTGTCGACCTACGAGGTTTGGTAGTGACTTGATCCGAAGTTTCATGATCTCTATCATCAGCTTCCACTTCAACTAGTGTAGGCGCCAAAGGAACAATTTCATGTGCCCTACTACACACTGGTTGAAGTGATGGTTCAATAACCTTATCAAGTCTCCACCATCCTCCCACTCAATTCTTTCGAGATAAACTATTCCTCGAGAAAGGACCCATTTCTAGAAACAATCACTTTTGCTTCCGGATCTGAATTAGGAGGTATACCCAACTATTTTTGGTGTCCTATGAAGATGCATTTATCCGCTTTGGGTTCGAGCTTATCTAGCTGAAACCTTTTCACATAAGCGTCGCAGCCCCAAACTTTTAAGAAACGACAGCTTAGGTTTCTCTAAACCATAGTTCATACGATGTCATCTCAACAGAATTATGTGGTGGCCTATTTAAAGTGAATGCGGTTGTCTCTAATGCTTAACCCATAAACGATACTGGTAGTTCAATAAGAGACATCATGGTATGCCCCATATCCAATAGGGTGCATCTATGATGTTCGGACACACCATCACACTATGGTGTTTCAGGCGGTATTAGTTGTGAAATAATTTCCACAATGTCTTAATTGTGTACCAAACACGTAACTCAGATATTCATCTCTATGATCATATCATAGACATTTTATCCTCTTGTCACGACGATCTTCAACTTCACTCTAAAATTACTTGAACCATTCAATGATTTAGACTTGTGTTTCATCAAGTAAATATACTTAGCATCTACTCAAATCATCTGTGAAGTAAGAACATAACGATATCCACTGCGTGCCTCAGCACTCATTGGACTGCACACATCAAAATGTATTACTTCCAACAAGTTGCTTTCTTGTTCCATCTTACTGAAAACAAGGCTTTCAGTCATCTTGCCCATGTGGTATGATTTGCATGTATCAAGTGATTCAAAATCAAGTGAGTCCAAATGGTCCATCTGCATGGAGTTTCTTCATGCGTATATACCAATAGACATGGTTCGCATGTCTCAATCTTTTCAAAAACGAGTGAGCCCAAAGATCCATCAAAATGGAGCTTCTTCATGCGTTTTATACCAATATGACTCAAATGGCAGTGCCACAAGTAGGTGGCACTATATCATTACTATCTTATATCTTTTGGCATGAACATGTGTATCACTACGATCGAGATTCAATAAACCATTCATTTTAGGTGCAAGACCATTGAAGGTATTATTCAAATAAACAGAGTAACCATTATTCTCCTTAAATGAATAACCGTGTTGTGATAAACATAATCCAATCATGTCTATGCTCAACGCAAACACCAAATAACAATTATTTAGGTTTAACACCAATCTCGATGGTAGAAGGAGCATGCGATGCTTGATCACATCAACCTTGGAAACACTTCCAACACACATCATCATCTCACCTTTAGCTAGTCTCCGTTTATTCCGTAGCTCTTTTATTTCGAGTTACTAACACTTAGCAACTGAACCGGTATCTTAATACCCTGGTGCTACTAGGATTACTAGTAAAGTACACATTTAATACAATTTACATCCAATATACTTCTGTCAACCTTGCCAGCCTTCTCATCTACCAAGTATCTAGGGTAGTTCTACTTCAATGACCGTTCCCTCATTACAGAAGCACTTAGTCTCGGGTTTGGGTTCAACCCTGGGTTTCTTCACTAGAGCAACAACTGATTTGCCGTTTCATGAAGTATCCCTTCTTGCACTTGCCCTTCTTGAAACTAGTGGTTTTACTAACCATCAACAATTGATGCTCCTACTCGATTTCTACTTTCACGGAGTCAAACATCGTGAATTGCTCAAGGATCATCATGTCTATTCCTGATATGTTATAGTTCATCACGAAGCTCTAATAGCTTAGTGGCAGTGACTATGGAAAACCATCACTATCTCATCTGGAAGATTAACTCCCACTCGATTCAAGTGATTGTAGTACTCAGACAATCTGAGCACATGCTCAATGATTGAGCTTTTCTCCCTTAGTTTGCAGGTTAAGAAACTTGTTGGAGGTATCATACCTCTTGACGTGGGCACAAGCCTGAAATCCTAATTTCAGCTCTTGGAACATCTCATATGTTCTGCGATGTTTCAAAAATGTCTTCGGTGCCTCAATTCTAAACCGTTTAACATTACGCACTGAACTATCACATAGTCATCAAAACGTGTATGTCAGATTTCACAACATCCACAAACGACGCTCGAGGTTTAGCACACCGAGCGGTGCATTAAGGACATAAGCCTTTTGTGCAGCAACGAGGACAATCCTCAGTATACGGACCCAGTCCGCATAATTGCTACTGTCAACTTTCAACTAAATTTTCTCTAGGAACATATCTTAAAACAGTAGAACTAAAGTGTAGGCTACGACATAATTTGCAAAGACCTTTTGACTATGTTCATGATAATTAAGTTCATCTGATTATTTAATGAACTCCCACTTAGATAGACATCTCTCTAGTCATCTAAGTGATACATGATCCGAGTCAACTAGGCCATGTCCGATCATCACGTGAGACGGACTAGTTATCATCGGTGAACATCTTCATGTTGATCACATCTGCTATACGACTCATGTTCGACCTTTCGGTCTCTTGTGTTCCGAGGCCATGTCTGTACATGCTAGGCTCCTCAAGTCAACCTAAGTGTTCTGAATGTGTAAATCTGGCTTACACCCATTGTATGTGAATGTTAGAATCTATCACACCCGATCATCACATGGTGCTTCGAAACAACGAACTTTCGCAACGGTGCACAGTTAGGGGGAACACTTTCTTGAAATTTTAGCGAGGGATCATCTTATTTATGCTACTGTCGTTCTAAGAAAATAAGATGTAAACACATGATAAACATCTCATGCAATCAAATAGTGACATGATATGGCCAATATCATTTTGCTCCTTTTGATCTCCATCTTCGGGGCGCCATGATCATCACCGTCACCGGCATGACACCATGATCTTCATCATCATGATCTCCGTCATCATGATCTCCGTCATTGTGTCTCCATGAAGTTGTCTCGCCAACTATTACTTCTACTACTATGGCTAACGGTTTAGCAATAAAGTAAAGTAATTACATGGCGTTATTCAATGACACGCAGGTCATACAATAAATTAAGACAACTCCTATGGCTCCTGACGGTTGTCATACTCATCGACATGCAAGTCGTGATTCCTATTACAAGAACATGATCAATCTCATAGATCACATATATTTCATTCATCACATCCTTTTCGGCCATATCACATCACGCGGCATATGCTGCAAAAATAAGTTAGACGTTCTCTAGTTGTTGTTGCAAGTTTTTACGTGGCTGCTATAGGTTTCTAGCAAGAACGTTTCTTACCTACACCAAAACCATAATGTGATATGCCAATTGCTATTTACCCTTCATAAGGACCCTTTTCATCGAATCCGATCCGACTAAAGTGGGAGAGACTGGCACCTGCTAGCCACCTTATGCAACAAGTGCATGTAGGTCGGTGGAACCTGTCTCACGTAAGTGTACGTGTAAGGTCGGTCCGGGCCGCTTCATCCCACAATACCGTCGAAACAAGATAGGACTAACAGTAAGCATATTGAACAAAATCAACGCCCACAACAACTTGTGTTCTACTTGTGCATAGAATCAATGCAATAGACCTAGCTCATGATGCCACTGTTGGGGAACGTAGCAATAATTCAATATTTTCTATGCATCACCAAGATCAATCTATGGAGATTCTAGCAACAAGAGAGGGAGAGGACGAGCATCTTCATACCTTTGAAGATCTCTAAGCAGAAGCATCACTAGAACACGAATAAGGGAGTCGTACTCATGGCGATTCAAATCGCGGAAGATCCGATCTAACGCCGAACGGACGGCGCCTCCGTGTTCAACACACATACAGCCCGGGGACGTCTCCTCCTTCTTGATCCAGCAAGGGGAGAGAAGAAGTTGAGGGAGAGCTCCGGCAGCATGACGGCATGGTGGTGGAGCTTGCAGTCCTCCAGCAGGGCTTTGCCAAGCACTACTAAGGAGGAGGTGGAGTTGGAGAAGGGGAGGGCTGCACCAGGGGCAAGGGTGAAGCCCCCATCCGCCTCCCCACTATATATAGGGGTGGATGGGGCTGGTTTCTTGCCCCCCAAGTCCATTGGAGCGTTGGCAAAGGTGGGAGGAAAGAAATCCCATCATTTCATTTCCCCACCGATTGTTATCCCCCCTTTTTAGGGATCTTGATCTTATCCCTTCGGGATATGATCTTATTCCTTCTAAGGGGGGATCTTGGTGCGCCTTGACCAAGGGTGTGGGGCCTTTCCCCCACTACCCACGTTCATGTGGGTCCCCCCATGCAGGTGGGCCCCACTCCAGAACCTTCTAGAACCTTCCCGATACAATACCGAAAAATCATGAACATTTTCTGGTGGCCAAAATAGGACTTCCCATATACAATACTTAACCTTCGGACCATTCTGGAACTCCTCGTGATGTCCTGGATCTCATCCGGGACTCCGAACAATATTCGGTAACTGCACACTAATTCCCATAACAACTCTAGCGTCCCCGAACCTTAAGTGTGTAGACCCTACGGGTTCGGGAATCATGCATACATGACCGAGACAGCTCTCTGGCCAATAACCAACAGCGGGATCTGGATACCCATGTTGGCTCCCACATGTTCCATGATGATCTCATCAGATGAACCATGATGTCGGGGATTCAATCAATCCCGTATACAATTCCCTTTGTCAATCGGTATGTTACTTGCCCGAGATTCGATCGTCGGTATCCCAATACCTCGTTCAATCTCGTTATCGGCAAGTCACTTTACTTGTTCCGTAATGCATGATCCCGTGACTAACTACTTAGTCACATTGAGCTCATTATGATGATGCATTACCGAGTGGGCCCAGAGATACCTCTCCGTCGTACGGAGTGACAAATCCCAGTCTCGATTCGTGCCAACCCAACAGACACTTTCGGAGATACCTGTAGTGCACCTTTATAGTCACTCAGTTATGTTGTGACGTTTGGTACACCCAAAGCATTCCTACGGTATCCGGGAGTTGCACAATCTCATGGTCTAAGGAAAAGATACTTGACATTAAAAAAGCTCTTAGCAAACGAACTACACAATCTTGTGCTATGCTTAGGATTGGGTCTTGTCCATCACATCATTCTCCTAATGATGTGATCCCGTTATCAATGACATCTAATGTCCATGGTCGGGAAACCATAACCATCTATTGATCAACGAGCTAGTCAACTAGAGGCTCACTAGGGACATGTTGTGGTCTATGTATTCACACATGTATTACGGTTTCCAGTTAATACAATTATAGCATGAACAATAGACAATTATCATGAACAAGGAAATACAATAATAACCATTTTATTATTGCCTCTAGGGCATATTTCCAACAGAGGTTGAGTTCTTCGCACACGCCCCAGAGTTTGAATCTTTCTTGGGTCTGCGGAGCCGTGAATCCGACAGTTTCATATTGTGGTCTGCATTTCCTTATATGAATTCTGATTTTGGTGTTCTTGGGCTCGTTAGAATTCCTATTATTAACCTTGATACACTTACGACATTGGGTCTTCCGTTTTGGCTTCTTGGGAAACAAGATTTTGCAGAACTCCATGACAAGCATGTATCTGGTGCTCGCAAATTCTACGGTTTGGCCACAACTTGTTTCCTTCCATCATGCTAAGTCCATCGCAGCTCAATTACACCTACAAAGACAATGAAATAAGGGAAAAACTAACAAAAACCAATGTTCAAAAAATGTCGAACGATCTAGCGATTTATCACTAATCGGGGGTGACCGATAAGATTATGCCATGTTGTCAATATTAATCAGATGGGCCAATTTACCCCTTTGACAAGCGGGAATCTATCGATAAACTCAGCCTATTCCTAGCACTATGTGCACTGCTATTTGTTAGTAATTAATTTGGGTAGTGACTATGAGAGAATCAAAGAACCTTTCTCTTCAATATTGTTTTGTGTTGAATACATCATATTGTAATGTTGAGAACCTGGGATTTGCAAAATAATTATCTATTAATAGTTGGCTGATAAAATCGATTAATCGGCTGATTTTCTATTAATCTCTAATCCCGGCCCATCGAGACGCTAACGATAAGCGATCTCTTGAACATTGATAAAACTATAGATTACGCAATGACCTCAATAAAATGCATGAAAACTAAATTTATGCAAAAATGGACATGAAAAATGATAGATGGCACTGAACATTTTTTATATGCAGGTTGAACAGTTTTTAGGTACACATTGAACATTTACCAAATACACGTTGAAAGATACATATTTAACATTTTTGTAAATTCGCATTGAACATTTTTTAAATATGTGGTGAACATTTTCTTAATGCGCATTGAACAATTTTTTGTAAATTCCATTAACAATTTGGAAAAATATGTGAATGATTTTAAGTGTCATGCACATTTTTTAAATGTGGCAAACTTTATTTTTGAATGGTACAAAACATTTTCTAAAATTACGTGAACTAAATTTTGCACTGTATCAACAATTTCTAAGATGTCAAAATACTATTTTTGATATTTTTGAATGACATGAATATTTTAAAATTTTATGCAATCAATTTGTTTATTACACTAACATTTTAATGCGTGGTTAACTTTATTAAAATTTAGTAAATTATTAATTTTAAATATAATAGAATTTTCCAAAACATAAAATAATAAAAATAACAAAAAAGAATGGACACAAGTGAACGAGAAGGATATGAACTAAGATGACATTTTAAATTCTTTTCCAGGAGTAGACAACACTTCAATGGGTCGGCCCAGGCCTGAAGGCATGGGAAAATGGGCCCGCCCAATCTGCCGAGCTCACTTGAGCGATGTTTTTATTTGTTTTTCCTTTTTATGATGTTGGATGTTTTTTTCCATTTTTTTACTTTTCTGAAAAATGCTCCGAGTGTGATTTAATTTTTTGTGTCTATTAAAGAAATATTAACCTTACATTAAAAAAATAGTTGATATTAAGAAAAAATCATCGTTTGTTAAAAAAAGGTCAGCATACATTATAAAAATTTAGCACATATAGAAAAAAGTTCACCATACACTGAAGAAATGCTCAGTTTATATTAATAAAATCAAACAATAAAATAAAATAAAGAAAGGAAATCCAGAAAGAAAAATTTATTAATAGACACCGAAATATTGGTGCGTCAATTAGGATTTGCCGCTGATCCGTGCACGACCTGGATTGCAGCCATTCCTTGTTACGGAGTAGGATTTTCGGAGGGGTGGTGCTGGGGAGCCCAGTTCCATTTTCTGTAACTAGGCCTAAATTTTGCCTAGTATTGAGGTAAACAACAAAGTTTTGTTGAATGACGATAAAACTACAAATTTTGATGCATTGGGCCTTCCCTTGACAGGCCTATCTGGGCCATAAACAAAACGTAGGCCAGTCTACCGTTGAGTGTAGATACTGGTAGCCACAAGGAGGAAGAGGAATATCGTGGGTGCATCATCAACGAGGTCAAACAGCATGCATGTTTGTTGAATTGTAGTTGCAAATTTGAAGATCGTGCATCTAATATAGATGCAGATAGGCTAGCTAAGTTTTCCGGTTCTTTTGCTCAAGGAAGACACATGTTTGGTTGCTCCATCCCATGATGCTCTTTTATACCACAATATGTGAACTGTTGGAATTTGCTAGTAGGCCTTTGGCCTAAACCCCAACTAAAATTCTGAAATTCTCTTGGCCCATTCATGCACACATGTGAGTGGAGTGAGTGAGGCTAAAGTTTAGTCCCACCTCATAAGTTGAGAGAGAATTGCACCTCTTTATAAGGTGAGCTCTTCTACCACTTGTATGAGCATGAGAAGAGGAGACCTACATGCGCGCTCCTCCTCCTCCTCGCTCGCCGCGCTGCGGGTTGCGGGATTGAGCTGAGCCGAGGATAGAGCTATGCACGTTTTCTATATTTCGCGTTAATTACTGAACCATTTTCGATTCTTTTGGATCGTGATGACTCAGACGTGGGGTTTACTCCCACGACCTAACCCGGCCCGTACTATATAGTCAGACAGACGTCTACCCTAGCCACCACCGCTTCGTATGGTTTCTCACCATCGTTCCAGATCATTGCGCCGCCAAGCAAGTCTTCTCCATCCCTCCTTTCGGCGTGCACCGGGAGAAGCGACAGCAGGCCTCCGAAACTCCGTCTCTCGTGATCCTGTACGGGAGAGGGGCGATCAGGTTTTTGGGGAGCGCACCCGCGCGACTGCTGGCAGCGACGACTTCGCGAACGACGACTTCTTCCCCGACCTCGGCAACCTCGTCCTCGATGACATGGGCGACAACGTCAACACCGGCGGTGCTGCTCCTGCTGCACCGTATGTGATTCTATCTTTCCTGTTCGAGATCGTGGTAGAATTCATGTTTCTAGTATGTGCCCAAGATGTGATCTGTTCATCTGCTATGCTAGTTCACATGATTAGTTTAATCTCTGCTAGTGTTGTCATGATTTATCTTCTGTTTATTCGGTTTAAAACTCGTAGTAATTTGCCCATATTTCCAACAATCCAAAAACCCGATTATAGGCAATTTACTCCGAGTGGTTTTGATGCGCATCTGAAGCCGCCTGCCTTTAAGGGGGCGCAATATAAGAGGTGGCGCACGAGAGCAGTCTACTGGTTTCAGACCATGGGCTGCTATGACGCCACTAAGGGCAAGCCTGAGGGCGATCTTAATCCAGCACAGCTGGAAGCTTTTGAGAAGATCGATACTCTCTTTAAAGGCGCTCTTCTGGGTGTTCTTGATGATTCCATTATGGATTCGTATATGTCGTTTGACAACGGCAAGGACATGTGGGTTGTGCTCGAGGCCAAGTTTGGTGCCTCGGACGCCGGTAGCGAGTTGTACGTCATGGAGCAATTCTATGACTACAAGATGACTGATGAGCGCTCTGTTGTACAGCAGGCTCATGAGATACAGTCGCTCGCAAAATAACTTGAGATCTTCAAGTGTGTGTTGCCGGAGACATTATTACGAAGCTTCCACCTTCGTGGAACAATTTTGCTACTTCCCTGAAACACAAGAGACAGGAGTTTTCCATTGCGGATCTCATTGGTACTCTTGATGTTGAAGAGAAGGCGAGAGCAAAGGACACACGTGCTCGAGTTGCCGAGGGAGCTTCTAGTGCCCACATGGTACAGAAGAAGAACTTCCAGCCCAATAAGTTCAAAAACAACAAGAACAAAACTCAGGGGAAAGGCAAGTTTGATACAAAGAACAAGCCATCACATTCCACCAACTTCAAGAAGAATTCTCATAAGAAGGGAAAGGGACTTTGCCATGTCTGCGGTGATCCTAATCACTGGGCTCCGAAGTGTCCTAACCGCTTTGAGGAGTGCGAACATGAGAAGGGCGTCAAGTCCGCTAATGTTGTCATCGGTGATACTGATATGAAGGAATCAGGGTATGGTATTTTTCCTACCATCCTTTCAGTATTTCAATCCCCTGATTGGTTAATTGACACCGGTGCATTTGTGCATGTTTGTGCTGACGCCTCCATGTTTTCTTCTTACCAGGCCACAGGGACTTCTCCCTTGCTGATGGGGAACGGGTCACATGCCATCGTTCGAGGTGTTGGTACGGTCGATCTGAAGTTTACTTCAGAAAAGACCGTGCGTCTGAAGAACGTTCATCATGTGTCGTCCATCAATAAAAATCTCGTTAGCGGTTCCCATTTATGTAGAGATGGTTTTAATTTGGTTTTTGAGTCCAATAAAGTTGTAATTTCCAAGTGTGGACAATTTGTTGGAAAAGGCTATGAGTGCGGAGGCTTGTTCCGCCTATCTTTGTCAGATATTTGCACTAAAGTTATTAATAATGTTTGCCACAATAATGAGTCGGATATTTGCCATTCACGACTTTGTCATATTAACTTTGGTTGCATGACGCGGCTAGCCAATATGAATTTAATTCCGAAAATCTCTACTGTCAAAGGCTCTAAGTGCCAAGTATGTGTGCAAGCTAAACAACCTCACAAGTCCCATAAGACTGCAAAGGCAAGAGACTTGGCGCCACTAGAGCTTATACATTCTGATCTTTGTGAGATGAATGGCGTGTTGACAAAAGGTGGAAAGAGATATTTCATGATGTTGATTGATGACTCCACTAGATATTGTTATGTGTATCTTCTGAAATCAAAAGATGAGGCTTTAACTTTCTTTAAAAACTATAAAGCTGAGACAGAGAACCAACTTGATCAAAAAATTAAACGGCTTAGGTCCGATCGTGGTGGAGAGTATTTTTCCAATGAATTTGATTTGTTTTGTGCGGAACATGGTATAATCCATGAGAGGACGCCTCCCTACTCACCTCAGTCTAATGGGGTGGCCGAAAGAAAGAACCGAACTCTAACTGATTTGGTTAACGCCATGTTAGACACATCGGGTCTTTCCAAGGAATGGTGGGGGGAGGCGCTAATGACCGCGTGTCATGTCCTAAACCGAGTTCCCACAAAGCATAAGACCATGACTCCATTTGAGGAATGGGAAAGGAAAAGGTTGAAACTCTCTTACCTACGCTCTTGGGGTTGTTTGGCGAAAGTCAATATACCAATTCCCAAGAAGCGCAAGCTTGGACCAAAAACTGTGGATTGTGCTCTTCTGGGCTATGCTTTTCATAGCATTGGCTATAGATTTTTGATAATAAAATCTGAGGTATCCGACATGCATGTTGGTACGATTATGGAGTCTAATGATGCAACTTTCTTTGAGGACATATTTCCTATGAAGGATATGTCAAGTTCATCAAATCAGGAGATACCTACTCCATCTAGTGAGGAACTCACTGTAATTCCTGAACCCACCATTGCGATGGAACACGTTGAGAATCCTGTTGAGGGTGACAATGAAACTCTCGTAAGGAGTAAGAGACAGAGGACTGCAAAGTCCTTTGGTGATGATTTCATTGTGTACCTTGTGGATGACACACCCAAGACTATTTCAGAAGCCTATGCATCTCCTGATGTTGACTACTGGAAGGAAGCTGTTCGTAGCGAGATGGATTCCATCTTAGCTAACGGAACCTGGGAGATCACTGACCGTCCTTATGGGTGCAAACCTGTAGGATGTAAGTGGGTGTTCACGAAGAAGCTTAGACTTGATGGTACGATTGAAAAGTACAAGGCATAGCTTGTGGCTAAGGGTTATACCCAGAAAGAAGGTGAAGACTTCTTTGATACTTACTCACCCGTGGCTAGACTGACCACAATTCGGGTGCTACTATCACTGGCTGCCTCACATGGTCTTCTCGTTCATCAAATGGACGTTAAGACGGCTTTCCTCAATGGAGAGTTGAAGGAGGAAATTTTCATGGATCAGCCAGATGGTTTTGTAGTACCTGGTCAGGAAGGAAAGGTGTGCAAGTTATTAAAGTCTTTATATGTCCTTAAACAAGCTCCTAAGGAGTGGCATGAGAAGTTCGAAAGAACATTAACTGCTGCCGACTTTGTAGTAAATGATGGTGACAAGTGTGTGTACTATCGCCATGGTGGGGGCGAAGGAGTTATTGTTTGTCTGTATGTCGATGACATATTGATCTTTGGAACCAAACTTGATTTAATCAAGGAGGTTAAGGATTTCTTATCTCGCTGTTTTGAGATGAAGGATCTAGGAGTAGCTGATGTTATCTTGAACATCAAGCTGTTGAGAGATGAAAATGGTGGGATCACACTGCTTCAGTCTCACTATGTGGAAAAGGTCTTGAGTCATTTTGGGTATAGCGACTGCACGCCTTCTCCAACTCCATATGATGCTAGTGTGTTGCTTCGAAAGAATCGACGGATTGCTAGAGATCAACTGAGGTATTCTCAGATTATTGGCTCGCTTATGTATTTGGCGAGTGCCACGAGGCCTGACATCTCTTTTGCTGTGAGCAAGCTGAGTCGATTTGTGTCTAAACCGGGAGATGATCATTGGCGTGCGCTTGAGAGAGTTATGCGCTACTTGAAGGGCACTGCAAGCTATGGGATTCACTACACCGGGTATCCAAGGGTACTGGAGGGTTATAGTGACTCGAACAGGATATCTGATGCTGATGAGATTAAAGCCACAAGTGGTTATGTTTTTACACTTGGTGGTGGCGCTGTTTCCTGGAAGTCTTTCAAGCAGACCATCTTAACGAGGTCAACTATGGAAGCAGAACTCACAACATTAGACATTGCCACTGTTGAAGCAGAGTGGCTTCGTGAGCTATTGATGGACTTACCTATGGTTGAAAAACCAATACCCCCTATCCTGATGAACTGTGATAATCAAACTGTGATCGTCAAGATAAACAGTTCTAAGGACAATATGAAGTCCTCAAGTGTGACGCCCGGGTAATCAAGCTACAGTAATCCCCGCTAATGATGCCACGTCACCTCGGTTACTGTGGATAAACTCGCGTTAGTTCGGAACCTAGTTCGAATTTCAAATTCAAAATCGAGCAAACAATAAAAGTTTTCAAAATATTAAACTTAAATGTTCGGAGTGAACCAAATAATACCTAGGTAATTATGGTGGAGAAACCAAACTTTGATAAAATGTTTAAAGGCCCTAAAACAATTAAAACAATAGTGAAAACAATTAAACAAATGCCTATTGAATTTATAAAATGCTAACACTATTTTATTATGGGTTAAGAATTAATCTCGTAGTAGTTTATTGGTAAGTACAAATTAGGCACTAGTGGTAATTTTATAAAACTGGAAATAAAAGAAACTGCAAATAAAAAGAGACAAGAAAATATATATAAAAAGAAAAAGGAAGAAAACCCCCAGGCCAACTGGGCCTCGGCCCAGCCAGTGGCCTGCTAGGCCGGCCCAACTGGGCAAAGGCCCAGCCGGCCACTCCCCCTCCATATCCCCCCACCCCGAAACCCTAACCACCCCGTTGCCCCACTCGCTCCCCCACTCCCCTCGTTTGGATCCGGATCGGGAGGAGATCCCGATCCCCTCGCCCCTCTCCCCCGACGCTGTGCCCCGTCGTCGCCTGGAACCGCCTGACGCCGGCGCCCGGAGCTCCTCCCCTGTCGGACTGCTTCCTCCGCCCCACCGGCCTGCCTCCTCTACGACATCGTCGCCGTCTCCTCCTCAACCCCCACTCCCCAGACCCTACGCACCCCGGTGAGGCCCTCGGCCTCCTCTCCCCTCTCCGCCGCACGCTCGCGCCCGCCTCGTGTCAGGACGGACGAGCCCCCTGGCTCCACCGCGCCCCCCCCCGCCTGGAGCTCTGCTCCCGCACGCGCCCACGTCGTGGCCGGCCCCCTCCTTAGCGTGCCGACGCGCGTGCGCCTGCACCCCGCTGCTCTGCCGCTGTAGCCGGCCGCCCGTTGCGCCCTGGCCACAAGGCCTGCCCCATCCTGGCCTCCCTCGCACCCCCTCTCGCGCCCCCTACTTCTCCTCCCTCGCCGCTGCCCGCGGAGGCCACCACAGCTCCCGTTCGCGCCCACGCCACGCCCGCTGCAGCCCCGACAGCCCCGCGCATGACGCCCCAGCCGCGCCTGCACCCCTCCTCGACGCCGTTCAAGCCGCCCCGGTCGCCGCCGTCAACCGCCGTCGTGCGCCTGGCCATAGGCCGCGCCGCGCCCGTGCCCCCTGTTAGCCTCTTCGAGGCCACGGCCTCGCACCACCGTGCCGGGCTACGGCCTCGCCGACGCCCCTGTTGCCCCGTGCCCTCGCACGGGCGGACGCCTGTTAACCGTGCCCGATAGGCCCCCTGGGCCTATGAGAACGGGCCCCGCCCCAGAACGGTTTCTAAAAAAAAAGAAAAAAATTATTTAAATTAAATAAATAAATAAGTAAATAGATAGATAAAATTAAATATTAATTAATTAATTAACTAAATAATTAACTTAATTAATTCTTTTTAAAGTAACTAATTAAGATTAATTAACCTAATTAACTGATTAACTTAATTAACTAAAATAGTCAATGACATGCGGGACCCACACGTCAGCTTGACCCAGTCAACACCTCTGTTGACTGATGACGTCATGCTGACGTCATGCTGACATCAGCAAGCACTATTCTGGATAATGTTGAATTAAAATATTTAATTAATCCTAAAAATGATTCAAAAACTTTAAAAATTAATATAAAATAAATCGTAGCTCAGATGGAAAAACTTTCTACATGAAAGTTGCTCAGAATGACGAGACGAGTCCGGATACGCAGTCCGTTTGTCTGCCACACACCCCTAACCTATCGAACTCGCAACTTTCCCCCTCCGGCTCCTCTGTCCGAAAACACGAAACACCGGGGATCTTTTCCCGGATGTTTCCCCCCTTAACCGGTACCACCTCATACCGCGTTAGGGCACCCCTAGCACCGTTACTTGTCTTGTCATGCACCGTCATGCTTATGTTTGTATTATATTTATTGTTTCTTCCCCCTCTTCTCTCCGGTAGACTACGAGACCGACGCTGCTGCTGCCCAGTTCGACTACGGAGTTGACGACCCCTCTCTCTTGCCAGAGCAACCAGACAAGCCCCCCCTTTGATCACCAGATATCGCCTACTCTTCTCTATACTGCTTGCATTAGAGTAGTGTAGCATGTTATTGCTTTCAGTTAATCCTATACTGCTGCATAGCCTGTCCTTGCTACTACTGTTGTTACCTTTACCTGCTATCCTACTGCTTAGTATAGGATGCTAGTGTTCCATCAATGGCCCTACACTCTTGTCCGTCTGCCATGCTATACTACTGGGCTGTGATCACTTCGGGAGGTGATCACGGGCATATACTATATACTTTACACTGTTACATTACCTGTGATACTGTTCGGAGATGGGGGCTGAAAGGACAGGTGGCTCCATCCCGGTAGAGGTGGGCCTGGGTTCCCAACGGCCCCCAACTGTTACTTTGTGGCGGAGCGACAGGGCAGGTTGAGACCGCCTAGGAGAGAGGTGGGCCTGGCCCTGTTCGGCGTTCGCGGATACTTAACACGCTTAACGAGATCTTGGTATTTGATCTGAGTTGGCTACGAGCCTATACGCACTAACCATCTACGTGGGAGTAGTTATGGGTATCCCAACGTCGTGGTATCAGCCGAAGCACTTCGTGACGCCAGCGACTGAGTGGCGCGCGCCGGATTGGAACGTAAGCCTGCTCTTGTATTAAGGGGGCTAGTTCCGCTTTCGGCCGCGTACGCAACGTGCAGGTGTGCTATGGGCGATGGGCCCAGACCCCTGTGCGCTTAGGTTTAGACCGGCGTGCTGGCCTCTCTGTTGTGCCTAGGTGGGGCTGCGATGTGTTGATCTTCCGCGTCCGGGCATGACCCAGGAAAGTGTGTCCGGCCAAATGGGATCAAGCGTGTTGGGTAAGTTGGTGCACCCCTGCAGGGAAGTTAATCTATTCGAATAGCCGTGATCTTCGGTAACAGGACGACTTGGAGTTGTACCTTGACCTTATGACAACTAGAACCGGATACTTAATAAAACACACCCTTCCAAGTGCCAGATACAACCCGGTGATCGCTTTTCTACAGGGCGACGAGGAGAGGATCGCCGGGTAGGATTATGCTATGCTATGCTATTGGAGATGCTACTTGGAGATGCTACTTGGAGGACTTCAATCTACTCTCTTCTACATGCTGCAAGACGGAGGCTGTCAGAAGCGTAGTCTTTGATAGGACTAGCTATCCCCCTCTTATTCTGGCATTATGCAGTTCAGTCCACTCATTTTTCCTCCTTACACATATACCCATGCATATGTAGTGTAGCTCCTTGCTTGCGAGTACTTTGGATGAGTACTCACGGTTGCTTTTCTCCCTCTTTTTCCCTTTCCCTTCTACCTGGTTGTCGCAACCAGATGCTGGAGCCCTGGAGTCAGACGCCACCGTCGACGACGACCCCTACTACACCGGAGGTGCCTACTACTACGTGCTGCCCGCTGACGACGACCAGGAGTAGTTTGGAGGATCCCAGGCAGGAGGCCTGCGCCTCTTTCGATCTGTATCCCAGTTTGTGCTAGCCTTCTTAAGGCAAACTTGTTTAACTTATGTCTGTACTCAGATATTGTTGCTTCCGCTGACTCGTCTATGATCGAGCACTTGTATTCGATCCCTCGAGGCCCCTGGCTTGTATTATGATGCTTGTATGACTTATTTATGTTTTAGAGTTGTGTTGTGATATCTTCCCGTGAGTCCCTGATCTTGATCGTACACATTTGCGTGCATGATTAGTGTATGATTGAATCGGGGGCGTCACAAGTTGGTATCAGAGCCGACTGCCTGTAGGAATCCCCCTTTCCAACTCCTTGGCCGAAGTTGAGTCTAGTCATTGCAAAACTTTTACTAACTTGGCTGTGTGCCTTACGGGCCCACGTCGCCATTGGGTGGTAGTAGGATCTTTTATTCCTCGACCTATGCTCTGGGACTCTGACATCTCTTCTATTCGGGTTAAACGATTTTTACTAAAATCTGACTTTAGGTTCTCGAAAATACTTTCTCCCGGAGAGCCCCTTCAGTCCAGGTGATCGCCGGCTGCACCAGAAGATTTCGAAGTTACTCGCCGAAACTCTTTTGAGACTTTGTGCCCGTTGCCTTTGCAATTCCCTACCATCGAAATATCCCTATAGATAAATACATACACTTGACGTTCTTACTTTTATTCCCAGTTGATCTTGTTATTACAAGATACCCCGAAATTCTCTCTATTTATCCAAGAATATCTTGTGCCTACTGTCTTGCAATTCCTTGTCACCTGAATACCCCTATGGATAATTCTCGCACTTGTCGAGTATCCGCTTATCCCCAGTTGTTCATGTGTTTCACAAAAGTCTTCAAAATAATATTCGATCTTCCGAAAATCCTCTGGAGCCTTTGGCTCTTGAAATTCTTGCTTGCTTGCATTATGGTTAATCCCATAAGTCTCGTAGTCTTAATGACATTCCTTGTCATTATCATTTTGAGTCTGTTGACTCAATATTCTGCGAATACACGCAATCATCATTGATCCTTATAAATTACCTTTCCGGCTGAGCTTCCATTCTTTTAACTGGAATTGGTTCTCGACCAATCCAATTGTCGTTGATTGTACCCTAAGGCTATTCAACTTATCCATCCTTAATCAGAGCATTGCTTCTGATCCCTTGATTTGGAAATCATAATTCCTTTGCATTTGACAATTGAGTTAGTCAGTTGTTTCTATAATCTGATCTCCTTGCATTCTTCTTCCTCTAGTTGAGTACCGATACTCGTATCAGATCCTTTGTGGACCATCAAGTCCTTTGTTGGATTGTTATCCGACAGTGTACTTCACATTTGATCACTTTGTGAGTTCTTCCCCTGATACATAATGCCTTTGTTAAGTTGTATCCTCTGCTTGGCCAACCATGCTCTGCTTTCGGGCTTGTGTTATTTACTCTTGAAACTTGTGGTATATGTTTCTAAGAAGCCCCTATGGGTTGAACATATGCCTTCTCTAAACCGTGTGAACCCGAAAGTTTTCACGAGTCATACTCTTCTGGTGCTTCACCAGATAAAATTTCAACACTGCAACTTCCTCGAACGTGAGAAGTGAATGAAAGGTTATGCATTGGAGAAGTGGGAGTCGACCTTGAACTTGTGTTCATGCCCATGGACACGATGTAGATCTTATCATTAAAGCTTCTCTTAAATAAATTATTCCTTTGGTATAAGTTCATCTTATATCTAGGATCTGGCCTTTTGCAACCGTGGTTCCGACCATGATTGTTCTTCTTTGATCTCATTTCTCGGACAAGTTAAAACAATTGTCTTCTATGGATCAATACACCCGTCCAATCTTTACTTTGATCTTGTGTCGAGTATTACCCCCTGGTATCTCAAGATTATCATGGAACTGCATAACTTCTTATGAGTTCTTCATCAAGTGCTACCTTCCCATTGATTCCAATTTTTCACGGGCTCTGAGTTATTATACACTCAAAGACACCGATAACTGAATCGAGTTCGCATTGCGATTCAACAAGTATTTGAACCCATCACTGCTTACAAATTTATTAATCCTTCAAGTCATTCCTAGCCTGTTTGGCTATATCATTGTCGTGATGATTTTAACTGTGCTACCCGGTCCTTCTTCA
The DNA here is from genome assembly GCF_018294505.1 of Triticum aestivum. Lineage (NCBI taxonomy): Eukaryota > Viridiplantae > Streptophyta > Magnoliopsida > Poales > Poaceae > Triticum > Triticum aestivum. Next base: position 587,984,114 of record NC_057810.1, read on the forward strand.
CGGAGCACAATTTTCGATGATGAACTAACCTTACGTCGATCCTCATCGTCATATCATTTCGCCTTGAACAACAAGCTTGGTTTCGAGTTTGTGTCGTACCCTTGGTTCCAATAACCTTTCACTTCATCATTACTTTGACTTGTTGACGTCGCCGATCGATTACATCTTCATGAACTCTCGCGGCAAAGGTGTTGTGATCATCAACATTCTGAGCTCATCTAGGATATCAATTGAATTCATGATGAGAAATACCATCCTTGCCCTTGATGAATTGTATTATCATCGACCACTTTATTGCCTTCCCACCAACACAAGCTTGTTCATGTTTGGTGTTATACCTTGAGTTCCTTGCTATCCAGCAATTGTTCTTCTTTACCTTGGAGTTTTACCATCCTTTATGTCAAGAATATTCTGAGATTTGTTCCACCTCTTGAGAGTTCTTGACATAGAAATACTTCTCACCATCACCATCCTTTCTTGGTCCCCGTATTGATTCTAACCAGAATACCGACATTTGAACTATGATGTGTGAATTCAAAACTTCTAGCAACCCTATTGCTTTGGAGTGAATGGTTGAGTTTCATTCCAATTCTTTTGTTCGTTAAATCACCATTCTAACATTGATTGTGCAAACCCGGCCCATATCTCGGGCGCACCTTTCAACCAATGTTTAATGGTGTATGTCTTTCCTCGGGCATACAACATTATATCATTTGAATTGACAAGTGTCATCTTCTTGTTCACCTTATTGTGGAAAGCCATCCGTTTGGAAATCTCGATGGATTATCGCCGAGCCCATCAGCCACCTCCTCCTCTCCTTGGTTTAATGATGAACTATTGTTTCAGGAACCCACTCCCATAGTTCATTTCCTGAGAATCCTGAAATGTCATTTCGTCTATTTGTGTTGCACCTTTTATTCTCGAACATCCTGAGTCTGAGGTATCATTACACCAATCGTATCTGAATCTCGGTCAGATATGATGGTTGGGACAACTTTCCAAGAGTTATGTTGTTGGCCCTTTGATGACCTGGTAACAGGATGTCATGCCTAGCACCCCCCCCTGGCTGGAGGACCTATCGTTATAATTTCTTTTGCAAGGACAACCATTCTTCCTGGAGGAAATGGTAAGACCTATTTTATAAGTTGTTCCTCGTGGATCCTTTTTGTTTTCAAAGTTTGATCTTCCTGTTGACCATGTCAATGCTATCTCGAAGCATGTCTGTGGTACTCCGATTTTCGACAAGAACATTTGAAGCCCAATGCTAAATGTTTTCTTGCTCAATTATCCAGACACCGTTGTATGGGTAATACCATGAAATCCCTTACCCTTACCTTAATGGTTTTCTACTTTCTATCCTGTCATGTACATCATGCTCCGCTTGCCCTTGGAAAGGATATACCCTAAAATAGGTGTTTAAACACATTCCCCTTTCCATTGAGTTGTTAATCTGATAAACACCTTTTCCTTTCCATTGTTTTGTCTAAACTTTCTGGTGATCATTATGAACTAAGCAGTATTAATCCCCTGCTTATGTTAACACCTCAGAGTGCAATTCTGTCAGTAAGGCCCTGTTACTTTTGTTGATGACATTCCGGTAGCCACCAATGGACAAGAACCTTGCCTATTGGTTCGCCTCGTTCAACAAGCAGGAAAATGGTTCTCCTCGTCCCTTGCCCTTGGTACCGACGTGGTTGCTGACATATAACTGACATGCTAACCTCTGACACTTGCATGATCGTGCAAGACATCACCGCCTTCCTACTTTTAACCCACATGGTGGGCCCATAACCCACAGTTCCACAGGATCGAAACCAGACTCTCCTGTACAACCTGATGTCAAAGTTATTCCTCGTGCTTGACTTTGTATGTAATTCACGGGCCACTTGCCTGTTGATCTATTCTGGTATCAGACACAATACTTATTCCCATTGCTCTGAACCCCTTTCGCACTCTGCTTCAGGCAATGAATGATTGCCTATCCGCTTGAAACTTCTATTACACCGTATTACATTGCTCGCGATGTGTGTCAATTGCTCAACTCGAGAGATACTCATATGTTCATTCTTGGGATACCCCCAGATGAATTTCCCTTATAACATCCTATCATTGTAGAGCTGCCCCTTACCTATTCGTAAGTACGATGGAGTTCCCCGAAGAAAGGACGACAACTTCATCATGATGCTTTGGATTGAAGAATTGAAGACATCAACGAAAGGGATTAACTTCTTCGAGAAGATCCAATTGAATAACCAGGACTTTCCCCCTTTACCCCCCTCTTAAATCTCGGGACGAGATTTCTTGTAGTGGAGGAGAATTGTGACGCCCGGGTAATCAAGCTACAGTAATCCCCGCTAATGATGCCACGTCACCTCGGTTACTGTGGATAAACTCGCGTTAGTTCGGAACCTAGTTCGAATTTCAAATTCAAAATCGAGCAAACAATAAAAGTTTTCAAAATATTAAACTTAAATGTTCGGAGTGAACCAAATAATACCTAGGTAATTATGGTGGAGAAACCAAACTTTGATAAAATGTTTAAAGGCCCTAAAACAATTAAAACAATAGTGAAAACAATTAAACAAATGCCTATTGAATTTATAAAATGCTAACACTATTTTATTATGGGTTAAGAATTAATCTCGTAGTAGTTTATTGGTAAGTACAAATTAGGCACTAGTGGTAATTTTATAAAACTGGAAATAAAAGAAACTGCAAATAAAAAGAGACAAGAAAATATATATAAAAAGAAAAAGGAACAAAACCCCCAGGCCAACTGGGCCTCGGCCCAGCCAGTGGCCTGCCAGGCCGGCCCAACTGGGCAAAGGCCCAGCCGGCCACTCCCCCTCCATATCCCCCCACCCCGAAACCCTAACCACCCCGTCGCCCCACTCGCTCCCCCACTCCCCTCGTTTGGATCCGGATCGGGAGGAGATCCCGATCCCCTCGCCCCTCTCCCCCGACGCTGCGCCCCGTCGTCGCCTGGAACCGCCTGACGCCGGCGCCCGGAGCTCCTCCCCTGCCGGACTGCTTCCTCCGCCCCACTGGCCTGCCTCCTCTACGACATCGTCGCCGTCTCCTCCTCAACCCCCACTCCCCAGACCCTACGCACCCCGGTGAGGCCCTCGGCCTCCTCTCCCCTCTCCGCCGCACGCTCGCGCCTGCCTCGTGTCAGGTCGGACGAGCCCCCTGGCTCCACCGCGCCCCCCCCCCCGCCTGGAGCTCTGCTCCCGCACGCGCCCGCGCCGTGGCCGGCCCCCTTCTTGGCGTGCCGACGCGCGTGCGCCTGCACCCCGCTGCTCTGCCGCTGTAGCCGGCCACCCGTTGCGCCCTGGCCACAAGGCCTGCCCCGTCCTGGCCTCCCTCGCACCCCCTCTCGCGCCCCCTACTTCTCCTCCCGCGCCGCTGCCCGCGGAGGCCACCACAGCTCCCGTTCGCGCCCACGCCACACCCGCTGCAGCCCCGACAGCCCCGCGCATGACGCCCCAGCCGCGCCTGTACCCCTCCTCGACGCCGTTCAAGCCGCCCCGGTCGCCGCCGTCAACCGCCGTCGTGCGCCTGGCCATAGGCCGCGCCGCGCCCGTGCCCCCTGTTGGCCTCTCCGAGGCCACGGCCTCGCACCACCGTGCCGGGCTACGGCCTCGCCGACGCCCCTGTTGCCCCATGCCCTCGCACGGGCGGACGCCCGTTAACCGCGCCCGATAGGCCCCCTGGGCCTATGACAACGGGCCCCGCCCCAGAACGGTTTCTAAAAAAAAAGAAAAAAAATAATTAAATTAAATAAATAAATAGATAAAATTAAATATTAATTAATTAATTAACTAAATAATTAACTTAATTAATTCTTTTTAAAGTAACTAATTAAGATTAATTAACCTAATTAACTGATTAACTTAATTAACTAAAATAGTCAATGACATGCGGGACCCACATGTCAGCTTGACCCAGTCAACACCTCTGTTGACTGATGACGTCATGCTGACATCATGCTGACATCAGCAAGCACTATTCTGGATAATGTTGAATTAAAATATTTAATTAATCCTAAAAATGATTCAAAAACTTTAAAAATTAATATAAAATAAATCGTAGCTCAGATGGAAAAACTTTCTACATGAAAGTTGCTCAGAACGACGAGACGAGTCCGGATACGCAGTCTGTTTGTCCGCCACACACCCCTAACCTATCGAACTCGCAACTTTCCCCCTCCGGCTCCTCTGTCCGAAAACACGAAACACCGGGGATCTTTTCCCGGATGTTTCCCCCCTTAACCGGTACCACCTCATACCGCGTTAGGGCACCCCTAGCACCATTACTTGTCTTGTCATGCACCGTCATGCTTATGTTTGTATTATATTTATTGTTTCTTCCCCCTCTTCTCTCCGGTAGACTACGAGACCGACGCTGCTGCTGCCCAGTTCGACTACGGAGTTGACGACCCCTCTCTCTTGCCAGAGCAACCAGACAAGCCCCCCCTTTGATCACCAGATATCGCCTACTCTTCTCTATACTGCTTGCATTAGAGTAGTGTAGCATGTTATTGCTTTCAGTTAATCCTATACTGCTGCATAGCCTGTCCTTGCTACTACTGTTGTTACCTTTACCTGCTATCCTACTGCTTAGTATAGGATGCTAGTGTTCCATCAATGGCCCTACACTCTTGTCCGTCTGCCATGCTATACTACTGGGCTGTGATCACTTCGGGAGGTGATCACGGGCATATACTATATACTTTACACTGTTACATTACCTGTGATACTGTTCGGAGATGGGGGCTGAAAGGACAGGTGGCTCCATCCCGGTAGAGGTGGGCCTGGGTTCCCGACGGCCCCCAACTGTTACTTTGTGGCGGAGCGACAGGGCAGGTTGAGACCGCCTAGGAGAGAGGTGGGCCTGGCCCTGTTCGGCGTTCGCGGATACTTAACACGCTTAACGAGATCTTGGTATTTGATCTGAGTTGGCTACGAGCCTATACGCACTAACCATCTACGTGGGAGTAGTTATGGGTATCCCGACGTCGTGGTATCAGCCAAAGCACTTCGTGACGCCAGCGACTGAGTGGCGCGCGCCGGATTGGAACGTAAGCCTGCTCTTGTATTAAGGGGGCTAGTTCCGCTTTCGGCCTCGTACGCAACGTGCAGGTGTGCTATGGGCGATGGGCCCAGACCCCTGTGCGCTTAGGTTTAGACCGGCGTGCTGGCCTCTCTGTTGTGCCTAGGTGGGGCTGCGACGTGTTGATCTTCCGCGGCCGGGCATGACCCAGGAAAGTGTGTCCGGCCAAATGGGATCAAGCGTGTTGGGTAAGTTGGTGCACCCCTGCAGGGAAGTTAATCTATTCGAATAGCCGTGATCTTCGGTAACAGGACGACTTGGAGTTGTACCTTGACCTTATGACAACTAGAACCGGATACTTAATAAAACACACCCTTCCAAGTGCCAGATACAACCCGGTGATCGCTTTTCTACAGGGCGACGAGGAGAGGATCGCCGGGTAGGATTATGCTATGCTATGCTATTGGAGATGCTACTTGGAGATGCTACTTGGAGGACTTCAATCTACTCTCTTCTACATGCTGCAAGACGGAGGCTGCCAGAAGCGTAGTCTTCGATAGGACTAGCTATCCCCCTCTTATTCTGGCATTCTGCAGTTCAGTCCACTCATTTTGCCTCCTTACACATATATCCATGCATATGTAGTGTAGCTCCTTGCTTGCGAGTACTTTGGATGAGTACTCACGGTTGCTTTTCTCCCTCTTTTCCCCTTTCCCTTCTACCTGGTTGTCGCAACCAGATGCTGGAGCTCTGGAGTCAGACGCCACCGTCGACGACGACCCCTACTACACTGGAGGTGCCTACTACTACGTGCTGCCCGCTGACGACGACCAGGAGTAGTTTGGAGGATCCCAGGCAGGAGGCCTGCGCCTCTTTCGATCTGTATCCCAGTTTGTGCTAGCCTTCTTAAGGCAAACTTGTTTAACTTATGTCTGTACTCAGATATTGTTGCTTCCGCTGACTCGTCTATGATCGAGCACTTGTATTCGAGCCCTCGAGGCCCCTGGCTTGTATTATGATGCTTGTATGACTTATTTATGTTTTAGAGTTGTGTTGTGATATCTTTCCGTGAGTGCCTGATCTTGATCGTACACATTTGCGTGCATGATTAGTGTACGATTGAATCGGGGGCGTCACATCAAGGCATGTGAAGAGGAGATTAAAATCTGTCAGAAAACTGAGGAACTCCGGAGTTATTACGTTGGATTATATCCAAACATCGAAAAACTTGGCAGATCCCTTCACAAAGGGTCTATCACGTAATGTGATAGATAATGCATCGATGGAGATGGGTTTGAGACCCACCGCATGAGTTGTCCATAGTGGTAACTCACTCTATGTGATCGGAGATCCCGTGAAGTAGAAGTGGGAGACAAGTTGTTGGTCAGCTGAGAGGAGAGTATCCTTATTTTAATTATCCCACTCCGTGAAGATGCAATACTCTCCTGATCTGCATGGTCTATTATTGAGGTAAACAACAAAGTTTTGTTGAATGACGATAAAACTACAAATTTTGATGCATTGGGCCTTCCCTTGACATGCCTATCTGGGCCATAAACAAAATTTAGGCCAGTCTACCGTTGAGTGTAGATACTGGTAGCCACGAAGAGGAAGAGGAATATCGTGGGTGCATCATCAACGAGGTCAAACAGTATGCATGTTTGTTGAATTGTAGTTGCAAATTTGAAGATCGTGCATCAAATATAGATGCAGATAGGCTAGCTAAGTTTTCCGGTTCTTTTGCTCAAGGAAGACACATGTTTGGTTGTTCCATCCCATGATCCTCTTTTATACCACGACATGTGAACTATGATCAATAAAACTTAGAGTTTCCCCTAGAAAAAAGTAATGTCGTCGGCGTCCTGTACCCCACTTTTCTTCTGTCTACTAAAGAAAGAAAGAAAAACGTGCCGTCCGGGAGAGGGACAGCTTTAGCTGATTAGCTGTAAAGAAAAGCCACTCTGTCTAATCTAAAAACAAAGGGAAGCCACTGATATCGCGCCATAGTGGCGAGCACATCCCCGCATTTCTCCCGTTGGCATAATTAATCAAGCAAGCTGATGTTGCCATCCGTCTAGTTAACGATCACCGACCAATCAGCGCCGATTAACCAAGTCCAAGTGCCCGTCCCGGCCGGCCAGACCCAGACACCGCCCCTATAATCCACCACGACGTCGCTTTTTTTTCTCCTTTTTTTTGCCTCCAAAGCACGACGTGGCTAGTGGCTACCATCGTGGCACGGACACGCACCGAAGTCGACGACATGAAGATTATTGACAGGGGCAGGTGATCGACCGGCCAGCGGGCCCCCAGCCCAACCCCTCCACTGCACTCTGCATCGGGATCGGAGACTGTCGGCCCGTCCATGTGGCGCTGCCCGCCTGCCCGGACGGACGGACGCGGCATCGCGGTCGCCATCCCCGGCTCTGGCCGTGCCACTCCCCTTCCCCGACCCCCCTCCTCTCCTCCGCACGCGTGCATAAAACCGCCTTCGCACCGCGACTCACGGCGCCTGCTCCCCGCGCGCACCACACGTCGTCGCCCACGCACCAACAAATCCATCCACCTCCCCGAATCGCGCCCAGGCGCACACCGGACCGGACGAAAATGGCGACGCTCTCCGTCCCCGCCGCCGTCCCGGCCGTCGCCGAGGACTGCGAGCAGCTGCGCAAGGCGTTCGCGGGGTGGGGCACCAACGAGCGCCTCATCGTCTCCATCCTGGCGCACCGCGACGCCGCGCAGCGCCGCGCCATCCGCCGCGCCTACGCCGAGGCCTACGGCGAGGAGCTGCTCCGCGCCATCGGCGACGAGATCCACGGCAAGTTCGAGGTATAAACATCTTATACTCCTATATCCCGATCGATCCGCCCGGCTGGGCCTCTCTCTTCCCCTCGCCTGATCCGATGTCTGGCTGGCCGGCCGTCTTCTCCTGCAGAGGGCGGTGGCCCAGTGGACGCTGGACCCGGCGGAGCGGGACGCAGAGCTGGCCGGCGAGGAGGCCAAGAAGTGGCAGCCGGGGGGCCGCGCGCTCGTGGAGATCGCCTGCGCGCGCACCCCCGCGCAGCTCTTCGCCGCCAGGCAGGCCTACCACGACCGCTTCAAGCGCTCGCTCGAGGAGGACGTCGCCGCGCACGTCACCGGCGAATTCCGCAAGGTGGGTCACGCCTCTCCTCTCTTCGATCCATCGTCTGCGCTCGAGAAAAAGTGGATCTTGATCCGTCCAAATTTACAAATCTCCAGACATCATGACAGAACGACGAAATACCAACGATATCCTTCCCAGCTCCCAGCCCGTTAATATGTGAATCTTCGATTATACTCCTTTTGTTCAACAAATGACTATATACGGAGCAAAATGAATGAATCTACACTCTAAAATATGTCTATATACATCTGTATGTGGTAGTTCATTTGAAATCTCTAAGAAGACAAATATTTAGGAACGGAGGGAGTAATTATCATGCCACGTAACTTGATCATGTTATATGCTTTGTTATATATTCACGAAATGATTTTTTTTTCATGTTACTCTACATCCCACCTTTTTGGTGCCATGATTAGCACAACACTGCTGGGCACTTTTCACTTTGTTATTCTTCAGTTAAGGTGTCATGGTGTATCTCCTGTTTTTCCGACGGGATACTTAGCCAGATCTAATAACACGATCACAATTCTGAAATACTCCTTGATTGCTGCCAATGAACACCAGCAGTCCCTAATTAAGGTAATGATATTTCTTCATCTCAGCTTTTGGTGCCTCTTGTAAGCGCATACCGCTACGATGGCCCGGAGGTGAACACATCGTTGGCACACTCTGAAGCCAAAATACTCAATGGAAAGATCAACGAGAAGGCCTACAGTGATGATGAGATCATCAGGATTCTCACTACAAGGAGCAAAGCTCAGCTACTTGCAACATTCAACAGCTACAATGATCAGTTCAGTCACCCCATCACTAAGGTAAAATTACAACTATTCACCTCCTTGCTTACTCATGGTTGCCTTTTTTCCATTCAAACCATGAAGACAAAAACACATCTTACAACCAGAACACCTATCTACGTTGCGCGTTTGAGTTGAACTATGTCATGTACTAATGATAAATTTGTATTTTATTTCGAAAAGAATGATGAATTTGGTTAGGCACTGGTAACAGAGAACTGCTTCACATGATTCATTCTGTTCACCAACATTGTCGCTGTTAGAAACTTGTACTGCACATAATTATCGGAATTCAAATGATTATACGTCGATAAAAGAGTAGTTCTTCACACTTGACAGTTTAAGGAGACATTCTTTTGTTGTTCATACCGATGTATTTTGCTGATCACTGACAGGACCTCAAGGAAGACCCCAAGAACGAGTTCCTCTCAACCCTGAGGGCGATCATAAGGTGTTTCACTTGCCCTGACAGATACTTTGAGAAGATCATCCGGTTGGCCCTTGGAGGCGTCGGCACAGACGAGAACACCCTTACGAGGGTCATAACCACTCGCGCCGAGGTGGACCTGAAGGTGATAAAGGAGGCGTACCAGAAGAGGAACAGCGTCCCGCTGGACAAGGCTGTTTCTAAGGAAACAAGCAGAGACTACGAGGACATGATGCTTGCACTTCTGGGGGCAGAGTACTGAGGCGTGTGCCTGATCTACCATATGCTTGATGATGGGGGGAATAAGAGTGCATAAAACTGTCAAGTGTGTTGTTTTTCATGGATGATTATAAGTTGGCCTGCATGGCAGTACTCGTCCGATAAGTTATACCATTTCGTCATTTGAGCTGCAGAAATATCATTGGTGTTTTTTGAAGTTTACTCCAGATTCACAATAATCATTTGCATTGGTGTTATTCTTTGTAGGATTCTCATGTCTATACAGAATGATCATTTGTTTCTACTGGTATGATTTATGAGGTCATTTGAAATGGTACCCCAAACTATAAAATCAGGTATCAGACCCCTGAACCCCTAAAACCCAACTGGCTGATTATAGATAGTAGGGAGGGGCGCACACAGATGGAGAAATGTTGCCAATCTCTCCTATCCTAATCCGCATAATGCTTTATCTCATCCTATTTTGCATTTTCTTCTTCTCAAAGACAAGTCTTGTACGTGTAGTGCTGAATACCCATTCCAAGAACATGGTTTCCCGGCCACCATTTTCACTTCATTTTCACCTATGTCCTTTTGTCCAATTATTAATGAGCTACCTGAAGACATCGTAAAGGCTAGTAATCCCTTCACATCAGGGCACAGTGAGCGACTATGTAGTATGTACCTTACAAAATACAGTATCTTTACATCGAGTTTTCTTCAACTGCAAATAAGGAGTAACTATGATTTTTATCAACATATTTAGGCCCAGTATTCAGCAAACGAACCCAGTCTCAGTCTAGACAACACTCACCGTGCTGTTGCAAGCAAGATAACAGAGTATGTGCGGTACAGTAGTCTTTTTTTCTGATCAGATGAAAACAGAACGAGATCTCTGACCCAGTGAATACTAGTCAGGGGCTACAGTAGTCCTAACCATCGGATGATTTCTCGCGATTGGATCTACAACGGGCTATCCAGATAGGGGGATAAAGTGCATTCTATGATTCGCAATACAGAAGCAGCCTCAAGTCAGTGCAATAAAAAAAACAAGAGAAAAAGAATGTGTACCGACATTCTTTGCCACATGTAATAGTGTGTGGCATAATGGAGCTCAGGCTCACATGAGCTCTTTATAGAATATCAAAAGTGTGTTTGCAACATTGTCGAAGGGAATTGAGATATTCGAACATCAAGTATCACTGCTCCATGTATGGAAGTGACAATATCGGACCTTCACAATGCCGCATGCCGACGATGATGCCGCTGACTTCTCCTCTGAGCTCGCAGATCTCTTTTCCTGAGGACAGTAGCTGTGCGCTCAGGCGGTTTATCAGTCTCCATGTCGCTGTTTGGAGAACCCAGTATACAGGCCAGTGGGTCCTCCATGAGGTTCCCAAATGATCCCTACAAACATGGAGAGAAGAATGACGTTGCTTTGATTTGCTTCTGTAGTATGGATGCAAAAAAGGCATAAACTTTTGCAAGCAAAAGGATGCATAGATTTCCCTCCATAAAACAAGGATGCCTCTTTATGTTCTGAGTTCTTAAAAACCGCAAGATCAGTTGTAAGTCGCATTTTTTTACCGTTGTCTGGGCAGACATTGTTTTGTCCTTATCCACTGAGTTGTTTGCTTCAATCTCCTTCACCCTTTCCAGATAGGTGCTGTCAACATACGAGTAACGTTGGCGCCACCGGAAAAGTAATTTATCCTGGTATTGATCAGTGTAGAGATTCTCGGCAAAGAAATGCTTTTTTACAGCTTCAACCGATAACTTTTCATCACTATGCTTAGTAAGTATTCTGCAAGTGAAACGAGCAGTTAGCTAGTACACTTGACACAGATTTTTTTAGCTAATAGCTATTATGATTTAGCAAACCACACATATTAGCGAGCTCCATTTTCAAGCGCTCAAAGGGCTCCTCTCCACGGCCCAATATGTATAGGCTAGTTGCATGCAACGATTCATAATACATCATCTTCCCTGCAGTCAAACCAACACCTGGAATATTGCTCCATCAGATTAGCATTTCACTAAAAAAAAGTTTAATGCAAGCACAAGACCAAATACGATCAATTCATCGAATAATTTTGAAGGTCGTGCCCAAGGTTTATTTCCCTAGGCCTGTTTTCTGCCAGGCCAGGAGAAATATGCTAGCAGCTAGCAGGTTCAGTTTAATCTAAATTTTGAAAGACCATCTACTGCTGCAAGTATCTAACAGACTACATGCTTCCTCAACTACGCCAAGTTGTTTTTACAGTAAACATAGTGTACTTAAATGAACAAAACTGAGCGTGGCTAGTTCCACAGTAGCCAACATGTGCCCTTCCAATTAAATTTTGGAATATAAATAATGAAAGCAACCTTGCAGAAGTTCAATAACTAGTACATATCATTAACGTGCTCTAAAAATTGTTTCTAATTCCCAGGCGAGCGCTAACTGGATATCAGTTCAATTTTAACAATTCAAAGGAATTTAAAAACAATTATGTACCACTAGTTCTCAGCTAAATTGGCTGAAAAGTTGTATTGGCCTTGGAACAGGACATCTTTAATAACTTGGAAATATAAAGCTTGCATATGCATTTGCATGCCACTATTAATATACAAGGGCCAGTACCAGGTTCATAGCCTTACCAGCAGAAACAGCAAGCCTAAATAGTCGAGGCATAGGTTGACCCCCAACAATTTTATGTACTGCAAAACAGAAAATATATAAGCATGTGTGGTACCAACAGTAAACCTCTGCAAGGAAGCTCAACGGTGATAGTAAAGCAACTTTATTTTATACAAGAACCCATAGTAGAGATAAATATTCCAGAAACTAAACAGCAATGGTTTATATGTGAAGGAGTCAAGGTGTCGCAGGCAAACATAAAAAGGCATATCAACAGCCTTCCCGAGTTGTTTGCTGAGAACACTTAATAACAACATAAGAAAAACAGAGTGTACTGGTTATAAAAAAGGGAGAATGGATTATCTTCCCATTCCTCAGGGGACACACGGTTCTTTGGAAGGTCGGAAGAGGTCAATAGGCTATTATCCCTTCGAAGAGAGAACTGTCATGGACATCAAGAAGGGACTGCCCTGGATTGGCTCTTGCATAGACATCAAGAAGGGACTCGGAACAGACAGTGCTCTGATTTGGTTCTAATAACCGCAATTTACATCCTTTTAAAACACACGCAAATTTAAGCACCATTCTGTTAAGTGGATTCATAGCACAATTCTACTCCATTAAGCAGCAATTTGATAGAAAATGGCATCACAGATCCACGAGAGAGAGGGTCACCTTGCCCAGACGCGAACGCTCCGACGAGACAGACCACCGCAGAGGTCGCGGTGTAGCTCAGGTTCGAGAACAGCATGCAGGCCCGGAGCAGCGCGTCCTCCATCTGGGTCACGTTGCCCTGAAGCAGCAGCAGCAGCACACCCAGACCCAGAAGATCAATAGACCATCACCTCGAAGAAAAAAACAGCAGTTGGGGGCGCGCCCCTTGCGAACCTTGGCCCGGATGGAGACCTCCAGCTCCCGCACCGCCTCTCCCTTCTGCAATTAGAGAGAGAAACACCGATCATTCCTACGGTGACCGGCGCCGAGAAGGAGGAAAGGAGAGGTTAGGGCGTTTCTTGGGAAAGATCCGGCGAACCTTGCCCATCAATGCCCCCCACATGCCCTTCAGCGTCGTCGCCATCTCCGCGCCGCGCGGCGCCTCTTCGCTCTAGGGGTCGGGGAAGGGGGACTGGAAGAGGAACCGAGGAAGAAGAAGCATCTTGGGATTTAGGACTGAAAAAATAATCTACGTGGGCCGAAATTATTGGATCGCACTTGTTTTTTTTAACAAGGGGTGTTCTTCCGCTGGCCCGTAATTCTGATAGGTTTTTTCCTTTTTAGAGAAAAAAAACGCCCCACACAAAAAAAAAGAAAAAAAAACGTTGTTAGCTGGGAAAAGTATCCTTCCCAAAAAAAAACTGGAAAAGTATCCGATGCACCTCCCAAGAAAATTTTTTATGTGTCTTTTTTTTTTGCAGGGAAACACATCATGTATCTGCAGCACATAAATTTTCAAATATAAATGTACCAGACAACTCGAGATATAGAAAAGAGAAATCTAACACTGGATGGTGTCTATCTCGTGCCCCTTTTTATTCAAAAGGTTCCAAAGGATTTTTGGAGGCATGATCTTTACAATTTTTCGCTACTAGGGGCATTTGTTTTGTAAGATTGCAAACCATAGAATTCATCTGCACTAAATTTTATTGAAACTGCTCATCCATTCCAACATCTTATGGACTTTTTTTATTTGCATGATTTCAAATCGCATGAATAAAAAACACTATTACAATGCCGTGCATATTGATTTTTTACATGTTTTTTCTCCCTATGTTGGTTGTACCTCGGGGAAAGGGACTCGTTCAATGAAGTTTGAGTGGAACAATATTTTTCTATGAAATTTAGTGCAAAGGAATCATCATAGAGAATTAGAGATATATTGATTAAATCTTACAAATCAAACAACCCATGCATGAAGATTACAATGGATTCCTCTCCTCCTATTTTTCTACTCTATTAAAATCTTGAAGCGATCAAGTATCATTTATTCAAGATGTGACACTCTAACCGGTCGTGGAGGTTCATGCTAAAAAATGGATGTCTGATTGTTGGTCAGGAAGTTACGTTTAAACTTGAAAGTTGACACTCTAACCGGTGGTGGAGGTTCATGCTAAAAAATGAATGTCTGATTGTTGATCAGGAAGTTACGTTTAAACTTGAAAGTTGACACTCTAACCGGTGGTGGAGGTTCATTTCTAAAAAATGTATGTCTGATTGTTGATCAGGGAAGTTACGTTTAAACTTGAAAGTTGGCCAAAAAAAAAATCTCACATCATGCTAAAAATATTGATGAACGCATCTCGATAAAAAAAGTACTCCCTCTGATCGGAAAAAAAGTCGCAACTTTTAACTAAGAGTAGTTCAACCTTAGTTCAAACTTGTGACACTTTTTTGGATCAGAGGGAGTATTAAAATACATAAACAAACATAGAGGGTGACCTAGGTTGGTTTGGCCAAAGCCCTACCTACCCTCACTCTAATCATGCCTTTTGGGGATTCATGTCTATTAAAAATTTAATCATTTATGTTGTTGAATCGATCAATACATTGTCAATAGTAGATCTTCTTTTAGGTGGCTCCATTTAATTTCTTCCTTATGCACCCTCGATATAAAGTCAACCTACACAAATGATATATCGGTTGACTCTTAGTCCCGCCACATGTGATGATTTGATAGTGCGGAGGGGACAGGAGGAAAAATGTCAACAAAAATAGCTTTTGGTTAACAGTTGAACAAGAGTCAAAGGAGTCAATCTGAATTTCAATTCATTCCTGTAGATGTTATCTCATATATTCTATTATCTCATATTTTTTATTATTATTACCTCTGTTCGGAAATTTGAACTAAAACCACGTCAGTTATTTTCAAACAGGGAGAGTATGGATGACATGAGAGTTATAAGAGTCAAATACTAAATTCTTGTATCTAGATTGTCTAAAGTAAAGCCATGTTCGGAGTCCCTCCACTCCCGGCGCAGGGTGGAGCTGCAGTTAGACAACACGGAACTGCGGTCCCTCCACTCCGTAGCTCCTCGTATTTTTAGGAGCTGATGGGTTGTCAAACACTGCATAAGTATCATCTAGATACGCGTGGAAGAATAAAAAAACCTTTTAGTGAAGAACTAATGAAAAAGATTATGTTTTCAGATGAAATATGGTCTCAGTTTATTAGGATGCAAATGAAGATATTCAATTCTTTTCAAAAGGAAGGTGGCCTAAGGTTATTATATGATGCAGAAAAAGGCACCTAGCAACCCAACGAGTTTCCAGCCGTCCTCTTCAAAAGGAATGGCCCAGATCGCCCCACGTGCTCCGCGTCGTCCTTCCGAAACGCCTAGAGCTCCACCTATTGCTCCAGTGGACCAATCTGCGTCTAGAGCAGCCAAAATCACCTCGAAATGCCTCCATGGCGGTTCCGATCTGGCGGCCTCGCCTGCGCGGTGGCTATCGCGGTGGCGACGGCGACCGCCGCATCCGTGGTAGTGGCCGCCGGAGCAGCGGACGGCGAGGCGGAGTTCGACTACCGGAAGCTCTCGGGGATAATAATCCCGGGATTCGCGTCGACGCAGCTGCGGGCGTGGTCGGTGCTGGACTGCCCCTACTCCCCGTTCGACTTCAACCCCCTGGACTCCGTCTGGCTCGACTCCACCAAGGTCAAGATCCCTGTGCTGCACCACCCGAAATATCAGATTACTACGCTAGTTTTAGCAATTTCTGTTGTTTGGGGATTATTATTGGGCGTATCTGTTCTCCCAGCTGGTCCATAGACTAGAGCAACCTGTGCTGATTCAGGCACCTGCTTATAACTTTTTTTTTTGCTAGTTACACTCGGGAACAGCTTTTGTTGGCCTAAAGTTGTTAGCCCGTAACATCCTTTCCAAAGTTAGCTTTCAGGTTTGTTAGTGGAGTAGTGAAGTAGGTAGACGATTTGAGCCTTTCCATTGGTTCCTGTCTGGCCTCAGTAGTGCATAGGATGAATTCGGGGTAAACCCGCGAGAAGATTATAGTTACTAGTAGTAAATGGTAATTCGTGGTTAATTTCGCAACACCGTAACCAATTACTAGCAGTACAATGATGTATGTCTAACACGTTAAGAAGAAATAGTGTACTGTACTCTGTAGAGGGCCAGATGGTACTTTGCTCCACATGAATATTTGATCACTTTGCTAGTTCTAATTTGGTTTGTTCAATATGGTGCAGCTTTTCTCTGCTGTAAATTGCTGGCTTAAGTGCATGCTGCTTGACCCTTATAACCAGACGGACCATCCAGAATGTAAGTCAAGGCCAGATAGTGGTCTTTCTGCAATAACAGAGTTGGACCCTGGTTATATAACAGGTAAACTATATACCTTAGTTATTTTTTAGTACTAGTTTCATATTATGTAGCACTTGATCGTCTGTAGTGTGATCTTCAGATATCTTTGACATTCCGTTTCTTTACAAATTTTGAGCCAAAGCGACAAAAATCATGAATAACTATGGCATCTGATGAGGTTGTAATCACTGGGTTGCCCAGTTGTAGTTACTAATCAGGAATAGATTATGCTTTTAATTCTGTACTTAGCTTTACATTGCATAACAATTTTGATTTGTTTGCCTCATTCTCTCACAATACTTATCTTAGTGCAATGAAGAAAAAACATGATCATCCATGGGTGTAACTTTTCTTGTTCAATCTAATGAGCATCAGACGATACAGCTGACTGTTCTCAATCTTTTGAAAAGAACCCATGTACGTGTGTTCCTTGAATGGCAACCTCCTATATTTACTTTCACTGACACAACGTTCCATGGTATGAGAGAGACCCAAGCCCAACAAAAAAGATGCTCAACTAAAGCCCATGTGGGGCAAGAGTAAACAGTTGCGAATAGTTCCACTTCGCTAGTTGAGACGGAATTATACCAAACATATAAACCCAAGTGTCAAATGTATTTGACCCCTGGTTTAACCCTTTTGCATGAAGTGAGGAAAAAAGCATAACCGGGATAGTGTGACAATGTGGTTTGTTTGAAGTGGGCAGCCCTAAGCGTATTAGGCTGGAATGTTACATATTTTCTCAAGTTAGTAACTTCCCATGTTATTCCTAAAAAAAGAAGAAAGAAAGAGTTGCCCACATTTACAATTTTCATGTTTATTAGTATATTATCAAACCATCCATTAATTTCTTCATGGAAAAGATACAAAGAGCAATGTTCGATTTTTAAATGTACTCATGTGGTATTATTGACAAGGTTTCAGGTCCTCTTTCTTCAATATGGAAAGAATGGGTCAAATGGTGTGTAGAGTTTGGTATTGAAGCTAACGCTATCATCGCTGTTCCGTATGATTGGAGGCTACCCCCATCGATGCTTGAGGAGAGGGATCTGTACTTCCATAAATTAAAGTTTGTAACCTTAACTCATCTTGTCATATAGCAACCAATTCTATCATTCTCAGTTCATTTTTCTAGATTTAGTTTGTAACCTTAACACATGGCTAAATGACAATCATGTGTATTGTTAATGACCTTGGCCCTTTGCACATCCCAGCTCACCAGACAACATTGACAAGAACACTGATATATTATATCCATCATAGGATGCTTAATCGCCATCACGTCCATAAGTACCGAGCATACTTCCAGCGTCCTATTTACTGCCCCTTTCAGAAATATATGATGTTTAAAAGCTTGCCGACAAACTTCATTTATAAAAATGCTAAGTATTTAGATTGTCAGGTGAAAATGGTAACACTAGATTTATCATGGAAAGAAATTTCATTGATCATAGCATATGATTTGAATTATCTTTACTAACATATCCATATAAGAAGTAAGGTTTAAAGATTGCATGTTGGATACCGTGCCGATGTCCAAAATTTCATAAATTCATGAATATAGGGAATAGCTGTTTGCAATAACTGGCATGAATAATGCAACGCTACCTATCTTTAGAAGCTTTCATTCCTAAGTGATAAGCTTTCTTATGCCAAATTTTGCTTAATCATGTCCCAGTTAAGTTTTAAAATAATGATTAGTTTATGTTAGCAGATATGTTATTTATGTTGCAGTGACAAAAAAGAAGCAATTTATGAGCATATCTGTACAATAGAAGGGTATGCAGTGTTATATGCGGAGGGAGCTTGGTGTTTGATGCTCACAAGTCGTTTCTTGTGCAGATTAACTTTTGAAATTGCATTGAAACTTCGAGGAGGGCCATCGTTGGTTTTTGCTCATTCCATGGGAAACAATGTATTCCGGTACTTTTTGGAATGGTTGAAACTAGAAATTGCCCCAAAACACTACATCCAATGGCTCGACAAACATATACATGCATACTTTGCAGTTGGTATGTCAGCCAGAAATCTTAATTCATTATCATAACTGTTTCTTTTCCTCATGCTTTCTGTTTTCTCCTTTTTTTTCAGGTGCCCCTCTTCTCGGGTCTACCGAATCAGTTAGAGCCACTCTCTCTGGGACGACGTCTGGTCTTCCAGTCACTGAGGTTAGTTTTCTCTATGTATTTTATTCTATTGCCATAACTTGCCCTCATTCAATCTCCATTGGTTGCTATTATATGTTTTGGGTATGTACTCCATCCATTGGATTTTACAAGGACATGTGCGTCCTAAGATGTAAATTTTCTGTTACCAACAACTCCAAAAACATATAGAATTTAGCGACACAACAATGTTACCATTAGATATGTGTTGAAAATACTTTCATTTGACCATGATATCGACGTCATTAACAATATACCACAAGAGAAATTAATGGTCAAACTTCAATTTTCGTTATATGGCATATTGTTTATATGATTCCCATTCCTTTTACCATCTAAAATTTCTATATTGGTTTCAGGGGACAGCCCGATTGATGTTTAATTCATTTGCTGCTTCTTTATGGCTCTTGCCATTCTCAAAATACTGCAAAGCTGATAATGTATACTGGAAGCATTTTTTTGAGGGAAAGGCCCACATCAACAGACAACAATGCGATGAGATGGAGTATAGTTCAGACAACTCTGGTTGGCCCACAACCCTCGTCAGTATCGAGGTTCCTACAGATCGAGGTTCCTTTTAAAATCACTTCTGTTGTTGCAGATATTTATGCTTTTCCTCACTAAGCAGGTGCACTCCTTTTTGTCTTTACTGTTTCTCCCTGTCAGGTGCGGATGCTTATCCATCCATTATGGACATAACAGAGGACATAACATCCAACATGGAGTGTGGAAAGCCAACACTCTTGTCATTTTCTGCCAGAGAAGTTTCAGATGGTACTTTGTTCAAAACTATGCTGGATTATGACCCACAGAGCAAAGCCCTTATCCATCAGCTGGAGAAGTAAGTTTTAGTTGTGTTCTGCAGTGCTACTCCATCGTAATTCAGTGTCTTCAGAATAAAAATATGATGTTCATGCTTGATATCTAATTTTTTCAGAAGGTTTGCTTGATACTCCCTCCGTCCGAAAAAGCTTGTCCTCAAATGGATGTATCTAGCACCAAGTTAGTGCTAGATACATCCATTTGAGGGACAAGCTTAGCTTTTTCGGACGGAGGGAGTACAAATTAGTCAACCACCAAATAGAGTCTAGCTTATAACCAAAACTAGTATATAAGACCTTGTATTTTGGTCCCTGTTGATCTCAGGTACTACCAGGGTGACCCAGTTCTCAATCCTCTGACGCCCTGGGATAGACCCCCAATAAAGAATGTATTCTGCATATATGGCATTGATACTAAGACTGAGGTATAGTTGTGGATTCTTCTTTAGTTGTAAAAACTGTTACTCATCGCTCATGGTTTTTCATCAAGCAGGTAGGATACTATTTTGCACCAAGTGGCAAACCATATCCAGATAATTGGATAATAACTGATGTGATTTATGAGTTTGAACGGTCCCTACTGTCAAGGCAGGTATCACTGATCTTCGGTGCTCATCTCAGTCAAGTGCCAGATGTCTATGTTTCTGCATGTCTGCTTCTGTGAATGGGTTTTCCTAGATTAGCGTTTGTTTGAGTGCAACTTGACTTGTTTCATCTGGAGGGCCCAAATGGGTCCTTCTACAGATTTAGCTGTTTCAGACATAAAATTGCACATTTGATGATATCGTTGCTACTTTGAGATATTTGTGAAGAACTGACGACATTTTAGTTTGCTTTATATTATTGACATCTATTCTGTGTTTGTATTTGTCATAAAACATTGGACACACTGGAGATAGAATTTGCATGCAATGGTTCATTTGTGAAGAAACTGGTAGTTTTCAGAGGTCCATAGCACGTTTTCCTGCTTTTAGTAATTAGTACTTCAGTGTCACTTATTCACTGTTAATAGCTTTTCATGCCTTTTATTTTTGAACTCTTGAGTTTCTTAGCTGTTACAAACATTCCAAGGTTTTAATCTTGATCTTCAGAAATATTTCTGGCGCCAATTTGTAATATTATTTTTCCTTACCAGATCAGGTCATTCTTTTTCTGGAAAGCCTAACAATTCCAGTGGAGATGGAACGGTATGTATTATCAAATGCTTTTCCTACCTAAACTCGATCTCTTTGGGTTGAACAAATAAAATTACTCTACATTAGCAACTGAATAGCAGTTTCATGACAGGTATCCTACAACTCCCTGTCATGGTGCAAGCAATGGCTTGGGCCAAAAGTGAACATAACAAGGGCTCCACAGGTATTCTACTTTCTGCCTGCTGGTATTGTTCTAAACGTGCAAACTGAAGGCCATGGCTGTCAATATCCATGTTTTGGCTACTCAAACTGTTGTGACTATTTTCTTTTGGTATATCACAATGTTATTTTTCCTTCCTAGTAAGCCATTCGTGTTCTTTTTGCAGGCAGAACATGATGGATCTGATTTACAAACAAGCATGAATACTGAGCACTATCATGGTGAGGATCTATTTCCAAACATGAAAAGGGCTCCACATGTGAAGTACATAACCTACTACGAGGACGCTGAAAGTATTCCAGGATGGAGAACAGCAGTCTGGGAGCTTGACAAAGGTCCAAAACTGCAATTTCTTTCCCTCATTTATTTTAGATTTGGCTATAGTACTTCTCCTGGTACCTACTACTATATTTTGCTATGAGGGGCTACTTTGGAAGTTTTGTGCTGTCACATACATGTTTACACTTTGAGTCAGGAGCATCTGCATGTGAGTGTGGTGTTCTAATATTTCCAAAACTTGCATCCAATCCTCTCCCATACACATACAAAAATAAATCCCTCGTTTGAACGAAACAGTAGTGTTGATGTTCTTTGTGAGATGACACAAGTTTTTCTTATTTTAACAGCAAATCACAGGAATATTGTTAGGATGCCAGTGGTTATGCGTGAGTTATGGCTTGAAATGTGGCATGACATGCACCCTTATTCACAATCAAAATTTGTGACAAAAGGTTTGCTTCTTTTGTCTCTTGCAATGCCAAGTTCAATTTGACTTCTCAGTACTTAACAAAAGTTAAACAGCTTTCCGAGGTCCATTGAGACACGAAGATTGCCACTGGGATTATGCAAAAGCTCGGTGCGCCTTTCCAGAATTCTGTGAATACAGGTCTTTGACCCAGTTTTATTTGCTTGCCAGTTACAACGTTTTCATTTTCGGTAATAATGACATTTTCCTGTCACTGTAACTTAGGTACACGTTTGGTGACGTGCATCTAGGAATGAGCTGCAGGCTGAAATATTCATCAACTAAGCTCCTTCGGCAGTATCTCTGAAGTATGTGGCTTTGGTGACGTAATTATCATTTTACTCTCTTTGTTGAAAACTGCTCCTTACATGTTTTACTCGCCTATTGCAGGCCATTGCTTGCTTGTTTGAGTGAGTAACTCTTGATTACCACGTCCTGTGAATCATACCGGGCGTTCCTCTTTCGCTTGGCGATGGCCAGGACAAGTCAGGGGCTTAGGCCCCATCCAAAACAGGTGAAATCATGCTGTTGTCTTGTGGCTACTTTGGTAGTATTTTTTAATCTTTGGAGTTGACGTATCCTGGTTGACGCGCCTCATTTTCATAACTATTTTATGTCTGTAGTTATGACATTTTCAGGATTTTGCGGTGTTGCTTGTAACACCAAAATCTTGAGCCACGTGGAAGCCACTCGCAGCAGAATTGACTTGATCGTGCTGTTTGGGCAGCCAATTGCTCACACACTAAGAGTCCAAGAAGGTACTCCGTACTTCCATAGTACTCCCTCTCTGAATATCTAGGGCTTATTTTGATTGGTTAAGACAAGGGTTTGACCAAAAATGGCCCCATCAGTATGTTATCTATCCAACGCAAAATTAGTGCCATTAGACATGTAAATTTTTGTTAGCCAATCGCTAAACATTTATTGGCTGTTGAATTGGTAAGAGCCGGGTGCTTCCATGGAGCCATGAGTGGTTTATATTTCTTATGAGTTGATTCCCGTGCGGTTATTTTCTTGGTTTGCATGATTGCGCCTGCTACCACGTGACTATAAAGAGCTGCCTCGCCGTGCCATTTTCTCCCGTGGAGAGTTAATTCTCGTGCCTTTGTTGTCAAGAAAGAAAACCGCTTTCATCGTCGGGGGAAACCAGAGCAGAGACGTGGCAGCAGCGGCTTCAAGATTGTGCTGGATCAACTCTGTGTAGCCTAGCAATGTACTCCAGCAGTGGACTTGGAGAACGGAGCACCGAGGTCAAATCCGCCGTAATAGAATATAGAAGTACTTCCAGTAAAAGGCAATCTAATGGCGGCTGGTAACCTGGTACATTCATTCATCTCATGACGAAAAATCCAGCGCTCCTTTTCCACGGCCTAGCTTGTCAGTCGTCATGATAGAGCAGGACACGAGAGGGCAAGTCTTGGTCTTGCATGACTTTGTGGTCGATCGCTACACGTCGCATGGCTTGGTACGCACGGCTCTTGCATGGTGTCGCTCCCAGGTTCACGTCAGGAGATTACGGGAAGCACGGTGGCACGCTGGGCGCTGGACAGGTGCAGTCTCTTTCGCACACTTTCTTTTCTGCATTTTGTACTCTTTCTCTTTGGACCAAATGTCCAGATGGTTTACTTGATCGGGCTCTCCGGTCCATCTCCCACTATATAGCTGTCAACCGTCATCATTTATTTATTTTTGCGGGTGAACCGTCACCATTTCAAATAATAGTAATAACTGTCAACCGTCGCATAATTATCCCGGTGTCACTGGCTGTTACTTTCTGTATCTTTGTTCCCTGGTAAAAACATATCATCATTGGTGACGGTTAGGGATGCAGAGCAGCGCCTTCTGCCCCCCTGTCAAAATAAAGGAAAATGTTTAGAATCAACCGACTGATTTCTTTGGAAAATCAGTCGGGTTGCTCGCACGCCACGTCGTCTCGTGGTCCCATGAAGCCTCCCCTATCCGCTTCCTCCAGATCGAGCCCATCCCTTTTCTCTCTTCACAGACTTCTCTGTACCAGATGCAACGCCGGCGACTGATGCAACCAGAACCCCCGTCGCTCCCCTCCCCCACCCAGTAGCCTGGCCTTCCTCTTCTCCATTGGATCAACCACTGTCGGCGCTAAGGAGACGCTGCATCGGAACACATCATCCATGGCTGAGATTGGGGGGAAGATTGGCAACGGTGCTGCAACGAAGTATTCATGGCGCTGCTCGCCGGCGACGGTGATGAAACGCAGCATCCATGGCACTGCTCACCGGCGAAGGCGCTGCAACGCAGGTGATGCTCACTGGTGCCTCATGGAGCGTCGCCGTGACACCGGTGTTGCGACGAAGCTTCATCGGAGCCGCCGGCGTTGCGACGAAACATCATTGAGCCGCCGGTGTTTCAATGGAGCATCGCCGGACCGCGGAGGTGCTTCAATGGAGCATCACTGTGAGCAAGAATCGATACTCCGACGACGAGCGGTGCTACAGGGGCTGCTGCTCCGACGAGTGAGGAGAAAGACGAGCACTGCCAGCCAGAGGTGGAAGATGCAGGGTGCTGCGTTGCGAGCAGGCGATCAAACAACCACGCACACTGCATCGGATAGCTAATCAGGCGGTTGATCTTTTTGCAAGATCCGGCTGATTTGTAGCATCGCCCCAAAATAAATCTAGTTAGAGATTATCGCCTTGCTCAGATTTACCCTAGTTCAGTTTGAACTAATCTTCAGTTGTTGCGGGACTTTGCGGGATGCCCGCTTGCATCCTAGTGACGGTAAAATATACCGTCCCTGATGACACTGAGACGTTTTCCTCTAGAGAAACAGGACACCTTTCTGGTTCCGTTACTCATGAAATCACATAATCAATTTTTTTTTGAAACAGAGGAGTATACGCATCTTCTTTCTTAGAGAAAACTCTACAATCCGTCTGTAGCGGCACAGTATTCCAACCCAGCTGTTGCATGCAGTGTCCAGTTGATATTGGACAGGACCAGACCGCAAAAGATCGGCCGGCGAGAAATTTGTCAGGGCCAATCACCAATTTTCTCTGGAAACACTGCATCCGAAACCATTGTGCTTTATCAAAGTAGATATTTGTTTCATACTTTCCACAACGACCACGTAGCAGCCGCACCGCATGCGCAACATTAGCACTTTCATGCACGGGCTAGCAACATTCTCAAAAGTGGATCCGCTTTTCAGACCAATATAAGGCCCAATTCCATTCCACAATTCAGTGTCAATCACGCAGTAGAAAATAAGTGACTAGACGTCCCAGTTTCACTACAGAAAATAGATATCAAGTCCCGTAAAAGAATACATACAGTTCCGAAACATTTTTTTCCGTTATGGAGGCAGCATATTTGCCTCATTCACTAATTAAAAAAAGAGTAGTACAAGACTTTTTCAGATAAAAGGAATGACAAAAGATTACAACTAAGGTCACTGCTCCCATGTCATAATTCTTCCTAGTAAGTGTTTTGCGGACCAAAGGTTTGCCTCCTCCTTGATGGCTTGCAAGAGAATTGTGAGTGCACATGATTTGTTGCGAAAGACCCACAGATTTCTTTCGTTACAAATGCCCCAAGCAGTGAGCATGGTGATAGAGGACAATGCTCTTCTATTTACCTTCACTTCGGCCCTGTTCGGACTTACTCCGCTCCACAGCTCCACTCCCGGAGCTGGTGGAGTTATAGTTGAAATTTGCGGAGTGCCAGTTTACTTGCTCCGCAGCTCTCCGGAGCTGGTGGGATTCCGAACGGCCCCTTCGTTTTGACATGTTGGCTCACCAATCCTTATAGATCACTCCGTTGCCCACCTTTACATGTCGATGCTCTCCAGGTTTAACCAATCCTTGACCATTCTCCAATGTCTCAAAGTGTACCGCCCGCTTATGATCTTACTTGCACAATGGGCAAATGCCACAATTTAGCCATCCCCGCTTGGTGGTCGGCAGTCCAATGCCTATGTTGAATAGCTAACCACACAAAGGATTATTTCAGGGAGCAATATATCAACGAGTGCAATTTGGGGGTCCAACGACTTTGTCATGAGGTCACTAGCTCTTGAGGTGGTCAAACTAGCCGTGATGTCTTAGATTGAATCTACTTTAGGCTAAACTAAAGCTTCGATTCCTTCGTCGTCTTTGCCCTCGAAGTCCCCCCTCCTCATCCTATTCTTGAAGTATTTCTAAGTGGCCTTGGTTGTTTCGACTGCCCTCCACCTTGGTCTCCTAGTTTTGGACAACTCGAACTCCTCCTCGTTTGGTAGTCGGACAACTTCCTTCTTGGGAGTCCATGGGACACCCGTTTGAAGTAGTTACCCATGAGGATACTACCTCTCCATGGAGCTTGGATCTGGGCCCGCCTGGATGGCATGTCTAGGGCTACAAGCTACACGATCTGGGGTAGAAGTCCACTTTCTGTCGACACAACGCTTCCATGAATGTATATACGAAAACACCCCTAAAATTAAAAGTAGAAGAATTAACATTGTGAACCTCTTTAGCATCAAACTCCCACATGATAGCAATCCCCCTTTTCACTTAACCGACAGGAGGAGATGCTGATAGTGTTGAACAATTAAACAAAAATGCTCGTTGGTTCCACGCGACAACACGAGTATAAAACATATGAGGTATCCTTCCTTCTATTTCCTATGTACAAGGCGACTAGGTTTAACCTTCTTCTCCGGCATGGCCCTTGTTCCCACCATCTAGGCATGTAGAAACGAAGGGAGACTCGGTTTCTTGGTCCAATGTTTTGTATAGATTTTTATTCATGTGTTGGGCGGCGACAACATCGCAATAGTGGAATAAGTCCCTCCAATCTCCTCCCTGCCCTGACAGTGTTCGCTTCAAAATCGGCGATAGGCTTGTGAGGGTGTGGTCCCATGCATCTGGGCATCTAGATCTATTGGGCAATGTGAGGGTGTCGGCGGCGGTGGACAGAGTATCAAACCTGATGTTGAATCTTGACAAGTGTTAAGGTGGTACGGGAGTGCCTCTTCGTTAAGCCTCAGATGGTTTTTTTTCCTTCATGTTGGTTGTTCTGCAACAAATCTTTGCGTTCACTAGGCGCGCCCCGGTCGACGTTCTTCAAGTGTGTGTTATGTCTTGCTCTTGCGGTAGGTTTTTATTGCGGCTCCTATATCCCATAATGGTGTGTGTAGTTTCTAGGATTATGATTCGGTCTTTGCAACCGCTCCTTTCCGACTACAATTTCTCTGTCGGTGAGGTAGACGGGATTCTTCATGTGGGTTGGCTAAAGTCTTGTTTAATTGGGCTTGTACTTCTGTTTTTACAGTTTTTTCACTTTGACAAAAAGTCAAAAGAAAACTCATAAATAGGTGTTTTTTGCTTCGGCTTTTGGCTTATACCATCATATAAGAATATTATTCATAAGCCAATAGCCGAAACATAAAACCCTATTTAGGAGCTTATGCGGCTTTTTTTATCAAAATGGAAAAGCCGTAAAAGTAAAAGTAAAAGGCCAAACAAACAGGGCCTAGAAGATAGGGTTGAAAGACATTGGATACCATGATGTATTCTCTTTTCTTGGTTTGAGTCTTTCAATGTATTCCTTGATGTTTGTCAGATATAGCAAAAAGGCGGAATGTATTTCTTCTGATGAAAAAGCTAAGCCCTTTACTTTAGCCATGTACTATAAACTTGTGTGCTGTACAAATGACGTCCTTTTGTTTTTGAAAAGGACTTGCCAAACGCAAACATAAACATGAGCAGAAGGAAATTACCAAGTCACCCTTGATTATAACAATCTAGCGACCAGGACTGTTGTATTATCATTCGAAGGACAAGTCAGGCCACGTGTCGAACTCCGGCGACCCGAGGTCGGGCAGCCCGTCAAACACACCCAGCGGTGCGCACTGCGGCGGGTGCGCCACGGCCGGGACGCTGCCGGCAGTGGTTGCCGCGTCCGAACGGTGGCCCTGCAGCGCACCGCCGCAGCCATGCGCGGCGGCGGTCAGCGAGTGGCCGGCGGCGTGGGCCCGGCGAGGCAGCGGCCGGAAGATGGCGGCCGGCGGGAAGCCGGTGAGCTCCTGCACCATGGCGCGGAAGTTGGACACGTCGGTCGCCACCACGGTGGTGGACGACCGGCGCGACGCCGACGCCGGGTGCTTCCTCCTGGCGCGCCGCGGGGACGGCTGCGCGTCCGAGGGGACCTGGCCGCCGGCCGTCCGCGTTGCCGCCGTGTTGCATGGCTGGTACTTGGCGCTGGACTCCATGATACGCGCCGCCGTAGCCGAGCGGTCTCGGTCGTTGCAGGAGTACATCGCCGGGAGGCGTCTAGTCTAGGAATTATAGCAAGCGGGCTAGCGGCGTGTGTCCGCGAACTTGCCGAGGGGGGTCAGTTTGACGTGTGCATTTATAGCAAACCAGGCAGGAATTGACCTGAAGAATCTACAGTAGCACCACTTCATTTTCTAGCACCAGCAGTTTGGCTGAGCAGTGCCGCTGAAGCTGACCTTTTTTTTCTTTTATTTTTTTGCGAGGGCTGCTGAATTGATTAGCTTTATTTTAGCTCAGACTTGCAGAGTCGTGGTTGTTCTGACCACCTATGCAATCAGCGGCGGCATCGTTAGCCTACGTTATCGTTTCGGCGGCATTTTTTTTTTGAAATTAACTTAACCCTATCGTCTATCTAGATGCGCATTTCAGAGGCGTTCTTATCTACATCAAGGTGATACAAATAGGCTCGCAAAAAAAAAAGTGATACAGATAGAGTTTTTTTTTCCATCCTTTGCCTCCGATGGTACCGAGCTGATTCAGAAACAGTTGGACGGGCGTTGCGAAATGGGGCGTGCGATGCGACCGGCCGGCCGGTCTATATTGGTCGGACGATTCTGCCTGGTTGGTGCTCCGTCCGGTGCCTTTCCGGTCGAGTAGGACGGACTCTGCCGTACGCCATGTTGCACACGTTCGTTCGCCTTAATTTCCCTCTCTGCATGCGCGCGGCAGATTAATGTTTTTGGTTCAGCTGTTCATTGGACTGTTCTCTGTGGAATTTCTGCGGATCAACGGAGGCTTGATCTAACATGCATGTCTCACAGAATTCCACGGCTAGATAACACTTTTTCCTCCGGTTACAGGTACTAGCTAACAGTTGAATTTTCCCGGCAAAAAAAGAAAAAAAACTAACAGTTGAATTCACTGGAGAGTCAGGAGAAGACGGTCGTCGCACGGTCGAAACGGCACTAGCTTGCACACTTTTATCTACGCAGTTAATTAATTACTACTGCTCCTGAAATGAACTCACGGCCGGTCGCAGCATGTCACGGTCACCCAGGCGCGAGGAGAACCTCACGCACAAGCTAAAACCGGCCAAATTTGTTAAATCAGCCACAGCGCTATGGCTCTGTATACATCGACACATGTACTTTGAGCCGTATCGGATCTATCATCTACGTACTGATCTACACACAGTCCCCATCCATTCCTGACGCCATGCTATAAAGCAGATGCATGCACTGAACCTGGAATTCAGATGACTAACGCACGTACGACACGCCATACAAATGTACTCTATAATGCAACGGGTGATGTCAATACTCACTAAACAAATGTTGTTCAACGAGAATCCGCAAGCATGGGATAAACATGGACTGCGGGCGCGCAAACAAAAAAAATATTCTGAAGAAAAAGAATTGACTTGCATACTTGAGAATATAGCTACTACCTCCGTTCCAAATAGATGGCATATAAATTCAGGCAAAAAGTCGATGTTATCCACATTTCACCAAGTATATATACACAAATATCAAGATAAATAATATCAATATCAACATATCCACCATTAGGTATGTTTTCATAATTTCTCACAAAAACTATATATTTTCATAATTTATTTTCCAAATATTATAGTTGTTGATATTTTCTTTTATATATTTGGTCGGAATCAGGAAAAAAACGACTCTTTGATTGGCTTTATACGGTATGTATTTGGGGCGGAGGGAGTAGTTGGTATTGCACGCATGCAATTTGGGAGGTGGTACTAGTTTTTGTCCAATGTCCCCGAAGGGACGGCGCCACGGCGGTGGTAGTTTTTAGTGCTGTGCCGATACGCTGGAAGCGCACAAACAAAGTCGTGCTCGTGCCACGGCCACAAAGTCGTTTACTACGAAAAAGGAAGCGTATACGTGCCTGCCGGCGCGGCCTCGCGTTATCACCAAGCTAAGTGCTCGCTGAAATGGGGGGAAATGGGGATAGGGCACTACATTGACTCCGAAACGTGTACCTCGGACTTTGAGCTCTGGTTCATGTTTCGCTTTGGTCCAACTCGCGATCGCCGGCAAATCTGGCACGCGTACGTCCACGTAGGCGGCGGCTTGCGCGGTAGATGTGCCGCCGGCGGCGGCAAAGGGCACACGTTGCGATGATTCGCTCTTGTTCTTTTTTGCCGGCATGCTGGGGTGTGGGGAATTACCCACGTGATCGGTGCCTAGGCCAAGTGGACACACCGTTGTTTTGCTGGCGTTTGGTCGTGCGGGAGGGCTGCGGAGCTGCTTCACCGTCGAGGGAGCGGTTCGTACGGAGATAGGACTAGTGTTTAAACTTGTAATCCTTTCCTATCTTTTCTTCTGTCTATCTCCTCCTGTACCGATCTTCTTTGTAATCTCTCGATCGAACTACAGATCGAACAACTTGTAAGCCACGACATGATCTATATAAATACAGTGCGGCCTGAGAAAAGGGTTTAACGCTTTTCAAACAATATTCACTAGTAGAAAAATGGTCTAATGTTCAGCTCATTAGTCCTGGTTTATAATTAAACCGGCATTAATGTGATCATTAGTTCCGGTTCCAACAGCTAGGCGGGTGGCTCTCATTAGTCTCGGTTCGTGGTGAACCTTTAATACCGGTTCGTGCCACGAACCGCCACCACCTCTTTAGTCCCGGTTCGTGGCACGAACCGGGACTAGAAATGCACCTTTAGTCCCGGTTCGTATAACCAACTGGGACTAAAGACTATCCTATATAAACCCTTGATACGTCTCTGTCGTATCTACTTTCCAAACAATTTTGCCTTTGTTTTTGGACTCTAACTTGCATGATTTGAATGGGACTAACCCGGACTGACGCTGTTTTCAGCAGAACTGCCATGGTGTTTTTTTTGTGCAGAAATAAAAGTTCTCGGAATGACCTGAAAATCCACGGAGCAACTTTTCAGAATTAATAAAAAATACTGGCGAAAGAATCAGCGTCAGGGGGCCCACACCCTGTCTACGAGGGTGGGGGGCGTGCCCCCTCCCCTAGGGCGCGCCCCCTGCCTCATGGCCCCCTGAATGTCCACCGACCTCAACTCCAACTCCATATATTTGCTTTCGCGGAGAAAAAACCAGAGAGAAAAATTCACCGCGTTTTACGATACGGAGCCGCCGCCAAGCCCTAATCTCTCTTGGGAGGGCTGATCTGGAGTTCGTTCGGGGCTTCGGAGAAGGGAATTCGCCGCCGTCGTCATCATCAACCATCCTCCATCACCAATTTCATGATGCTCACCGCCGTGCGTGAGTAATTCCATCGTAGGCTTGCTGAACGGTGATCGGTTGGATGAGATTTACCATGTAATCAAGTTAGTTTTGTTAGGGTTTGATCCCTAGTATCCACTATGTTCTGAGATTGATGTTGCTATGACTTTGCTATGCTTAATGCTTGTCACTAGGGCCCGAGTGCCATGATTTCAGATCTGAACCTATTATGTTTTCATGAATATATGCGAGTTCTTGATCCTATCTTGCAAGTCTATAGTCACCTATTATGTGTTATGATCCGACAACCCCGAAGTGGCAATAATCAGGATACTTCTCGGTGATGACCGTAGTTTGAGGAGTTCATGTATTCACTATGTGTTAATGCTTTGGCCCGGTACTCTATTAAAAGGAGGCCTTAATATCCCTTAGTTTCCATTAGGACTCCGCTGCCACGGGAGAGTAGGACAAAAGATGTCATGCAAGTTCTTTTCCATAAGCACGTATGACTATATTCAGAATACATGCCTACATTACATTGATGAACTGGAGCTAGTTCTGTGTCATCCTATGTTATAACTATTGCATGAGGAATCGCATCCGACATAATTATCCATCACTGATCCAATGCCTACGAGATTTTCACACATTGCTCTTTGCTTATTTACTTTACTGTTGCTAATATTACAATTACTACAAATCTGCTACTATTACTTTTGCCACTGTTACCGTTACTGTCATACTACTTTGCTACTAAATACTTTGCTGCAGATACTAAGTTATCCCGGTGTGGTTGAATTGACAACTCAACTGCTAATACTTAAGAATATTCTTTGGCTCCCCTTGTGTCGAATCAATAAATTTGGATTGAATACTCTACCCTTGAAAAATGTTGTGATCCCCTATACTTGTGGGTTATCAAGACTATTTTCTGGCGCCGTTACCGGGAAGCATAGCTCTATTCTTTGAGTCACTTGGGATTTATATCTGCTGGTCACTAAGAAGAACTTGAAAGACGAAATAACTAAGATTTATCCCTCAACTACGAGGGGAGGTAAGGAACTGCCATCTAGCTCTGCACTAGATTCTCCTTCTGTTATGAGTAAGCTTGCGACCTAAAGCTGCTTCTGCTATTAATTCTGATATGTCCCATGTTATTGATGATGCCACTTCTACTATGCATGATACTTATGATGAAACTACTTCTATGCTTGATACTACTGTGTCATTAGGTGAATTTCTTGATGAACAACTTGCAAGGGCTAGAGAGAATGAAATTATTGAAAATGAAATTATTGAAGATAGTGATGATGAAGGTTCTCCCCCTAAGTATGAATTACCTGTTGTTCCCGAGGGTTATGTTATGGATGAATAAACTGTTAGAGATTTTCTTGCTTGCAATGATAGATCTGATCTTAAGAAGTTATTAGCTAAACTGAAATAGAAATCTCTGAATGCTAGAATGAAATATGACCCTGCTTTTGCTACTTCACCTATCTTTGTTACTAATAAGGATTATGAATTCTCTGTCGATCCTGAGATAATTACTTTGTTTGAATCTGATCCTTTTTATGGCTATGAATCTGAAACTGTTGTGGCACATCTTACTAAGTTAAATGATATAGCCACCCTGTTCACTAATGATGAGAAATCTCGCTACTATTATATCCTTAAGATATTTCCATTCTCATTAAAGGGTGATGCTAAAACTTGGTTTAATTCTCTTGATCCTGGTTGTGTGCGCAGTCCCCAGGATATGATTTATTACTTCTCTGCTAAATATTTCCCTGCTCATAAGAAACAAGCTACTTTGTGCAAATCAAAGAAGAGAGTCTCCCACAAGCTTGGGGGAGGCTTCTCCGATTACTTAATGCTTTGCCTGATCATCCTCTTAAGAAAAATGAAATACTTGATATCTTTTATAATGGACTAACTGATGCTTCCAAGGACCACTTGGATAGTTGTGCTGGTTGTGTTTTCAGGGAAAGAACAGCCGATCAAGCTGAATTGCTATTGAATAATATGTTGACTAATGAAAATAATTGGACACTTCCTGAACCAACTCCTGAGCCAATTTCTGAGCCAACTCCTAAACCAACTCCGAAGAAAAGGGGGTTCTATTTCTCAGTCCTGAAGATATGCAAGAGGCAAAGAAATCTATGAAAGAAAAAGGTATTAAAGCTGAAGATGTTAAGAATTTACCCCCTGTTGAAGAAATACATGGTCTTAATATACCACCTATTGAAGAAACACATGGTCTTGATAACCCGTCACAAGTAGTAAAGGTAAATTCTCTCTATAGATACGATAAAGTTGAGATCCCGTCTACTAAGTTTGCTAGCCAATGCTTGGATGAATTTGATGACTTTATGGCTAGACAAGAAAATTTCAATGCTTATGTTGGTAGAGAATTAAAGAGTAACTCTTACATGATTGGACGCTTGAGTGATTATATGGCTAGAGTTAAAGGTGAACTTAAACTCATTAGTAAATATGCTTCTATGGTTACCACTCAAGCAGAACAAGTACTTAAAGCTCAAAGTGATTTGCTCGATGAATTAAATAATAAACATGATTTTGCTGTTAGAGTGGCTATTAGAACGAGTAAAATGACTCAGGAACCTTTTTATCCCGAAGGCTACCCTAAGAGAATTGAGCAAGATTCTCAGAGAAATAATATAGATGCACCTAGTCTTTCTAAAAAGAAGAAAAATAAAAATGATAGGACTTTGCATGCTTCTAGTGAACCTGTTGTAGACACATCTGAGAATCCCAATGGCATTTCTATTTCTGATGCTGAAACAAAATCTGGTGATGAACATGAACCTAGTGACAATGTTAATGATAATGTTCATGTTGATGCTCAACCTAGCAATAATAATGATGTAGAGATTGAACCTGCTATTGATCTTGATAACCCACAATCAAAGAATCAACGTTATGATAAGAGAGACTTTGTTGCTAGGAAGCACGGTAAAGAAAGAGAACCATGGGTTCAGAAACCCATGCCTTTTCCTCCTAAGCCATCAAAGAAAAAGTATGATGATGATTTTGAGCGCTTTGCTGAAATGATTAGACCTATCTTCTTACGTATGCGCTTAACTGATATGCTTAAAGTAAGTCCTTATGCTAAATACATGAAAGATATCATTAAAAATAAAAGAAAGATACCGGAAGCTAAAATTTCCACCATGCTTGCTAATTACACTTTTAAAGGTGGAATACCTAAGAAACTTGGAGATCCAGGAGTACCAACTATACCATGCTCCATTAAAAGAAACTATGTTAAAACTGCTTTATGTGATCTTGGAGCCGGTGTTAGTGTTATGCCTCTCTCTTTATATAGTAGACTTGAATTGAATAAATTGACACCTACTGAAATATCTTTGCAAATGGATGATAAATCAACTGCTGTACCTGTCGGTATTTGTGAGGATGTGCCTGTTGTGGTTGCAAACGTCACTATCTTAACGGACCTTGTTATTCTTGATATTCCCGAGGACGATAGTATATCGATTATCCTTGGTAGACCCTTTTTAAATACTGCATGGGCTGTTATTGATTGCAACAAAGGCAATGTCACTTTTCATGTTAATGGTAATGAGCATACGGTACACTTTCCGAGGAAACAACCTCAAGTTCATAGCATAAATTCTATTGGAAAAATTCCAACTATCATTATTCGAGGTTTTGAATTTCCTCTTCCTACTGTCAAGAAGAAATATGATATTATTATTGTTGGGAATGTGCATATACCCATTGAGGTAACCTAGTGTTATTCGAAGTTTCTCCGGTTCCATGTTATTTGGAATGAGTTTGTTAACAAGACTTGATCAACCTTGTTAGTGGATTCCTTTTGATGAGCATGAGATGGATGAAGTTAGAAGGCACAACCTTCTGTACCCTCTTTTTGCTTCCTGTTATTTAGAGTAAATAAAGTAAAAACAGTATTTTCTGTCTGTTTTCTGAATTATCCATGCAATAAAAAAATACCCGAAAATAAAAGTTCTCCAAATGCCCTGCAAATTTAGTATGATTTTTTCTGGAATATTTGAGAATAGCTGGCACTGAGAACACAACAGGGGGAGCTGGCACCTGGCCACGAGGGTCCAGGGCGCGCCCACCCCTACAGGCGCGCCCCCTGCCTCGTGGCCCATGGTGGTGTTGGGGAACGTAGTAATTTCAAAATTTTCCTACGCACACGCAAGATCATGGTGATGCATAGCAACGAGAGGGGAGAGTATGTCCATGTACCCTCGTAGATCATAAGCGGAAGCGTTAGCACAACGCGGTTGATGTAGTTGTACGTCTTCATGAGCCGACTGATAAAGTACCGAACGCACGACACCTTCGAGTTCAGCACACGTTCAGCTCGATGACGTCCCTCAAACTCCGATCCAGCCGAGCTTGGAGGGAGAGTTCCATCAGCATGATGGCGTGGTGACGATGATGATGTTCTACCAACGCAGGGCTTCGCCTAAGCACCGCTACGATATTATCGAGGTGGAATATGGTGGAGGGGGGCACCGCACATGGCTAATAGATCTCAAGGATCAATTGTTCTATCTAGAGGTGCCCCTGCCCCCGTCTATAAAGGATCAAGGGGGAGGGGGCGGCTGGCTAAGGGAGGGCACGCCAGGGAGGAGTCCTACTCCCACCGGGAGTAGGACTCCCCCCTTCCATGTTGGAGTAGGAGGGGAGAGGGAAGGAGAGAGAGGGAGAAAGGAAGGGGGGGGGCGCTGCCCCCTCCCTGTCCAATTCGGACTGTGTGGGGGGAGGGGGGGAGGGGCGCGCGGCTGCCCCTTGGACGTCTCTCCTCTTCCACCACTTGGGCCCATAAGGCCCAATAACCTCCGGGGGTTTCCGATAACCCCCCGGTACTCCGATATATATCCGATAACCCTCCGGAACCATTCCGGTGTCCGAATATAGTCGTCCAATATATCAAACTTTATGTATCGACCATTTCGAGACTCCTCGTCATGTCCCCGATCTCATCCGGGACTCCGAACTACCTTCGGTACATCAAATCACATAAACTCATAATACCGATCGTCACCGAACTTTAAGCATGCGGACCCTACGGGTTCGAGAACTATGTAGACATGACCGAAACACATCTCCGGTCAATAACCAATAGTGGAACCTGGATGCTCATATTGGCTCCCACATATTCTATGAAGATCTTTATCGGTCAAACCGCATAACAACATACATTGTTCCCTTTGTCATCGGTATGTTACTTGCCCGAGATTCGATCGTCGGTATCTCAATACCTAGTTCAATCTCGTTACCGGCAAGTCTCTTTACTCGTTATGTAATGCATCATCTCGCAACTAACTCATTAGTCACATTGCTTGCAAGGCTTATAGTGATGTGCATTACCGAGAGGGCCCAGAGATACCTCTCCGACAATCGGAGTGACAAATCCTAATCTCGAAATATGCCAACTCAACAAGTACCTTTGGAGACACTTGTAGAGCACCTTTATAATCACCCAGTTACGTTGTGACGTTTGGTAACACACAAAGTGTTCCTCCGGTAAACGGGAGTTGCATAATCTCATAGTCATAGGAACATGTATAAGTCATGAAGAAAGCAATATCAACATACTAAACGATCAAGTGCTAAGCTAAGGGAATGGGTCAAGTCAATCACATCATTCTTCTAACGATATGATCCCATTAATCAAATGACAACTCATGTCTATTGCTAGGAAACTTAACCATCTTTGATTCAACTAGCTAGTTAAGTAGAGGCATACTAGTGACATTATGTTTGTCTATGTATTCACACATGTACTAAGTTTCCGGTTAATACAATTCTAGCATGAATAATAAACATTTATCATGAAATAAGGAAATAAATAATAACTTTATTATTGCCTCTAGGGCATATTTCCTTCAGTCTCCCACTTGCACTAGAGTCAATAATCTAGTTCACATCACCATGTGATTTAACACCAATATTCACATCTGTATGTGATTAATACCCATAGTTCACATCGTCATGTGATCAACACCCAAAGGGTTTACTAGAGTCAATAATCTAGTTCACATCGCTATGTGATTAACACCCAAAGAGTACTAAGGTATGATCATGTTTTGATCGTGAGAGAAGTTTAGTCAACGGGTCTGTCACATTCAGAGCCGTATGTATTTTGCAAATATTCTATGTCTACAATGCTCTGCACGGAGCTACTCTAGCTAATTTCTCCCACTTTCAATATGTATCCAGATTGAGACTTAGAGTCATCTGGATTAGTGTAAAAGCTTGTATCGATGTAACTCTTTACGACGAACTCTTTTATCACCTCCATAATCGAAAAACATCTCCTTAGTACTCACTAAGGATATTCTTGACTGCTGTCCAGTGATCTACTCTTAGATCAAAATTGTACTCTCTTGCCAAACTCAGAGCAAGGTATACAATAGGTCTGGTAGACAGCATAGCATACTTTATAGAACCTATGGCTGAGGCATAGGGAATGACTTTTCATTCTCTTTC
Source organism: Triticum aestivum (assembly GCF_018294505.1). Classification (NCBI taxonomy): domain Eukaryota; kingdom Viridiplantae; phylum Streptophyta; class Magnoliopsida; order Poales; family Poaceae; genus Triticum; species Triticum aestivum. Next base: position 588,021,750 of record NC_057810.1, read on the forward strand.
TATTTTCTGCTATGGTCGGGTTTTGAGTCTTACTCAACTTCAGACCTTGCAACACAGGCAAGAACTCCTTCTTTGACTGTTCCATTTTGAATTACTTCAAAATCTTATCAAGGTATGTACTCATTGAAAAATCTTATCAAGGGTCTTGATCTATCTCTATAGATCTTGATGCTCAATGTGTAAGCAGCTTCACCGAGGTCTTTCTTTGAAAAACTCCTTTCAAATACTCCTTTATGCTTTTCAGAAAATTCCACATTATTTCTGATGAACAATATGTCATTCACATATTCTTATCAAAAAGGCTGTAGTGCTCCCACTCACTTTCCTATAAATACAAGCTTCACCGCAAGTCTGTATAAAACTATATGCTTTGATCAACTCATCAAAGCGTAAATTCCAACTCCGAGATGCTTGCACCAGTCCATAGATGGATCGCTGGAGCTTGCACATTTTTGTTAGCACCTTTAGGATCGACAAAATCTTCTGGTTGCATCATATACAACTCTTCTTTAAGAAATCCATTAAGGAATGTAGTTTTGACATCCATTTCCCAGATTTCATAAAATGTGGCAATTTGCTAACATGATTCAGACAGACTTAAGCATCGCTGCGAGTGAGAAAATCTCATCGTAGTCAACACCTTGAACTTTGTCAAAAACCCTTCTCGACAAGTCGAGCTTTGTAGATAGTAACACTACTATCAGCGTCTGTCTTCCTCTTGAAGATCCATTTATATTCTATGGCTTGTCGATCATCGGGCAAGTCAACCAAAGTCCACACTTTGTTCTCATACATGGATCCAATCTCAGATTTCATGGCCTCAAGCCATTTCACGGAATCTGAGCTCATCATCGCTTCCTCATAGTTCGTATGCTCATCATGGTCTAGTAACATGACTTCTAGAATAGGATTACCTACTACACTGGTGCGGACCGTACTCTGGAAGACCTACGAGTTTCTGTAATAACTTGATCTGAAGTTTCATGATCATCATCATTAACTTCCTCACTAATTGGTGCAGGAATCACTGGAACTGATTTCTGTGATGAACTACTTTCCAATTCGGGAGAAGGTACAATTACCTCATCAAGTTCCACTTTCCTCCCACTCATTCTTTCGAGAGAAACTCCTTCTCTAGAAAGGATCCATCTTAGCAACGAATATTTTGCCTTCAGATCTGTGATAGAAGGTGTACCCAACAGTTTCCTTTGGGTATTCTATGAAGACACACTTCTTCGATTTGGGTTCGAGCTTATCAGGTTGAATTTTTTTCACATAAGCATCACGGCCCCAAACTTTAAGAAATGACAACTTTAGTTTCTTGCCAAACCACAATTCATAAGGCGTCGTCTCAATGGATTTTGATGGTGCCCTATTTAAAGTGAATGCAGCTGTCTCTAATGTATAAGCCCAAAACGATAGTGATAAATCGGTAAGATACATCATAGATCGCACCATATCCAATAAAGTGCAGTTACGACGTTTTGGACACACCATTACGCTGTGGTGTTCCATGTGGCGTGAGCTGTGAAACTATTCCACATTGTTTTTAAATGAAGGCCAAACTCGTAACTCAAATATTCTCCTCTATGATCAGATTGTAGAAACTTTATTTTCTTGTTACGATGATTCTTCACTTCACTCTGAAATTCTTTGAACTTTTCAAATGTTTCAGATTTGTGCTCCATTAAGTGGATATAGTCACATATGCTTAAATCATCTGTGAAGGTCAGAAAAATAACGATACCCGCCACGAGCATCAACACTCATTGGACCGCATACATCGGTATGTATTATTTCCAACAAGTCAGTAGCTCATTCCATTGTCCCAGAGAACGGAGTTTTAGTCATCTTACCCAAAAAGGCACGGTTCGCAAGCATCAAATGATTCATAACCAAGCGATTCCGAAAATTCATCTTTATGGAGTTTCTTCATGCGCTTTACACCGATATGACCCAAACGGCAGTGGCACAAATAAGTTGCACTATCATTATTAACTTTGCATGTTTTGGCATCAATATTATGAATATGTGTATCACTATGATCGAGATCCAACAAACTATTTTCATTGGGTGTATGACCATTGAAGGTTTTATTCATGTAAATAGAACAAAAATTATTCTCTGACTTTTAATGAATAACCGTATTGCAATAAACATGATCAAATCATATTCACGCTCAACGCAAACGCCAAATAACATTTATTTAGGTTTAACACTAATCCCGAAAGTATAGGGAGTGTGCGATGATGATCATATCAATCTTGGAACTATTTCCAACACTCATCGTCACTTCCCCCTCAACAAGTCTCTGTTTTATTCTGTAACTCCTGTTTCGAGCTACTAATCTTAGCAACCGAACAAGTATCAAATACTCAGGGGCTACTATAAACACTAGTAAGGTACACATCAATAACCTGTATATCAAATATACCCTTGTTCACTCTGCCATCCTTCTTATCTACCAAATATTCAGGATATTTCCGCTTCCAGTGACCATTTCCTTTGCAGTAGAAGCACTTAATTTCAGGCTTTGTTCCATCTTTGGGCTTCTTTACAGGAGTGACAACTTGCTTGCCATTCTATTTGAAGTTCCCTTTCTTTTCCTTTGCCCTTTTCTTGAAACTAGTGGTCTTATTAATCATCAACACTTGATGCTCTTTTCTACATTTCTACCTTCGTCGATTTCAGCATCACGAAGAGCTCGGGAATTGTTTTCATCATCCTTGCATATTATAGTTCATCACGAAGTTCCAGTAACTTGGTGATGGTGACTAGAGAACTTTGTCAATCACTATCTTATCTGGAAGATTAACTCCCACTTGATTCAAGCGATTGTAGTACTCAGACATTCTGAGCACATGCTCACTAGTTGAGCAATTCTCCTCCATCTTTTAGCTATAGAACTTTTTGGAGACTTCATATCTCTCAACTCGGGTATTTGCTTGAAATATTAACTTCAACTCCTGGAACATCTCATATGGTCCATGACGTTCAAAACGTCTTTGAAGTCCCGATTCTAAGCCGTTAAGCATGGTGGACTAAAATATCAAGTAGTCATCATATTGAGCTAGACAAACGTTCATAACGTCTGCATCTGCTCCTGCAATAGGTCTATCACCTAGCGGTGCATCAAGGACATAATTCTTGTGTGTAGCAATGAGGATAAACGTCAGATCACGGACCAAGTCCGCATCATTGCTACTATCATCTTTCAACTTAGTTTTCTCTAGGAACTTATAAAAACATAGGGAAGCAACAACACAAGCTATTGATCTACAACATAATTTGCAAAATACTATCAGGACTAAGTTCATGATAAATTAAAGTTCAATCATATAACTTAAGAACTCCCACTTAGATAGACATCCCTCTAATCATCTAAGTGATCACGTGATCCAAATCAACTATACCATGTCCGATCATCATGTGAGATGGAGTAGTTTTCAATGGTGAACATTGATGACCCACAAGTGTAGGGGATCTACCGTAATCCTTTCGATGAGTAAGAGTGTCGAACTCAATGAGGAGCAGAAGGAAACGATAAGCGGTTTTCAGTAAGGTTTTCTCTGCAAGCACTGAAATTGTAGGTAATAGATAGTTTTGTGATAAGATAAATTGTAATGAGTAACAAGCAATGAAAGCAAATAAAGTTCAGCAAGGTGGCCCAATCCTTTTTGTAGCAAATGATAAGCCTGGACAATTTCTTATAATGAGAAAAGAGCTCCCGAGGACACATGGGAATTATCGTCAAGCTAGTTTTCATCACGCTCATATGATTCGCGTTCGGTACTTTGATAATTTGATATGTGGGTGGACCGGTGCTTGGGTACTGCCCTTACTTGGACAAGCATCCCACTTATGATTAACCCCTATTGCAAGCATCCGCAACTACAACAGAAGTATTAAGGTAAACCTAACCACAACATTAAACATATGGATCCAAATCAGCCCCTTACGAAGCAACGCATAAACTAGGGTTTAAACTTCTGTCACTCTAGCAACCCATCATCTACTTATTACTTACCAATGCCTTCCTCTAGGCCCAAATAATGGCGAAGTGTCATGTATTCGATGTTCACATAACACCACTAGAGGAAAGACAACATACATCTCATCAAAATATCGAACGAATACCAAATTCACATGACTACTAATAGCAAGACTTCACCCATGTCTTCAGGAACAAATGTAACTACTCACAAAGCATATTCATGTTCATAATCAGAGGAGTAATAATATGCGTGAAGGATCTGAACATATGATCTTCCACCAAGTAAACCAATAAGCATCAACTACAAGGAGTAATCAACACTACTAGCAACCCACAGGTACCAATTTGTGGTTTGGATACAAGATTGGATACAAGAGATGAACTAGGGTTTTGAGAGGAGATGGTGCTGGTGAAGATGTTGATGGAGATTGACCCTCTCCCGATGGGAGGATCGTTGGTGATGACGATGGTGATGATTTCCCCCTCCCGGAGGGAAGTGTCCCCGGCAGAACAGCTCTGCCGGAGCTCTAGATTGGTTCTGCCAAGGTTCCGCCTCGTGGCGGCGGAGTTTCGTCCCGTAAGCTTGCCCACGATTTTTTCCAGGGTAAAAGCCTTCATATAGCAGAAGATGGACACCGGAGGGCCACCAGGGAGCCCAGGAGACACGGGGCGCGCCCAGTAGGGGTGGGCGCGCCCCCACCCTCCTGGCCAGGGTGTGGGCCCCCTGAGGTGTTTCTTCCGCTCAATAATTCTTATTAATTCTAAAAATAAGTTTCGTGGAGTTTCAGGTCTTTTGGAGCAGTGCAGAATAGGTTTCCAAGTTTGCTCCTTTTCCAGCCAAAATTCCAGCTGCCGGCATTCCCCCTCTTCATGGTAAACCTTATAAAATAAGAGAGAATAGCCATAAGTATTAATATATAATGTGTAATAACAGCCCATAATGCAATAAATATTGATATAAAAGCATGATGCAAAATGAACGTATCAACTCCCCCAAGCTTAGACCTCGCTTGTCCTCAAGCGGAAGCCGAAATCGAAAAATATGTCCACATGTTTAGAGATAGAGGTGTCGATAAAAGTAAAATATGGACATGAGGGCATCATGATCATTCTTATAACAGCAACATAAATAGATTTTGTCATATGACTTCTTATGCTCAAGTAACAATCAATTCACAATGTCAAGTATGGTTCAGAAACTTCATTGAAAGCTAACAAACTATAATCTCAGTCACTGAAGCAATTGCAATTTATCATAACATCAGAAAGAGTCAAGAATAGAGCTTTTTAGCAAGTCCACATACTCAACTATCATGTAGTCTTCTACAATTGGTAACACTCACGCAATACTTGTGGTTATGGAGTTTCAGCCGGACTGAGAAAAATAGGGGCTTATTGTGTTGCCTCCCAACGTATTCACCTTTAGGTGATGTCAACAATAATAGTCCATGCTAACTTACACCCAATTGGATATATATATCATGATCTTTCAAACAAGAGGAGCTTGCCAAAGGATAAAATGAAAAAGGGAAAGGTGAAGATCACCTTGACTCAAGCATAAAGTAAAAACATAAAGTAAAAGATAGGACCTTCGCAGAGGGAAGCAGAGGTTGTCATGCGCTTTTAGGGTTGGATACATAAAATCTTAGTACGAAAGAACGTCACTTTATATTGCCACTTGTATATGGACCTTTATTATGCAGTCCGTCGCTTTTATTGCTTACATAACAAGATTGTATAAATCTTATTTTCTCCACACTAATAAGTCATGCATATTTAGAAAGCAATTTTTATTGCCTGCACCGATGACAACTCACTTGAAGGATCTTACTCAATCCATAGGTAGATATGGTGGACTCTCATGGCAAAACTGGGTTTAAGGATATCTGGAAGCACAAGTAGTATCTCTACTTGGTGCTAGGAATTTTTGGCTAGTATGAGAGGGAAAGGCAAGCTCAACATGTTTGGAAGATCAATGACAATATACTTTAACTGAGATGTGAGAAAACATAAACCATTACGTTGTCTTCATTGTCCAACGTCAACTCTTTAGCATGTCATACTTTAATGAGTGCTCACAATCATAAAAGATGTCCAAGATAGTATATTTGTATGTGAAATCTCTCTTTCCTTATTACTTCCTATTAATTGCAACGATGACCAAAACTACGTTTATCAACTCTCAACAACTTTTATGCCTCATACTTTCTATGTGTGAAGTCATTACTATCCATAAGATCAATATGAACTCTTTTATTCTTTCTACTTTCTCAAAATCATAGCAAGATAGCAAAGCCCTTGACTCAACACTAATCTTTATTATAGATAGCTCACAGACTCGATTACATAAAGAGATCTCAAAGCAAAACTCAAAACTACTTGATATCAAAACTTCAATCTACTAGATCAAGATACTACTAAAAGGATCGAACTAAATAAAATGGTAAAGATAAGAGTGTGATGGTGATACGATACCGGGGCACCTCCCCCAAGCTTGGCAGTTGCCAAGGGGAGTGCCCATACCCATGTAATTATGTCCTCGGAGGTGGTGAAGTAGGAGTTGTTGATGATGTAGGCTGGTCGTCCATCTTCCAAGGCATAGGCTCACCATCATAGAAGGATGATCGAGTCTCCGGGATCCTTAAATCTGCAGCCAAACTCATCCTCTTAAATCTATATTCATACTCACAGTTGTGGTTTTGCAGGTCATAGATCCGAGCTTGGAGGTGCTCGATTTTCTCTTGAAGCTTGAAGATGGTTTCCCCAATGACTTTGGCATCTAGCTTGTGGTTGTTGGTGAACTCCGTGATCATCATCTGGTTGGCGTTGAGTCCACGCTCCACCATCCCTTGGCACTTGAAGACTTGCTGCTCCAGGCTTCGAGATTTGTCTCCACACTTTCGGTACGCCTTGGTCCCTCCACATCGCGGATGTGCAGCACCCCCTCATGCATCTCAATGGTTCGAGGGTGTTGCAGCACCTCCGCGAGATAGGGGTTGATAACCCTCTCAAAAAACTTGTCCTTGAGAGCGCTTGGAGATGCCATGATGCTCTAGATCTGTAACAGAAAACAGCTCGAAACGAAAACAGAGGATTTTTGTGTGATACGGTAGTAAAAACTTTCGGGGGATTATATAATGAATTTTACCGACCAAAATACGTAACGTGCAAGAAAACAGAGTCCCGGAGGCACACGAGGTGGCCACGAGACAGGGGGCATGCCCAGGAAGGGTGGGTGTGCCCTCCACCCTCGTGGAGGCCTCGTGTCCTTCATGAACTACTTCTTTCTTTCTAAAATTCTTAAATATTCCAAAACTGATATAAATTGCCATTAGAATTGTTTTGGAGTCGGTTTACTTACCGTACCACATACCTATTCCTTTTCAGAGTCTGGAACATTCTGGAAAGTGTCTCTTATGTATTCCTCCGGGGTTACGGTCTCAACAATATTAGTTTCAACATTGATAGGATTACCTGAGATATAATGTTTAATTCTTTGACCGTTCACCACCCTCGGACTTGTGCCTTCGAAGTTGTTGATTTTTATGGCACCAGAACGATAGACCTCCTCGATAACGTAAGGACCTTCCCATTTAGAGAGAATTTTTCCTGCAAAAAATCTTAAACGAGAGTTGAATAATAACACATAATCACCAATGTTAAACTCACGCTTTTGTATCCTTTTGTGATGCCAGCGTTTGACTTTTTCTTTGAATAGCTTGGCATTCTCATAGGCTTGGGTTCCCCATTCATCAAGTGAGCTAATATCAAACAACCTCTTCTCACCGGCAAGTTTGAAGTCATAGTTGAGCTCTTTGATAGCCCAATATGCTTTATGTTCAAGTTCTAGAGGTAAATGACAAACTTTTCCATAAACCATCTTATATGAAGACATACCTATAGGATTTTTGTATGCAGTTCTATAGGCCCATAATGCATCATCAAGTTTTTTGGACCAATTCTTTCTAGATCTATTAACAGTCTTTTGCAAAATTAATTTGAGCTCTCTATTGCTCAACTCTACTTGACCACTAGACTGCGGATGATAAGGAGATGCGATCCTATGATTAACATCATACTTAGCAAGCATCTTACGGAAAGCACCATGAATAAAATGTGAACCACCATCAGTCATAAGATATCTAGGGACTCCAAACCTTGGAAAAATAACTTCTTTAAGCACTTTAATAGAAGTGTTATGATCAGCACTACTAGTTGGAATAGCTTCTACCCACTTAGTAACGTAATCAACAGCAACTAAAATATGTGTGTAACCATTAGAGGCAGGAAAAGGTCCCATATAATCAAAGCCCCAAACATCAAACGGTTCAATAACAAGAGAATAATTCATAGGCATTTCTTGACGTCTACTAATGTTACCAATTCTTTGACATTCATCACAAGACAAGACAAACTTATGAGCATCTTTGAAGAGAGTAGGCCAATAAAAATCGGATTGCAATACCTTATGTGCAGTTCTGTCTCCAGCATGGTGTCCTCCATATGATTTGGAGTGACACTTGCGTAGGATCTGTTCCTGTTCATGCTCAGGTACACAACGTCTATTAACACCATCTACTCCTTCTTTATAAAGGTGTGGGTCATCCCAGAAGTAATGTCTTAAATCATAAAAGAACTTTTTCTTTTGCTGGTATGTGAAACTAGGTGGTATAAATTTAGCAACAATGTAATTAGCATAATCAGCATACCAAGGAGCAGTACGAGAAGCATTAATGACCGCTAATTGTTCATCAGGAAAGCTATCATCAATAGGTAGTGGGTCATCAAGAACATTCTCTAACCTAGACAAGTTATCTGCAACAGGGTTCTCAGCTCCCTTTCTATCAATAATATGCAAATAAAATTCTTGGAGCAAGAGAATCCATCTAATGAGTCTAGGCTTAGCATCTTTCTTTTCCATAAGATATTTAATAGCAGCATGATCAGTGTGAATAGTAACTTTGGAATCAACAATATAAGGTCTAAACTTATCACATGCAAACACAACTGCTAAGACTTCTTTTTCAGTAGTAGCATAATTTCTCTAGGCAGTATCAAGAGTCTTACTAGCATACTGGATAACATTCAATTTCTTATCAAATCTTTGCCCTAGAACAACACCTACAACATAATCACTAGCATCACACATAATTTCAAAAGGTAAATTCCAATCAGGTGGCTGAACAATAGGTGCAGTGATCAAAGCTTCTTAAGTATTTCAAATGCTTCTACACAATCATCATCAAAGACAAAAGGAATATATTTTTGCAATAAATTAGTTAGAGTCCTAGAGATTTTGGAAAAGTCCTTAATGAACCTCCTATAAAAACTGGCATGACCAAGGAAACTTCTTATACCTTTTATGTCCTTGGGACATGGCATCTTTTCAATAGCATCAACTTTAGGTTTATCAACTTCAATACCTCTCTCGAAGATTTTGTGCCCCAAGACAATGCCTTCATTAACCATAAAGTGGCACTTTTCCCAATTCAAGACAAGACTAGTGTCTTCGCATCTCTGCAAAACTCGATCAAGGTTGCTCAAGCAATCGTCAAAAGAGGATCTATAAGCAGAGAAATCATCCATGAACACCTCACAAATCTTTTCACAAAAGTCAGAGAATATAGCCATCATACATCTTTGAAAGGTAGCAGGTGCATTACATAAACCAAAAGGCATACGTCTATAAGCAAAAGTACCGAAAGGGAAAGTAAAAGTAGTTTTTGATTGATCCTTCGCTGACACAGGTATTTGAGAGAAACCAGAATAACCATCTAGAAAGCAGAAATGTGTGTGTTTGGATAGTCTTTCTAGCATTTGATCAATAAAAGGTAAAGGGTAATGATCTTTCTTAGTAGCTTTATTTAATTTACGGAAATCAATTACCATCCTATAACCTGTAATAATTCTTTGCGGGATCAATTCATCTTTATCATTAGGAACGATAGTAATACCTCCCTTTTTAGGAACACAACGGACATAGCTTAACCAATCACTATCAGCAACGGGATAAATTATACCTGCCTCAAGGAGCTTTAGTATCTCCTTTCTTACCACTTCTTTCATCTTGGGATTCAGTCGTCGTTGAGGATCTCTAACTGGTTTGGCACCTTCCTCCAAATTAATTTTGTGTTGGCCTAATGTGGGACTAATGCCCTTAAGATCATCCAGAGTATATCCAATAGCAGCATGGTGCTTCTTCAGAGTTTTCAATAATCTTTCCTCTTCCTGCTCTGAAAGGTTAGCACTAATAATAAGATGATATATTTTCTTTTCATCAAGATAAGCATATTTAAGATTATCAGGTAATGGTTTGAGCTCAAACACGGGATCACCCTTGGGTGGAGGAGGATCCCCTAGAATTTCAACGGGAAGGTTATGTTTCAGAATAGGTTCCTATTTAAGGAACACTTCATCTATTTCCCTTCTTTCTTTCATAAACATATCATTTTCATGGTCTAGCAAATATTGTTCTAGCGGATCAGTAGGAGGCACGACAATAGAAGCAAGACAATAATCTCATCCTTACTAGATGATTCTCTATCACGAGGTTGTCTATGAAACTTAGCAAAATTAAACTCATGAGACATACCCTCCAAGCCAATTGTAACAGTATCCTTTTCACAATCAATCTTAGCATTAACTTTATTCAAGAAGGGTCTACCAAAAATAATGGGACAATAGTCATCTTGTGGGGAACCAAGAACAAGAAAATCAGCAGGATATTTAACCTTCCCACACAAGACTTCAACATCTCTAACAATCCCAACTGGCTTAATGGTGTCCCTATTGGCAAGCTTAATAGTAACGTCAATATCTTCTATTTCAGCGGGTGCAATGTCATGCATAATTTCTTTATATAAATCATAGGGTATTGCACTAGCACTAGCACCCATATCACATAAGCCATGATAACAATGATCTCCTATTTTAACAGAAATAACAGGCATGCCTACAACAGGTCTATGTATCTTAGAATCTGGTCTAGCAATATTAGCAGCCTGTTCACAGAAGTAAATAACATGCCCATCTAAATCATCATCCAAGAGATCTTTAACCATAGCAATACTAGGTTAAACTTTGATTTGCTTAGGAGGTGTATAAGTCCTAGTATTACTCTTACGAACAACAGTCTAAGTTTTAGCATGATCGTTTATCCTAATAGGAAAAGGAGGTTTCTCAACATAAGTAGTAGGAACAATAGGATCACTATAAGTGACAGTCTTTTCTTCAATTGTAATAGGTGCAACTACTTTTACTTCAATGGGAGGATTATATTTAAACCACTTCTCCTTAGCGAGATCAACGTGAGTAGCAAAAGATTCACATAAAGAAGCTACTATCTCAGAGTCAAGTCCATATTTAGCGCTAAATCCATGAAAAGCATCGGTATCCATAAAAGATCTAACACAATCAAATTTAGGTGTCATACCTGACTCCTTACCATCATCGGAACCCCAATCTTAGGAGTTGCGTTTAATTCTTTCCAATAAGTCCCATTTGAATTCAATAGTCTTCAGCATATAAGAACCAACACACGAAGTATCGAGCATGTTGCGATCATTGAGAGAAAGACGAGCATAAATTTTTTGAATAATCATTTCTTTGGAGAGTTCATGATTGGGGCATGAATATAACATTGACTTAAGCCTCCCCCAAGCTTGAGCGATGCTTTCTCCTTCGTGAGGCCAGAAATTATATATGTAATTACGATCACGATGAACAAGATGCATAGAATAGAACTTCTGGTGAAATTCCAACTTCAATCGTTTATAATTCGAAGATCCAGTATCATCACATAGCGTATACCATGTCAATGCATCTCCCTTCAAAGATAAAGGGAAGACCTTCCTTTTGACAACATCATCAGGAATACCTGTATGCTTAAATAATCCACAAACTTCATCCACAAAGATAAGGTGTAAATCAGGATGCAATGTTCCACCTCCTGCAAATGGATTAGCTAGCAGTTTCTCTATCATACCCGAAGGAATCTCAAAGTAAACATTTTCAGTAGGTTTAGTAGGTTGAGGAGAAACTCTTTGCTCTACTGGTCGGGGCGAAGATGCCCCGAACAAGCCGCTCAAAGGATTAGTTTCCATAGTGACAAGTAACAGAAAATTTCAGCACACTATATAAATATTTCCTTACCAAGTTCCACTCGCCAAAAGCGCTACACTCCCCGGCAACGGTGCCAGAAAAGAGTCTTGATGACCCACAAGTGTAGGGGATCTATCGTAGTCCTTTCGATAAGTAAGAGTGTCGAACCCAACGAGGAGCAGAAGGAAATGATAAGCGGTTTTCAGTAAGGTTTTCTCTGCAAGCACTGAAATTGTAGGTAATAGATAGTTTTGTGATAAGATAAAATGTAACGAGTAACAAGCAATGAAAGTAAATAAAGTGCAGCAAGGTGGCCCAATCCTTTTTGTAGCAAAGGATAAGCCTGGACAATTTCTTATAATGAGAAAAGAGCTCCCGAGGACACATGGGAATTATCGTCAAGCTAGTTTTCATCACGCTCATATGATTCGCATTCGGTACTTTGATAATTTGATATGTGGGTGGACCGGTGCTTGGGTACTGACCTTACTTGGACAAGCATACCACTTATGATTAACCCCTATTGCAAGCATCCACAACTACAAAAGAAGTATTAAGGTAAACCTAACCACAATATTAAACATATGGATCCAAATCAGCCCCTTACGAAGCAATGCATAAACTAGGGTTTAAGCTTCTGTCACTCTAGCAACCCATCGTCTACTTATTACTTCCCAATGCCTTCCTCTAGGCCCAAATAAAGGTGAAGTGTCATGTAGTCGACGTTCACATAACACCACTAGAGGAAAGACAACATACATCTCATCGTAATATCGAACGAATACCAAATTCACATGACTACTAATAGCAAGACTTCACCCAGATCTTCAGGAACAAACATAACTACTCACAAAGCATATGCATGTTCATAATTAGAGGAGTAATAATATGCATTAAGGATCTGAACATATGATCTTCCACCAAGTAAACCAATAAGCATCAACTACAAGGAGTAATCAACACTACTAGCAACCCACAGGTACCAATTTGTGGTTTGGATACAAGATTGGATATAAGAGATGAACTAGGGTTTTGAGAGGAGATGGTGCTGGTGAAGATGTTGATGGAGATTGAACCTCTCCCGATGGGAGGATCGTTGGTGATGATTTCCCCCTCCCGGAGGGAAGTGTCCTCGGCAGAACAGCTCTGCCGGAGCTCTAGATTGGTTCCGCCAAGGTTCCGCCTCGTGGCAGCCGAGTTTCGTCTCGTAAACTTGCCCACGATTTTTTCCAGGGTAAAAGCCTTCATATAGCAGAAGATGGACACCGGAGGGCCACCAGGGGGCCCAAGAGACAGGGGGCGCGCCCAGTAGGGGTGGGCGTGCCCCCCACCCTCCTGGCCAGGGTGTGGGCCCCCTGAGGTGTTTCTTCCGCTCAAGAATTCTTATTAATTCCAAAAATAAGTTTCGTGGAGTTTCAGATCTTTTGGAGCAGTGCAGAATAGGTTTCCAATGTTTGCTCCTTTTCCAGCCAGAATTCCAGTTGCCGGCATTCCCCCTCTTCATGGTAAACCTTATAAAATAAGAGAGAATAGCCATAAGTATTGATATGTAATGTGTAATAACAACCATAATGCAATAAATATTGATATAAAATCATGATGCAAAATGGACGTATCAAACATCACTATGTTGCTCATATCTACTATATGATTCACGCTCGACCTTTCGGTCTCAGTGTTCTGAGGCCATATTTGTATATGCTAGGCTCGTCAAGTTTAAACTGAGTATTCTGCGTGTGCAACTGTTTTGCGCCCGTTGTATTTGAACGTGGAGCCTATCACACGCGATCATCACGTGGTGTCTCAGCACGAAGAACTTTCGCAATGATGCATACTCAGGGAGAACACTTATACCTTGAAATTTAGTGAGAGATCATCTTATAATGCTACCATCAATCAAAGCAAAATAAGATGCATAAAGGATAAACATCACATGCAATCAATATAAGTGATATGATATGGCCATCATCATCTTGTGCTTGTGATCACCATCTCCAAAGCACCGTCATAATCACCATCATCACCGGCGCGACACCTTGATCTCCATCGTAGCATCGTTATCGTTTTGCCACCTATTTCTCCTACGACTATCACTACCGCTTAGTGATAAAGTAAAGCAATTATAGGGCAATTGCATTGCATACAATAAAGCGACAACCATATGGCTCCTGCCAGTTGCCGATAACTTGGTTAAAAACATGATCATCTCATACAATAAAATATAGCATCACGTCTTGATCATATCACATCACAACATGCCCTGCAAAACAAGTTAGACGTCCTCTACTTTGTTGTTGCAAGTTTTACGTGGCTGCTACAGGCTGAGCAAGAACCGTTCTTACCTACGCATCAAAACCACAACGATAGTCCGTCAAGTTAGTGTTGTTTTAACCTTATCAAGGACCGGGCGTAGCCACACTCAGTTCAACTAAAGTTGGAGAAACTGACACCCGCCAGCCACCTATGTGCAAAGCACGTCGGTAGAACCAGTCTCACGTAAGCGTACGCGTAATGTCGGTCCGGGCCGCTTCATCCAACAATACCGCCGAACCAAAGTATGACATGCTAGTAAGCAATATGACTTGTATCACCCAAAACTCACTTGTGTTCTACTCGTGCATATAACATCTACGCATAAAACCAGGCTCTGATACCACTGTTGGGGAACGTAGTAATTTCAAAATTTTCCTATGCACACGCAAGACCATGGTGATGCATAGCAATGAGAGGGGAGCGTATGTCCATGTACCCTCGTACACCGTAAGCGGAAGCATTAGCACAACATGGTTGATGTAGTTGTACGTCTTCACGATCCGACCGATCAAGTACCAAACGCATGACACCTTCGAGTTCAACACATGTTCAGCTCGATGACGTCCCTCAAACTCCAATCCAGCCAAGCTTCGAGGGAGAGTTCCGTCAGCACGACGGCATGGTGACGATGATGATGTTCTACCGATGCAGGGCTTCGCCAAAGCACCGCTACAATATTATCAAGGTGGAATATGGTGGAGGGGGCACCACACATGGCTAATAGATCTCAAGGATCAATTGTTCTATCTAGAGGTGCCCCCCTGCCCCCGTATATAAAGGATCAAGGGGGAGGGAGTGGCTGGCCAAGGGAGGGCACGCCAGGGAGGAGTCCTACTCCCACCGAGAGTAGGACTCCCCCCTTCCATGTTGGAGTAGGAGGGGAGAGGGAAGGAGAGAGAGGGAGAAAGGAAAGGGGGGCGCTGCCCCCTCCTTGTCCAATTTGGACTGGGGGGGGGGGAGGGGCGCGCGGCTGCCCCTTGGCCGCCTCTCCTCTTCCACCACTTGGGCCCATAAGGCCCAATAACCTCCGGGGGGTTCCGGTAACCCCCCGGTACTCCGGTATATATCCGATAACCCCCTGGAACCATTCTAGTGTCCGAATATAGTCGTCCAATATATCAAACTTCATGTCTCGACCATTTCAAGACTCCTCGTCATGTCCCCGATCTCATCTGGGACTCCAAACTACCTTCGGTACATCAAATCACATAAACTCATAATACCGATCGTCACTGAACTTTAAGCGTGCGGACCCTACGGGTTCGAGAACTATGTAGACATGACCGAGACACATCTCCGGTCAATAACCAATAGCGGAACCTGGATGCTCATATTGGCTGCCACATATTCTAGAAAGATCCTTATCGGTCAAACCGCATAACAATGTACGTTGTTCCCTTTGTCATCGGTATGTTACTTGCCCGAGATTCGATCGTCGGTATCTCAATACCTAGTTCAATCTTGTTACCGGCAAGTCTCTTTACTCGTTATGTAATGCATCATCCCGCAACTAACTCATTAGTCACATTGCTTGCAAGGCTTATAGTGATGTGCATTACCAAGAGGGCCCAGAGATACCTCTCTGACAATCGGAGTGACAAATCCTAATCTCAAAATATGCCAACTCAACAAGTACCTTTGGAGACACCTGTAGAGCACATTTATAATCACCCAGTTACGTTGTGACGTTTGGTAGCACACAAAGTGTTCCTCCGGTAAATGGGAGTTGCATAATCTCATAGTCATAGGAACATGTATAAGTCATGAAGAAAGCAATAGCAACATACTAAACGATCAAGTGCTAAGCTAACGGAATGGGTCAAGTAAATCACATCATTCTCCTAATGATGTGATCCCGTTAATCAAATGACAACTCATGTCTATGGCTAGGAAACTTAACCATCTTTGATTCAACGAGCTAGTCAAGTAGAGGCATACTAGTGACATTATGTTTGTCTATGTATTCACACATGTACTAAGTTTCCGGTTAATATAATTCTAGCATGAATAATAAACATTTATCATGAAACAAGGAAATAAATAATAACTTTATTATTGCCTCTAGGGCATATTTCCTTCAGGTGTTCCCCCTCCACTTATTCCTGCACCCACACACTTCTTCTTCCTCCCAAAAAAATCACCATCCAACTCAAGCACGAGTTGTAGCTCACTTTGCTGCCATTTTCGATCTCCTTGCTCAAAGCTCCATTCACAAAACTGTTTTGGGGGATTGTTCTTTGGTATGTGACTCCTCCAATGGAACAATTAGTTTTTGTTGTAGTGCTTTATTCATTGCAAATTTTTGCTGCCTAGGTGACCCTATTCCTGAGCTTTCATGTCAAATTTATATGCTCCCAAGTAATTCTAGTGCATGATATAGGCTCTAGGCACTTGTGGGGGTAGTTTCTATCAATTTTGTTGAGTTTGATTCACTTTTATTTTGAGTTACTAAAAATTTCAGAAATTTTAGAAAAAGATGAAGAGATTTTTCTTGAGGGGCTCTTCTAGCCAAGGCTCTAAGGATAAACAAACTAAGGAGAATGAAAAGCCCAAGTATAATCTCCCTCGTGTGGCGGAAGTACGACCGTGTGAATGGCCTTGTGATGATTTCTTGAGAGCAACCGGGATTCACGATGATTTTTATTCATTGGTTGATAATGCAGGCCTCTCACCGACTTCCTCCACGACCAGATCGAACAATATCTCTTACTCACCAATACTTTCGTGCAAAATTTCTACTTTTATCCTAAGAAATCACCTCCTTCAGTAGAGTTACATTTGTATGATGTGGCTAGGGAGATGTCACTATATGAATTTTGCACAGTTTGCAAGATACCTTTCGGGGGCAACTTAGAGGAACCACATCGTAAAGATGTGGATGGATTTATTGATACTATTACTGTAGGGGAAACAAGGAAGGTTTCCGATGCAAGAATTACTAGCATACATTTTCCTATCTTACGCTACTTTGCAATATTTGCTAGTCGATGCTTAATTGGTCGCAGAAACTATGGAAACCTTAATGTTCCTGATATTATTATTTTGTTCCATGCTTTATTTCGTGATAACTCTATTAGTATGGTCGCTATTATTGCTAAACGGTTAAGTCTGAACCGTACAAAGGGCCCCATCTTTGGAGGTATCTATGCTTCACGCCTTGCTAAACACTTCAAGATACAGATTAGGCATTATGAGAAAGAGGAAAAGCTGCTGGCCCTACCTTTCTAGATCACAAGAGGAAGGTAGCACATGAGTTTATTGTTAAAAATGATGATAATATGCTTTTGTATAATTTGAGATTTCATAAGAAACACAGTGAGACTATTATCTTGCCTATGCCCTCTTTGTTTGATTTAACTGCAGGCACATACCTCGTGTTGCCGGAGGCTGTGTACAAGTACCGGGGCCAGACATCAGCCCCAGAGCCTGAGTCGGAACCATCACTTGACCCTTATCGTCCATCCAGTTATCAGTGGGATCTGGAGGAGATCGCCAGCCAGTGGCAATATGATGACACTCCTCAATACACTGGAGAGAGTATCCATGACCCATGGCCATAGACCAACTTAGGCCAAAAGCCTAAGCTTGGGGAAGTACGTATCTCTCACCGACATTACATTCATGTTCACACACTCATTATAGTACGTATCTCGCCTCAATTTCCTGGAGGGCTTTTTGGGCTTCGGCCTTGGCAGATTTGGCGCTCTCAAGGGCCGAGGCAAGCTCGGACTCTCGAGTCTTTGAGTCAAGCTCCAAACTTTCGTGTTTTTTCACAAGAGCGTGGAGCTCTTGCCGCACCTCCTCCGCCCGCGCCTCCTGCTTTTCTCGCTCGGTGCACTCCACGACCACATTGTCTTCGGCCTTGGATAACGCTTCCTTCAGGGTCGCCACCTCGGTTGTGGCCCCTGTAACACTCACGGTGGTCCTGTCACTATTTGCAACCAGGTATTTTTATATACTTAGATAAGGTACTACATACCTTCCTTGTCCTCGAGCTGCTTCTTGGCAAGGAAGAGCTCGTTCTCGGACCGCTCGAGGCTCTGCTTCAATGCATCGACCTCCGCAGTCAGTGCAGCAGAGGTCAGCAGCGCAACCTGCATTCCCATATTGACATATTTATGTTAGACTCCTGCATATATCGTTTTAGATCCTCAGTCCGGCTTTTCTTTCCGAACACCAAACTAAGCATCAGGGGCTACTGTCTATTCGGTAATATTTTTACATGTCTTAAATACATACCTCAAAGCCTGTTAGAAGGCTGGCACAGGCTTCTGTCAGCCCGCTCTTGGCGGACTGAACCTTCTGGATCACCGCACTCATAATAGTGCAGTGCTCCTCGTCGATGGAGGCGCCGTTAAGCACCTCCAGCAAATTATCCGGTGCCTCCGGTTGGACGGAGGTCACCGGCGTCGTAGGATTGCCCTTCTTACGAGAGGGCCGTCTGCCGGACTCCGGAACCACTGAAGGTTCCGGTGCGGTGTCTGGCCCAGGGCTGCACTTAGAGCCCCTTGGAGTTTTATCCCCTTGGCGCCTGGAGTCCGGGAGGTCGCCTTGCGGCGCCTCTAGGACCTCCTCCTCCTGGCTTGGCCCCTTTTGGGACTCCACCTCGGCATCGTCCGTAGGGTGAGGGGAGGTAGCAGTCGGGAGTGAAAGACTATTCACATCCGACGAGTCCAGGGAGATGCTCGACGAGGCATCGAGTCGGGCCTTGGGCGGACTGCATGATCATATTCGGCGTCAGAAGATACTGTGCAATAAAGGAGCACCATGAGTTATTCTGGTATCCGGATACTTACATTTTGCCAGGGGCTTGGCCCTGGATGGCCACTCCTCTCCGCCGTCGTCGGCGTTGGTGGAGTAGTCCGGATGAAGGGTCTTTCCCTTCTTGGACCCTCCGGCCTCCCCAGTTGGGGTGGCCTTCCTTTTCTTTCCTCCCCCCGTTGGAGGGGGAGAGACTCCTTCTTCCTCCTCCTCGTCTTTGTGGGAGGAGTGCACTTCGGAGTCTTCGGGTAATGAATCCGACACCACCAGGCGCCGAGAACTCTTTTGAGTTCCCGTGGCCTTCTTCTTGGCCTTCTTCTCCGGCACCACATGAGGTGCCGAAACCAGCAGCTTCGCTAAGCGGGCATCTGCTGGGCCTTCGGGCAAAGGAGCCGGACAGTCGATCCATCCGGATGTCTTCTGCCAGTCCTGTCAAAGGAATGGGAGCTTAGATCCCACATAGAGTAAAACTATGAAAAACAAGTATCCTGTAAAAGGTAAAACAAGCTTACCGCGCTGGCTTGGCGCTTCGCGCAGAATCCGCGATCCTCGGTAATGGGAGGGGGAACCTCGGAGACCTTGAATAGCACCTTCCAGGCATCCTTGTGCATTGTGTCAAACAGCCTGGACAAAGTTTGGTGCTGGGCCGGGTCGAACTTCCACAAGTTAAAAGCCCGTCGTTGACACGGGAGGATCCGACAGAAGAGCATGACCTGGACTACGTTGACAAGTTTAACCTTCTTGTCCACCAGGTTTTGGACGCAGGTTTGGAGTCCGGTCACCTCTTCTGAATTACCCCACGACAGGACCGTCTCTTTCCAGGAGGTGAGCCGTGTGGGGATGCCATATTGGAATTTGGGGGCCGCTGCCCATTCAGGGTCACGCGGCTCGATGATGTAGAACCACCCCGATTGCCACCCTTTGATGGTTTCCACAAAGGAGCCCTCGAGCCATGTGACATTGGGCATCTTGCCCACCATGGCGCCTCCGCACTCCGCTTGCCGGCCGCCCACTACCTTCGGCTTGACATTGAAGGTCTTCAGCCATAAGCTGAGGTGGGGCTTGATGCGGAGGAAGACCTCGCACACGACGATAAACGCCAAGATGTTTTGGATGAAGTTCGGGGCCAGATCGTGTAAATCCAGGCCATAGTAGAACATGAGCCCCCGGACAAATGGGTGGAGTAGGAAGCCCAGTCCGCGGAGGAAATGGGGGAGGAACACCACCCTCTCATGGGGCCTGGGGGTGGGGATGAGCTGCCCCTCGTTTGGAAGCCGGTGCGCAATGTCGTTCGACAAGTATCCGGCCTTCCTCAACTTTTTGATGTGCCCCTCCGTGACGGAGGAGGCCATCCATCCGTCACGGAGGGGCAAATCAAAAAGCTAAGGAAAGCCGGATACTTGTCCAACGACATCGCGCACCGGCTCCCAGATGAAGGGCAGCTCATCCCCACCCCCAGGCCCCATGATAGGGTCGTGTTTCTCCCCCATTTCCTCCGCGGACTGGGCTTCCCTCTTCACCCATTTGTCCGGGGGCTCATGTTCTACTACGGCCTGGATTTCCACGATCTGGCCCCGAACTTCATCCTCAACATCTTGGCGTTTATCGTCGTGTGCGAGGTCTTCCTCCGCATCCAGCCCCACTTCGGCTTATGGCTGAAGACCTTCAATGTCAAGCCGAAGGTTGTGGGCGGCCGTCAATTGGAGTGCGGAGGCGCCATGTTGGGCAAGATGCCCAACGTCACCTGGCTCGAGGGCTCCTTTGTGGAAACCATCAAAGGGTGGCAATCGGGGTGGTTCTACATCACTGAGCCGCGTGACCCTGAATGGGCAGCGGCCCCCGAATTCCAATCTGGCATCCCCACACGGCTCACCTCCTGGAAAGAGACGGGCCTGTCGTGGGGTAATCCGGAAGAGGTGACCGGATCCTCCTATGTCAATGACGGGCTTTCAACTTGTGGGAGTTCGACCCGGCTCGAGCACCAAACTTTGTCCAGGCTCTTCGACACAATGCACGAAGATGCCTGGAAGGTGCTATTCAAGAGCTCCGAGGTTCCCGCACCCATTACCGAGGATCACGGATTCTGCGCAAAGCGCCAAGCCAGTGCGGTAAGCTCGTTTTACCCTTTACAGGATACTTGTTTTCCATAGTTTGACTCTATGCGAGATCTAAGCTTCCGCTCCTTTGAAAGGAGTGGAAGAAGACGTCCGGACAGTTTAACTGTCCGGCTCCTTTGCCCTAAGGCCCAGCAGACGCCCGCCTGGCAAAGCTGCTGGTTCCGGCACCTCACGTGGTGCCGGAGAAGAAGGCCAAGAAGAAGGCCATGGGAACTCTTTCGAGTTCCCGGCGCCAGGTGGTGTCGGACTCATCGCCTGACGACCCTGAAGCACACTCCCCCTCCGAAGACGAGGAGGAGGAAGAAGAAGCCTCTCCCCCTCCAACAGGGGGAGGAAAGAAAAGGAAGGCCTCCCCAGCTGGGGAGGCCGGAGGGTCCAAGAAGGGGAAGACCCTTCTTCCGGACTACGCCTCCGATGCCGAAGACGGCGGAGAGGAGTGGCCATCTAGGTCCAAGCCCCTGGCAACATCGTAAGTATCCGGATACCAGAATAACTCATGGCGTTCCTTTAGTGCACAGTATCGTCTAACGTCGAACATAATCATGCAGTCCACCCAAGGCCTAGCTCAACGCTTCGTCGAGCGGATCCCTGGATTCATCGGATGTGAATAGCCTTTCACTCCCAACCGCTACCTCCCCTCGCCCCACGGACGATGCCGAGGTGGAGTCCCAAAAGGGGATGGGCCTGGAGGAGGTAGCCCCGGAGGCGCCGCAAGGCGACCTTCCAGATTCCAGGCGCAAGGGGGACAAAACCCCAAAGGGCTCTAAGTCCGGCCCTGGGCCGGACGCTGCACCGGAACCTTTAGTGGTTCCGGAGTCCGGCAGGCGGCCCCTTCGTAAGAAGGGCAAGCCTACGACATGGGTGACCTCCGTCCAACCGGAGGCACCGGATAATTTGCTGGAGGTGCTCAACGGCGCCTCCATCGACGAGGAGCACCACACTGTTATGAGTGCGATGATCCAGAAGGTTCAGTCCGCCAAAAGCGGGCTGACAGAAGCCTGTGCCAGCCTTCTAACAGGCTTTGAGGTATGTATTTAAAACGTGTAAAAATGTTACCGCATAGACAGTAGCCCCTGATGCTCAGTTTGGTGTTCGGAAAGAAAAGACGAACTGAGGATCTAAAAAGATATACGCAGGAGTCTAACATAAATATGTCAATATGGGAGTGCAGGCTGTGCTGCTGAACTCTGCCGCACTGACTGCGGAGGTGGATGCATTGAAGCAGAGCCTCGAGCGGTCCGAGAACAAGCTCGGCCGTGCCAAGAAGCAGCTCGAGGACAAGGAAGGTAGGTAGTACCTTATATAAGTATATAAAAATACCTGGTTGCAAATAATGACAGGATGAACGTGAATGTTACAGGGGCCACAATCGAGGTGGCGACCCTTAAGGAAGCGCTATCCAAGGCCAAACACAATGCGGCCGTGGAGCGCACCGAGCGAGAGAAACAAGAGGTGCGAGTGGCGGAGGTGCGGCAAGAGCTCAATGCTCTTGTGAAAAAACACGAGAGTTTAGAGCTTGACTCAAAGACTCGAGAGTCCGAGCTTGCCTCGACACTTGAAAGCGCCAAATCAGCCAAGGCCGAAGCCCAAAAGGCCCTCCAGGAAATTGAGGCGATGAAGAAGATAGCGGCGGGTAAGGCATTCTTTATGCAAAGCAAGCATGTGAAATTGAATTACTTATTACTTACCTGAATCCAAAGCTCTCCAGGAGCATTCACAGATCTGCCCCGCAGTGTGTCCGCCGCCGCCGCATTCTACCGAGCCGAAGAAGGGAGCTCAACGGAGAAAGTGTTCTGGTCCCAGTATGCTGAGGCTGGACACCCGGTGCCCTTGAGTGACCAGCTGAAGCAGCTGGTCGAGCTCCATAAGGTAGCTGAACAGGCCATGAAGGGCCTTATAGGCCGGCTGTGGCCTGGGGAGGTCCTGCCTGAGAGCTACTTTGGGCTGGTGAGGCGGCTGGTGGATGCCTGTCCATGGCTTGAAGTTATCAAGCACTGCGTATGCATCGAAGGCGCCCATAGGGCCCTTGCCCGTGCCAAAGTGCACTAGGGCAAGCTGGATGCTGAGAAGCTAGTGAAGGATGGGCCACCGGAGGGGAAGGAGCATCGCAAGCCCGAGATGTATTATGAGGGCGTCCTGAAGGGTGCCCGCCTTGTGGCGAACAAATGTTCCAAGGATTTAATTTTTGAGTAAACTCGCTCGTGTTTATCCTGTGCGTTGAAAACTTGTTCATATGCGCTAAGCAACGCTGTTTGAATTTAAAAATATTACCTTCTGTGCGGCCGTTTATTAAATCTAAGAGATGCAAGTCGTCGGCTTCTGCCCCCATGCCACGAGTGCTGAGGTGTTCGAGATAAACCTGAGCGCTCTTGTTCCCATTCTTGGGTCCTTCGAGGGAGGCGCTCAGCACAACGAACAAGGCAATCGAACTTATAATGATTTATCACTCTCACTTAGCCATAGAATTCTATAATTTTAAATTTCGACGAAGCCCCTAGTATTCGGAAGACCGAGTTCGGGGCGCTATCCACGCCTAGGCCGGACAAAGCCAGCTCCTCGCTCTAAGTGGCATAAGTCTTTAGGGACTCGAAAAACCTCTCGAACAGCGACCGGCTCTCGCCCTATCATGACGGTCAGTTTTAGCTTTCTCTACTGAGGTGTTAACCCAGCTCAACTGGGGCACAATCGCAGTAGTTCTCCCAGCGCTACCTTAGCCGATATAGCGGAACGTAAGGTACCAACACATGGGAGCCGGGCAAACCCAACTATTGACCCAAGACATGATTCGGAGCCGATGCATATAATGCTATAAGTTCGAGGTGCCGCACTCGTGAGAGTGTTCGGTTTTCTCACACCGTATTCCGGGGTACTTAAGCCCCTGGTGTATTGGCCGTACCAAAGTGTACGGTTGCATAATGTCATAACTGAACATGTTTACATAAAAATGAATGCAATAATAGACAAGAGCTATGTATTGTTTATTAAAGGGCTGCTATGAAAGCAGAATGATACAAATAGTGCGATAAGCAAGAGATGGGATTATTTGACATGCCCCCCTCCACGGGGAAGCTGCGGGACTTTATGTAAGACAGGTATTTAGCTCATTAAAGAGACCACCTGGACATTCGACGTAGCTTGCTGCCTCCCTGGCTGTTGCATCGTGTGTTCGGCGATTGTACTGCCAGAAAGGCCTTCCGGAGAATGGAGTCCTGAAAGTAAGAAAAAAGAAATGACAAAATCGGGAGCCCCTAGTGCGGTTGAGCCGCATTCTGGGCGTGCCGTGGTTGTGCCCCTCCCCGTATGCCCATGGTATTTCCAGAGCATAATTATGTACGTGTGGTACTGGTTTCGCAATCTCGCGAGAGCTGGGGTTGGGGCCGCACTGCTATGCTTGCTCGGAATGTGCCAGACGGTCTTGTTGTAGGTTACTCCGGGCGCGCTTGACGGTGTCCGGACGTTTACCAGCCGGACTGGAGAATTGCCTTGAGAGGCTACTTTGTACTTCCGCCGCGAGGGCCGCCGTCTGCTCCTCTATTCGAAGAGAGCATTTGGTGTTTCCATTGACCATGATAACTCCTCGAGGGCCTGGCATCTTGAGCTTGAGGTATGCATAGTGCGGCACCGCATTGAACTTTGCAAATGCGATTCGCCCGAGCAGGGCGTGATAGCCACTGCGAAACGTGACTATGTCGAAGATTAACTCCTCGCTTCGGAAATTATCCGGGGATCCGAAAACCACTTCAAGTGTAACTGAGCCTGTACAGCTGGCCTCTACACCTGGTATGATGCCTTTAAAGGTCGTCTTTGTGGGTTTAATCCTTGAGGGATCTATGCCCATTTTTTGCACTGTATCCCGATAAAGCAGGTTCAGGCTGCTGCCGCCGTCCATGAGGACTCTAGTGAGGTGAAATCCGTCAATGATTGGGTCTAGAACCAATGCGGCGAATCCACCGTGACGGATGCTAGTGGGGTGGTCCCTTCAATCAAAGGTGATCGGGCAGGAGGACCATGGGTTGAACTTTGGGGCAACTGGCTCCAACGCATATATGTCCCTGAGCGCACGCTTCCGTTCCCTTTTGGGGATGTGGGTTGCGTATATCATGTTCACCGTCCGCACTTGTGGGGGAAAGCCCTTCTGTCCTCTGTTGTTCGGCGGCCGGGGCTCTTCCTCGTCATCATTATGCAGCCCCTTGTCTCTGTTTTCAGCGCTTAACTTGTCTGCCTGCTTGAACACCCAACAATCCCTGTTGGTGTGATTGGCTGGTTGTTCGGGGGTTCCGTGTATCTGGCACAAGCGATCGAGTATCCGGTCTAAACTGGACGGGCCCGGAGTATTTCTTTTGAATGGCTTTTTCCGCTGATCGGGTTTAGAGCCTCTAAATCCGGCATTAACTGCCGTATCCTCAGTATTGTCACCGTTAATGCGGCGCTTGTGCTTGTTGCGACGCGACCTGCCATTGTTGTCCTTGGTATCCGAATTACCAGGGCTCTTGGTCATGTTGTTACTACGAGTTAGCCAGCTGTCTTCTCCCATGCAAAAGCGGGTCATGAGTGTTGTGAGGGCTGCCATGGATTTTGGCTTTTCCTGTCCTAGGTGCCGGGCAAGCAATTCGTCACGGATGTTATGTTTGAAGGCTGCAAGGGCCTCTGCGTCTGGACAGTCGACTATTTGATTTTTCTTGGTTAGGAACCGTGTCCAGAATTGTCGGGCCGATTCCTCTGGCTGCTGAATTATGTGGCTTAAGTCATCGGCCTCTGGTGGACGCACATAGGTTCCCTGGAAATTGTCGAGGAATGCGGATTCCAGGTCCTCCCATCAACCAATTGACTCTGCTGGCAAGCTATTAAGCCAATGTCGAGCTGGTCCTTTAAGCTTGAGTGGGAGGTATTTGATAGCGTGTAGACCATCACCATGGGCCATGTGGATATGAAGGAGATAATCCTCGATCCATACCGCGGGATCTGTTGTGCCATCATATGATTCGATGTTTATGGGTTTAAAGCCCTCAGGGATTTGATGATCCATTACTTCGTCTGTGAAGCATAGTGGGTGTGCGGCGCCTCTATACTGGGCTATATCATGACGTAGCTCATATGAGCTTTGCCTGCCGTGTTCGGCCTGGCCGTATTTGCCATATTCGGCGCAACGGTTATCCTCACGTGTCGTGGGGCGCCCACGCGATCTGTAGATCGATCTTGTTTGCCTTGCCTTGTCCTCCAATATGTCACGCAGGTCTGGTGCATTTCCCCGTACCTTGGTATTTTTTGAGCGGCGCCGGGGTGAGGCTTGAATTGATGGCCGAGAGGCCTCTCTGTCGTGGCCACGGGGTGGCCGGTCGGCCGCGTCATACACTGGTGATGTAGGTTTAGTTGCTTCCTCCTCTAATCGGGGTAGCAGCCTGCGCTTGGGGTAGCTCTTGGAGGGGCATTCGAGTTCGTACTATTCGGCCGCAAGGACTTCAGTCCATCTGTCGGCTAGCAAGTCTTGGTCAGCTCTAAGTTGCTGCTGTTTTTTCTTGAGGCTACTCGCCGTGGCCATAAGCCTGCGTTGGAAACGCTCTTGTTCGACGGGATCCTCAGGCACGACAAATTCGTCGTCGGTGAGGCTTGCCTCGTCTTTGGAGGGAGGCATGTAATTATCGTCCTCTACCTCTCTGTCTGCCACTCTCTTATGAGGGATGGGTTCTCCATCCTCCTGCGTTGAGTCCTGCTGGAGGGGGTTGTCTTTGGCATTGTCCGGGGTATTATTATCTCCGGTGATGGAATCGCCGTTTTTGCTTTGGTGGGATTTAGAGCGGCGCCGCTGACGCCAGTGCTTAGGCTGTTTCTTGGAGGGGTCATCCTCCGTTGTTCCATCGCCATTTCCTTCTTTTGGGGTGTCCACCATGTATATGTCATACGGCAAGGTGGCTTTCCAGTGCCCTATAGGCGCTGATTCTTGGTCGTCTCCTGCATCGTCGTCCATGCCGTCGATGTCTTCGGAGTCGTGGTCGAGCATGTCAATTAAATCATTGACAGTGGCTACGAAGTGGGTGTGGGCTTCGAATTTCTTCGTCGTCCGCATCCCAACCTTGCTGACCGTAGTCCGGCCAGGGCTCTCCTGATAAAGAGAGAGACTTTAGTGAATTTAGGATGTCACCAAAGGGCAAGTGCTGAAAGATGTCCGCGGCGGTGAACTCCATGATCGGAGCCCAATTGGGTTCGATCAGAAGGGGTGCGAAAGGCTCGGAATCCAGAAAGGAGTCCGACACCTTGGAGTCATGAGCTTCGCAAAGGACAAGACTGGTGTTCGGCTCGATCGCTGTAGGGATTGCAGCCCCCGAGGCGGTGTCCAGCCACCCGTCCTCGATCGGCGCGGCCAGCTCCGAGCTAAGGGTCGGAGCGGACATCTGAGCGGCCTTCTGGGCACTGTCCGGCGGCAGAGCTAGATCATGCCCATCGTGACAGTGCGGCGCGCTCGGCTGTGGCTCGAATCCGTCGAAGATCAAGTCTCTGTGGATGTCATCCGTGTAGTTCAAACTTCCAAATCTGACCTGATGGCCAGGGGCGTAGCTTTTGAACTGCTCTAGATGGCCAAGCGAATTGGCCCGCAGTGCAAAGCCGCCGAATATGAAGATCTGTCCGGGGAGAAATGTCTCACCGTGGATCGCATCGTTGTTGATGATCGGAGAAGCCATCGGGCCTAAAGGTGACGACACAGAGGAACTCTCAATGAAAGCACCAATGTTGGTGTCAAAACCGGCGGATCTCGGGTAGGGGGTCCCGAACTGTGCGTCTAGGCGGATGGTAACAGGAGACAAGGGACACGATGTTTTTACCTAGGTTCGGGCCCTCTCGATGGAGGTAAAACCCTACTCCTGCAATATTGATGATATGGGTAGTACAAGAGTAGATCTACCACGAGATCAGAGAGGCTAAACCCTAGAAGCTAGCCTATGGTATGATTTTCATTCGTCCTACGGACTAAAACCCTCCGGTTTATATAGACACCGGAGAGGGCTAGGGTTACATAGAGTCGGTTACAATGGGAGGAGATCTACATATCCGTATCACCAAGCTTGCCTTCCACGCCAAGGAAAGTCCCATCCGGACATGGGACAAAGTCTTCAATCTTGTATCTTCATAGTCCGGGAGTCCGGCCAAAGGTCATAGTCCGGCCATCCAGACACCCCCTAATCTGGGACTCCCTCACCTCCCTTTTTAGGGACACAATGGACAAGGCTTACCCATTCACTATCAGCAACGGGATAAATAATACCTGCCTCAAGGAGTTTTAGTATCTCCTTTCTCACCACTTCCTTGATTTTGGGATTTAATCGTCTTTGAGGATCTATAACAGGTTTGGCATCTTTCTCCACTGAAATTTTGTGTTGACATAATGTGGGACTAATGCCCTTGAGATCATCCAGGGTATATCCAATAGCAGCTCGGTGCTTCTTCAGAGTTTTCAATAATCTTTCTTCTTCTTTCTCTTAAAGGTTAGCACTAATAATAACATGATATATTTCTTTTTCATCAAGATAAGAATACTAAAGATTATCAGGTAATGGTTTGAGTTCAAACACGGGATCACCCTTGGGTGGAGGGGGATCCCCAAGAATTTCAACGGGAAGATTATGTCTTAGCATAGGTTCTTGTTTAAGGAACACTTCATCTATTTCTTCCCTTTCCTTCATAAACATATCGTTTTCATGGTCTAGCAAATATTGTTCTAACGGATCAGCTGGAGGAACAGCAATGGAAGCAAGACCAATAATCTCATCCTTACTAGATGGTTCCTTTTCACGATGTTGTCTACTAAACTTGGCAAAATTAAACTCATGAGACATACCATCTAAGCCAACAGTGACAATATTCTTTTCACAATCAATCTTAGCACTAGCAGCGTTCAAGAAGGGTCTACCAAAAATAATGGGACAAAAACCATCTTGTGGGGAACCAAGAACAAGAAAATCAGCAGGGTATTTAATCTTCCCACACAAGACTTCAACATCTCTAACAATCCCAATAGGTTTAATGGTGTCCCTATTAGCAAGCTTAATAGTAACATCAATATCTTCTAATTCAACTGGTGCAATATCGTGCATAATTTCTTTATAAAGATCATAAGGTATCGCATTAGCACTAGCACCCATATCACATAAGCCATGATAACAAGGATCTCCAATTTTAACAGAAATAACAGGCGTGCCTATAACAGGTCTACGTGTCTTAGTATCGGGTCTAGCAATATTAGCAGTTTCACCCAAGAAAGAGATGACATGCCCATCTAAGTCCTCATCCAAGAGATCTTTAATCATAGCAATACCAGGTTCAACATTAATTTGCTCAGGAGGTGTATAGGTCCTAGTATTACTCTTACGAACAACAATCGAAGCTTTAAAAATGATCTTTTATCCTAACAGGAAAAGGAGGTTTTTCAACATAAGCAATAGGAATAATAGAATCACTATATGTAATAGTCTTTTCTTCGACTGTAATAGGTGCAACTACTTTCACTTCAATAGGAGGATTATATTTAAACCACTTCTCTTTAGGGAGATCAATGTGAGCAGCAAAAGTTTCACAAAAAGTAGCTACTATCTCAGAGTCAAGTCCATACTTAGAGCTAAAGCCACGGAAAGCATCGGTATCCATAAAAGATTTAACACAATCAAACTTAGGTGTCATACCTGACTCCTTACCATCGTCGGAACCCCAATCTTCAGAGTTGCATTTAATTCTTTCCAATAAGTCCCATTTGAAATCAATAGTCTTCAGCATATAGGAACCAGTACAGGAAGTATCGAGCAAGTTGCGATTATCAAGAGAAAGCCAAGCATAAAATTCTGAATAATCATTTCCCGAGAGAGCTCATGATTGGGGCATGAATATAACATTGACTTAAGCCTCCCCACAAGCTTGAGCGATGCTTGCTCCTTCGCGAGGCCAGAAATTATATATGTAATTACGATCACGATGAACAAGATGCATAGGATAGAACTTCTGGTGAAATTCCAACTTCAATCGCTTATAATTCCAAGATCTCGTATCATCTCATAGCCTATACCATGTCATTGCATCTCCCTTCAAAGATAAAGGGAAGACCTTCCTTTTGACAACATCATCGGGAATACCTGCAAGCTTAAATAATCCACAAACTTCATCCACAAAGATAAGGTGTAAGTCGGGATGCAATGTTCCGTCTCCTGCAAAAGGATTAGCTAGCAGTTTTTCTATCATACCCGAAGGAATCTCAAAGTGAACATTTTCATAAGGTTCAGTAGGTTGAGGAGCATCTCTTTGCTCTTCTGGTTGGGGTGAAGATACCCCAAACAAGCCACTCAAAGGATTAGTTTCCATAGAGACAAGTAACAGAAAGTTTCAGCACACAATATAAATGTTTCCTTACCAAGTTCCACTCACCAAGAGCGCTACGCTCCCCGGCAACAACACCAGAAAGGAGTCTTGATGACCCACAAGTGTAGGGGATCTATCCTAGTCCTTTCGATAAGTAAGAGTGTCGAACCCAACGAGGAGCAGAAGGAAACGATAAGCGGTTTTCAGTAAGGTTTTCTCTCCAAGCACTGAAATAGTAGGTGATAGATAGTTTTGTGATAAGATAAATAGTAACGAGCAAAAGTAAATAAAGTAAGTAAAGTGCAGCAAGGTGGCCCAATCCTTTATATAGCAAAGGATAAGCCTGGACAAATTCTAATAATGAGGAAGGAGCTCCCGAGGACACATTGGGAATTATCGTCAAGCTAGTTTCATCATGTTCATAAGATTCGCGTTTGGTACTTTGATAATTTGATATGTGGGTGGACCGGGACTTGGGTACTACCGTAACATGGACAAGCATACCACTTATGATTAACCCCTATTGCAAGCATCCGCGACTACAAAAAGGAGTATTAAGGTAAACCTAACCACAACATTAAACATATGGGTCCATATCAACCCCTAATGAAGCAACACATAAACTAGGGTTTAAGATTATGT
The DNA here is from genome assembly GCF_018294505.1 of Triticum aestivum. Taxonomy (NCBI): domain Eukaryota; kingdom Viridiplantae; phylum Streptophyta; class Magnoliopsida; order Poales; family Poaceae; genus Triticum; species Triticum aestivum. Next base: position 588,053,016 of record NC_057810.1, read on the forward strand.
TACTCTAGCAACCCATCATCTACTTATTACTTCCCTATGCCTTCCTCTAGTCCCAAATAATGGTGAAGTGTCATGTAGTCGACGTTCACATAACACCACTAGAGGAGAGACAACATACATCTCATCAAAATATCGAACGAATACCAAATTCACATGACTACTAGTAGCAAGACTTCACCCATGTCATCAGGAACAAATGTAACTACTCACAAAGCATATTCATGTTCATAATCAGAGGTGTAATAATATGCATGAAGGATCTGAACAGATGATCTTCCACCAAGTAAACCAATTAGTATCAACTACAAGGAGTAATCAACACTATTGGCAACCCACATGTACCAATTTGTGGTTTTGATACAAGAGATGAACTAGGGTTTTGAGATGAGATGGTGCTGGTGAAGATGTTGATGGAGATTGATCCCCTCCCGATGAGAGGATCGTTGGTGATGACGTTGGTGATGATTTCCCCCTCCTGGAGGGAAGTGTCCCCGGTAGAACAGCTCCGCCAGAGCCCTAGATTGATTCTGCCAAGGTTCCGCCTCGTGGCGGCGGAGTTTTGTCCCGTAAGCTTACCCACAAATTTTTCCAGGACAAAACCCTTCATATAGCAGAAGATGGACGCCGGAGGCCCACCAGGGGGCCCAGGAGATAGGGGGCACGCCCTAAGGGGGGGGCTGTCTCCTGGATAGGGTGTGGGCCCCCTGGCCTATTTCTTTTGCTCATAATTCCTTAATAAATCCAAAAAGTTGTTTCATGGAGTCTCAGGTCTTTTGGAGTTGTGCAGAATAGGTTTCCAACATTTGCTCCTTTTCCAGCCAGAATTCCAGCTGCCGGCATTCCCCCTCTTCATGGTAAACCTTGTAAAATAAGAGAGAATAGCCATAAGTATTGAAATATAATGTGTAATAACAGCCCATAATGCAATAAATATTGATATAAAAGCATGATGCAAAATGGACGTATTAGAGGACCAACAACATATGGACGGAAAAGACAACATACATCAGGGTCATGCCAGCTACGCTCTTACCAAGGAAGAGAAGTAAATCTTCTTTGAATGCCTGCTCAGTATGAAGGTCTCATTTGGCTTCTCGTCGAATTTAAAGGGAATAATAAATATGGCAGAGAAAAAGTTCTAGAACCTAAAGTCTCATGACTGCCACGTGATTATGAGCAATTGCTTCCGGTTGCATTGAGGGGGCTTCTGCCGGAAAACGTTCGATTAAGCATTGTGAAGCTATGTGCATTCCTCAATGCAATCTCTTAGAAGGTAATCGATCCAGAAATCATACCAAGGTTAGAGAATGGTGCAATGTCTTGTTAGTTTTGAGTTGGTGTTCCCACCATCCTTTTTCAACATTATGATGCATGTCCTACTTCACCTATGCGAAGAGATTAATGTTCTGGGTCCTATATTTCTACATAATATGTTCCCCTTTGAGAGGTTCATGGGAGTCTTAAAGAAATATGTTCATAACTGTACTAGGCCAGAAGGAAGCATCTCCAAGGGCCATGAAAATGAGGTGGTCATTGAGTTTTGTATTGGCTTTATTCCTGACCTTAAACCGATTGATGTTCCTGAATCACGACATAAGGGCAGACTGGATGTAAATGGCACGCTAAGACCGAAACAAATAATATGTATGGACGGGCATTCTCTCACTCAAGCACACTACATAGTTCTACAAAATTCCTCCTTGGTGGCTCCATATATGGAGGAACACAAGAAAATTCTATGCTCCGAACACTTGAAGCAGTCTGACGACTGGATTACACTGAATAAACGGGGACTTTTGCCGGTTGGTTGCAGACACGTGCCAAGCATAACGACATTGTTGAAGATGAACTATACTTGCTGTCCCAGTTGCCATCTTCGAATATAATGACTTTCAAAGGGTACAAGATAAATGGGAATATATTTTACACGATCTCCCAAGATAAGAAGAGCACCAACCAAAACAGTGGTGTCCGCTTTGATGCAGCAACCAAGAGGGGAAATGACACATATTATGGTTGCATAGAGGAGATACGAGAACTTGACTATGGATGTGGTTTGAGGGTCCCTTTGTTTCAGTGCAAATGGGTCAATATGACACGAGGCAGGGTAACGGAAGACCCGTAGTACGGAATGACAATAGTGGATCTCAACAATCTTGCGTACGCAGAGAACCATTCATCCTAGCCAATGATGTGCCGCAGGTTTTCTATGTGAAGGGCATGTCTACCAAGCCGAGAAAAATAAAAGATAAGGAAGCGAATACATGATACGATGAGCCAAAGCGCCACATAGTTCTTTTAGGGAAAAGAAACATCATGGGAGTGGACAAGACAGAAATGTCAGAAGATTATGAAAAGTTTCATGAAATTGCTCCCTTCACAGTGAATATTGACCCGAGCATCCAGTTAAACGATGAAGATTGTCCATGGTTATGGTGCAAAGGGACACACGCGAAGAAAAAGTTTCACACCCAAAGATCCCACTCTGGGATGTGACCGGCTTCACTATCATCACTTTCTTCTCTAGTGAGTTTCTAGACTTATATATCTGGAAAGTCCCACTTTGGACAAACCGTAGGTAATCTTTGTAATAGTTAGGGTGCTTATGTGTTTTCGCATTTGAAACATGTACTTTTGTGCTTCGGACAAACATGTACCTTTCTGACTTCATTTGCTATTTTTCAGCTCATTTACTGATTTTTTGAGCTAAATGTCCCTGAAATTGAAAAGCACTACAATATGAACTCTGAAAACGTTGAAAGTTGGCATGGTATCACCATTTCACCCACATAGCATGTGCTAAAAAGTTGACAGGGTTACAGCAAAAACAGGATGCACTTCATGTACAAAGTGTACAATCTCCTTCAAAGTATTAGGGTTTCGGACAAAAACTCATCTGTTACAAAGGCATTTCATTTTTAAAACTTATTTCAACTCCAGACTTTTTGTGCTTTAGTATGCACCATTCAAAGCCACACCATCAATTTTCAACCCATTTTGACTTCATTTGCTATTTTTCATGCATTTATTGATTTTTTGAGTTAAATGATCCTGAAATTGAAAAGCACTATAAATGAACTCTGAAAAGGTTGAAAGTTGGCATGGTATCACCATTTCACCCACATAGCATGTGCTAAAAAGTTGACAGGGTTTTGACAAAAACTTGATGTGCTTCGTGTACAAAAATGGACAATCTCTTTCGAAGTATCAAGGTTTCGGACAAAAACTCATCTGTTACAAAGGCATTTCATTTTTTAAACTTATTTCAACTCCAGACTTTTTGTGCATTCAGTATGCACCATTCGAAGCCATGTCATCAATTTTCAACCCTTTCTGACTTCATTTGCTATTTTTCATGCATTTACTAATTATTTTGAGCTAAATGACCCTGAAATTAAAAAACACTACGAATAAAATCTAAAAAGGTTGAAAGTTGGCATGGTATCATCATTTCACCCACATAACATGTGCTAAAAAGTTGAGAGGGTTACGGTAAAAACTGGATTCACTTCATGTACAAAATGGACAATCTCTTTCGAAGTATCAGGGTTTCGGAGGAAAACTCATCTATTACAAAGACATTTCATTTTTTAAATAACCTAAGTATTACCAAATTGAATATAATGATAAAAAGCACTAATATTAAACATAAGAAAAAAGAATCACTGAAAAATCTATTTTTAAAGTAAAGTTATTCACAAACTAGTGATTCACACAAATTTCAAATAATTCAAATTTGAAAACTACTGGCACTAACAGAAAGTTTATATTTTTTACCTTAAACAAAAATATTCACAAAGAAACTCTAGATAAAGCAAAAAACAATTCAGAAATAAAAGAAAATAAATAAAGCAGAAAAAAGCCCGTCTACTAGGCCACAACGGCTTGCGTACGACTAGAAACCCAACCTGTAGTTGGGCCAGGATGCAGGCCCGCAAGGCCCAGTAGGCCCACAGGGCAGCACAACAGTTTTAGGCCCAGAAGCCTGCTTCAGAGAGGAGGTCGAAGAAGCAGCCGCAACTGGGTTTATAAACCAGTGTGGAGTCACCAACCAGGACTAAAGGCCTACGCTACCCGTCGCTTGGCCTGACCAAAACAGACCTTTAGTCCCGGTTGGTGGCTCTAACCGGGACTAAAGGCCCCTCCTATATATATACTCACACTTCATAAAATTTCAGTTTCATCCCCCTCTTCCTCTGCTTCGACTTTGGCGACATTGCCGCCGCCCCCCGTCACCAGCCCCCTCGCATGCCGTCGCCGTCCCCGTCGTCGCTGCCCTATCGTCGGTGCCCCCCGTCGTCGGCGCCCCCCATCGCCCTGTTGTGAGACCCCCTGCCGCCATGGTCGCGCCCTCATCTGATCGAGCCCGCACACACACACACACCACTACAAAAAAATACACTTCTGTGATGATACGTGTTTGTCATAGTAGGTCACGTTTTTTGTCATGCATTTACATCCATGACGATTTTATGACATAATCAAGATAGTCATACCTGTGCTGTCGTAGAAGTGTTCCATGACATTACCAAAATTATCATCATGGAAGTGTCCACTTCCATGACGATAAATCGCGCGTCAGAGAAGTGCTTTCATCAAGGGTGACCGACACATGATATCCACCATAACGCCGTCAAGCTATCGAGTTTGCTTTTGGATCCGATAACCCGTTAACTGCCCCGACCAATGGGGATTTTCCACATGTAAAATCATCATTGGCTGGAGGAAACACGTGTCGGCTCATCGTTGGGACAGATGTCATCCACTCATTGGACATAAGGCGCCTATGATACGTTGACACATGGCACGGCCCAACAGAGGCCCATTCCTATGAAAAGGCCGACCCATTTGACTTGGTCAAAAGGTGGCGGGCCGGCCAACTAAAAGCGTGTTAACAGCCTGTTCGCATATAGCCCATTTACAGCCCGCTAACCCAGGGCCCCTTACGACCTATCCGAATTAGGCCCAGTAGCGTCATATGGGCCGTCCAATATGATTCCAGCCTGTTTTAACTTCCGGCCCATGTATGGCCCATGACGTCTTTCGGCCCATATGAGGCCCTTTTTTAACTCTTGGCCCATTACCGGCCCTTGGTGAAACTGGCCCGTCATAAACAATGTATCACTTTATAGCCATTAACGACCCATTATTCCATTGGGCCGTTTTCAGCCCATGTTATCTTTCGGCCTTCTTAGGGCCCATTTATTCTTGGGCTCATTTCTAGCATTCGGTTACTTACGGCCCATTACTGTCATTTTCTGCTTGTGGGCCAAATTCAGCCCTTTGTTACAGTCGGCCCGTTTGTGGCCCGTTAATACATTGGGCCGTTTTCACAGCGTCATCAAATACGGCCTATTAACGATGGCCTGTTATGGTTGGCCCATGAACGGACGATTCCAACTCTAGCCCGTTTACGCCATAATGCGGTATGTTATTGGCCCATGTTTGGCCAATCGATCCTACGACCCATTGATGATACGGCCTGTAGAAGGCCCATTATTTCTATGGCCCGTAGAAGGCCCATTGTTTCTACGGCCGGTAGGAGGCTCAGTGTCACTACAGTAAATATGTAACCCATGGTTATTGTGGCCTAGTTTTAAAAAATAGGTTATTGCGGCCACTAGCAAACCACGGAAAAAGAACTGCATTGACTACAAGCAAACAAATAAACAAGACAACAATGAAATAAATAAGCAAGCAACTAACGATAGGCTATCACGGCTATTACACATATTACATCCACTGAGCATCAAAGTTTGCCACCAGTGCAAATATAGGGAACAAAGCATCATATCATATACACTGGTTGTCAAAGTTGGCGACCAGCGCAAATAAACACCGCAACAAAACAAATCCAGAACTGAAACCACTTCAGAAGATCTCAAGAAACAATATCCTGGGTACCCATAATGCTGGCAAGATGCTTAGCAAGGTTATTAGCTTTCTCTTGTTTGGCGCTTAAATCCTCCAGCGCTTGCTGTTGCACCAGGAAGTATGCATCTGAATTCTACAGGGACTTGCTCAGTCCTTCAGCTTCTTGTCGCAGCACATCCGATCGATGTCTTTCAACTTGAAGTTGAGACTCAAGAAGATGAACTGATTCAGGCAGCGAGTTCGAAGAGCTTGTGCCAGCAGTAGTGGCCAGTAACTCGAACACTACATCAAGACATGCCTTTTGGGTTCTCTCACTGTCATCAAGATAGTTTTTATCAGCTTTCTTGGAGACCAATAGAGATGTCTCACTATCTTGAACCTTATCTGCATTACTTCCTTTACCATTGCATAACGTAGTACTGTTCTCCAATATTTTGTCCGCATTCTAAAAGAGAAACAAGTAGACACATCACAGGTTTACCATGTTGTATATGAAACTCATTTTGGTAAATGAGTTCAGTAGTAAAGTGGACAGGATAACAGCATGAAATAAACATATATCTATGTACCATGGTCACTTTATGGTCTATATCATTCTAGTTTTTGTTGCCAAATCAAGATAGAGACACAGTTCAAATAATATTTGTTCAAGACAAAGCAGAATAGACAGAATATAGGTGTGGGAAACTATAGAGCAATAACAACACTTGTAATGTGCATGACATGAGAACATAACTGTTTATTCAATTGAAACTGAAATCAACATAGATCAGGTTACAACAGCAAACCAGTTAAAGAAACAAGTTTAAAGCATACTTGTTGTGCCATTGGAGTTTCAATCCCATCCTTCAAATTTTAAAATAGTTGGTATGAGTAAATAAAGTAATGCAAGAGCAAAGGAGTATGAACCATAGCTACAGAACCTGACCTGAGAACAAATCTTCTTCTCCTTTAAGCGTTGAGTTGGGATTCAGAGTGGTGGTCCTCGTGCTTTGGGCACTGCAGTTCCCTCACTAACTGCTCGTGTTTGGGTGCTCTGTGGTGGAGACGGTGCCGTGTCAACTGGAACTGGGTTACTATCTGCCGGGGTTGGGGTTAGAAGGGGTGTAGCTGGTTCTCTGTCCAACTGGATAGGGGTACAATATGCGAGAGTCTGGGTTATGTGTGGTGGATCTAGTCCTTGGGCAAGTACAACCGTGGTTCTATCTGCATCAACTGGTAGCACTATCTTTTCTGAAGACCATGTTGTTACTCCCTTAGATACTGCCATCACCCTCTCAAATTCAAATGGCTGATACACAAGAAAAGTAATTGAAAGTATAGACATTGTATGATAGACAGGTGCAATGGATATTGGGGAATAAAATAGGGCATGAAATAATTCACATTTATGTTGTCTAACCAAACATGATAGCATGACGCAATTTCACATATATGACGGCTAACTAAACAGGATAGCATGACACAATTTCCCATTATGATGGCTAACTAAAAAAGATGGAAAGACATAGTTCAAAATATGATGACTATGTAAACAGGATGACATGATATAACTATATAATGTGTTTATTAAATAGGTTGGCATGCCATAATTCACATACATTCACGGATAGAATGCCATAATTCAAAATATGATGACTGTAAACACTAAACATGATGAGATGATATAACTATATGATGTCTTTGTTAAATGGGTTGCCATGCCATAATTCAGATAGATGATGTGTATGTACTATGTAAACATGATGACATGATATAATTCAAATATATGATTTATATAGTAAGCAAGTAGATGGCAATCCATATATGATGTAAAAACTAAGCAATGCAAGACAACATGCATGTCATGGGTAATATAACCCTGCCAAGTTTGAGCATAGACCTCAGGGGGGAAATAGGACTGGTCATTAGTCTCTGAATCCTCCTCTGAGGAGCTCTCTGTAACCAGCAAGATGTCTGCTTCAGCAGGTAGCATTGTCAGCTCTGAATACCTTGTTTTCACTCCAGTTACTTCCATCACCGCTTCAAATGG